>NC_133426.1:3020000-3321250 GCF_049350105.2 Macaca mulatta | reverse complement strand
GTGATCCTCCTACCTCAGTCTCCCAAGTAGCTGGGACTACAGGGACACACCACCATGCTCAGCCCATTCTCTCAGAAGGTGGAGAGAAGAGAAGAGAGGACAGAAAACTGTCCATATGACTAGTTTGGGCCTTTCCATCCTGCTTAATCCAGAACTGTCAAGGTTAGACCCTGGTCATTCTTTAATATGTTTGAAAAATAGGGCTGGGCACAGTGGCTCACACTTGTAATCCCAGCACTTTGGAAGGCCAGGGTGAGAGGATCACTTGAGTCCAGGGGTTTGAGACCAGCCTGGGCAACATACGAAGACCCCATCTCTACAAGGGGGGGAAAAATTAGCCAGGCACGGGGGCGCATGCCCGTGGTCCCAGCTATTCGGGGGGCCGAGATGGGAGGATTGCTTGAGCTCGGGAGGTAGACGCTTCAGTGAGCTGCGACTGTGCTACTGCACTCTAGCTTGTGTGACAGAGTGAGACCCTGCCTCAATTTAAAAAGAAAAAAGAAAAATAGACCTTCCTCTGTGCAGTGTCTTCCCTGCTGGCCTCCATGCCCTTGTACCTGTTTAAAAATCCATTAGCATTTTTCACCAGGACATAGAAAAAGGAAGTTGTCTCACGCAGTTCCTGTTAAATTGCACAAGTCCACATAGATCCTTGCAACCCACGCTACCATTTACTTAGCATGCGTTGTGTGTGGGCATTACATGATTCTCCGAGGTAGTTATTTTGGATGTTATATTGGGGAGGCACCCCATCAAAGAGATTTGGAGGGCAACCTGTGGAGGGTTCTTTTAAAATCGTTGACAACTAATTTGGTGGATGTTTTCACCTTGGTGAATCATTCCCTTGGGAGTCATTTTGCAGAACAAAGGGGTTGCAGGCAGGTGTGGCCAGAGAAACCTTGGCACAGAAGAAACAAGTGCTTTGTAATGCTTAGGGCACCCGGGATCTCTTTGGATGGGCGGGCATGGGGGACCCTGTGCGAGCCTGCCTGCATTTATTTGGGTGTGCAAGCTTATATTGGAGTCTTGGCAATGAGAGGACGAGAGTGGAGGGAACAGAGCTGTTAACAGAAAGGGGTCCATGTCCAGACTCCAGGAGAGGGTTCTTGGATCTCGTGCAAGAAAAATTCAGGGCAAATCCATAGAGTAAAGTGAAAGCAAGTTTATTGAGAAAGTAGAGGAATAAAGAATGGCTACTCCATAGGCAGGGCAGCCTCGAGGGCTGCTGGTTGCCCATTTTTATGGCTATTTCTTGATTATATGGTAAACGAAAGGTGGATTATTCATGCCTTTCCTTTTTAGACCATATAGGGTAACTTCCTGATGTTGCCATGGCATTTGTAAACTGTCATGGCGCTGGTGGGAGTGTAGCAGTGAGGACAACCAGAGGTCACTCTTGTTGCCATCTCGGTTTGGGTGGGATTTGGCTGGCTTCTTTACTGCAGCCTGTTTTATCAGGAAACTCTTTATGACCTGCATCTTGTGCTGGCCTCCTGTCTCATCCCGTGACTTAGAATGCCTTAACCATCTGGGCATGCGGCCCAGCAGGCTTCAGCCTCATTTTACCCAGCCCCTCTTCAAGATGGAGTTGCTCTGGTTCAAATGCCACTGACAGAGCTAGCTTACGGTTGGAGACAATGTCATAGGGAATTATTCTTCAAAGATTGCAAAATCCAGCTTGGATGAGATTCTAAAAATCAAAAGGGTGTTGAGAAAGCAACTTGTCTAGAATTTCTTCTTCATGGGCTGTTGATTTTGTTTACAATGACACCTTAAGAAAAAATAGGCGACACACAGTGGCTCACGCCTGTAATCCCAGTGCTTTGGGAGGTCGAGGGAGAATCATTTGAGGCCAGCAGTTCTAGACTAACCTGGACAACACAGTGAGACCTTGTCTTTACAAACAATAAAGAAAATTAGCCGTGTGTGGTGGCACATACCTGTGGTCCCAGCTGTTCAGGAGGCTGAGGCAGGAGGATCATTTGAGCCCAGGAGTTGGAGGCTGCAGTGAGCTGTGATGGCGCCACTGCACTCCAGCCTTAGTGACAGAGCAAGATTCTGAAAGAAAAGAAAGAAAAGAAAAAAAGAAAAGGAAATAAAAGATAAAGAAGAAAGGAAACAGAAGAAAAAAGAAAAATAAGTAATTTATATAGAAAAAAAAATCCATAGTGACTCAAAATATTCCCTGGACACTGGAATAGAAATAGTTGTTAGACATGATTTTGTTTATTAAAGCTTTTCTTTAGTTTGTCCTTAAACAGTTTAGTATTTTCTTTTGAAAACAGATTCTGTCTTGTCAACTTCATTGATTTTCGGGCTGGGCTCAACACCTGTAATCCCAGCACTTTGGGAGGTCAAGGTGGGAGGAGTGCTTGAGGCCAGGGATTCAAGACTAGCCTCACCAACATGGTGAAACCTTGTCTCTAAAAAAACAAACAAACAAACAAACAAAAACCAATTAGCTGGGTGTGGTGGCACGTGCCTGTAGTCCCAGCAACTTGGGAGGCCGAGATGGGAGGATCACTTGAGCCAAGGAGGTCAAGGTTGAAGTGAGCTATGATTGCACCATTGTGCTCCAGCCTGGGTGACACAGTGAGACCATGAAGGAAAAGAAAGAAAAGAAAAAAAGAAAAGAGAAGAAGGAAAAGAGCAGAAAAAAGTAAAAGAAAAAAAATATAGAAAAAAAATCAGTAACGACTCAAGATATTCCCTGGCTAGTTGAATATAAATAGTTGTTGTTGGACGTGATTTTATCTATTAAGGCTTTTGTTTAGTTTATCCTTAAACAGTTTAGTATTTTATTTTGAGAAGAGATTCTGGTTTATCAATTTCATCAGTCTTTGCAAAGAAACAGCTTTGGGTTTCCTTTATGTTTCTCTGTTAACTTCCTGTTTTCAGTTACACTGTGTTTTACTCTGGTTTTTCTTTCATTTTTTCCACTCGTTTTAGGTTTCTAGAATTTCCTGAAGCATTGTATTTTGATACAGATTCTGAGCTGGTTCTTTGGGTGTCACAAGCCAGAGGGTCCTAGAAGAAGTAGAATTGTAACCGAGGAACACTGTTAGGAAACCCCATCCCTTTTGACCTTCAAAGGTCACCGCCTAATTTTGGTGTTTCGTAGTCTGACATGTTCATAGCTTGTGACTGTTAGACTGTGATTGAGCTCTGATTTTTTTAAGTTTCTCTTACCCAGCTGGTGCTGTTTCAGCTCCAGCTTCCTCCTCTGTGTAATCAACACTCGCAGTCGCCTCTTCACCCAAAAAGCCACAGAAATAAGTGCAGAGAAAACAAGTCAGCTGCCACCTGCTACAGAAGCGTGTCCTTAAATGCGATGCATTTCAGGACAGCTGTGTGAGTTCTGGGAGCTTGTCTTCCTTCAAAGGGAAAAGTAAAAATAAACAGGAAGTTTGCACTGAAAGCATTCTCAATTGAGTGCTATTTGGCTGTAGTGTTTCAGATGCTCATTTAGAACTTTGGAAGTTGTGGGATGGTGGGCGAGTGTGTGACCTGGGACGGAGATTCTCCACCTCTTTAAGAGTGAAAACCTGGCCAGGCGCGGTGGCTCGTGCCTGTAATCCCAGAACTTTGGGAGGCTGAGGCAGGCGGATCACCTGAGGTCAGGAGTTTGAGACCACCCTGGCCATAACGGTGAAACCCCGTCTCTACTAAAAATACAAAAAATGTGGTGGGCACGGGAGAATCACTTGAACTTGGAAGGCGGTGGTTGCAGTGAGTTGAGATCGTGCCACTGCATTTCAGCCTGGGCGACAGAGTGAGACTGCACCTCAAAAAAAGAAAAAAAAAAAGAGAGAAAAAAGAAAATTAAAAAAAAATGCCGGGCACGGTGGCTCACGCCTGTAATCCCAGCACTTTGGGAGGCTGAGGCGGGTGGATTGCCTGAGCTCAGGAGTTTGAGACCAGCCTGGGCAACACAGTGAAACCCCATCTCTCCTAAAATACAAAAAATTAGCCGGGCCGTGGTGGCGCACGCTTGTAGTCCCAGCTACTTGGGAAGCTGAGGCAGGAGAATTGCTTGAACCTGGGAGGCGGAGATTGCAGTGAGCCAAGCTGGTGCCACTGTACTCCAGCCTGGGTGACAGAGTGACACTCCGTCTCAAAAAATAAAAAAATAAAAATTAGCCGGGTGTGGTGGCGCACATCTGTGACAGAGTGAGACTCCATCTCAAAAAACAAAACAAAACAAAAAAGAATTTTGAAAGTTGTGGGATGGTGGGCTAGTGCGTGGTCTGGAATAGATTCTCTACCTCTGTAAAAGTAAAAACCTGGCTTTTACAGTAAAAACCTGTAATCCCAGCACTTTGGGAAGCCAAGGTGGGCAGATCACTTGAGGTCGGGAGTTTGAGACCAGTCTGGCCAACATGATGAAACTCTGTCTCTACCCAAAACTACAAAAATTAGCCGGGTGTGTGGTGGTGGGCATCTGTAATCCCAGCTACTCGGGAGGCTGAGGCATGAAAATCGCTTCAACCCGGAAGGTGGAGGTTGCAGTGAGCCGAGATCACACTGCTGTGCATGCCACTGCATCCAGCCTGAGCGGCAGTGAGACCCTGTCTCAAAAAAACCAAAAAAACAAGAAGCAAAACACATAGACAAAAAACCACAAAGACAGAAACAAAACAAAACAAAACAAAACAAAACAACAATAACAACAAAAAAAGTGAAAACCT
Source organism: Macaca mulatta (assembly GCF_049350105.2). NCBI lineage: Eukaryota > Metazoa > Chordata > Mammalia > Primates > Cercopithecidae > Macaca > Macaca mulatta. Next base: position 3,316,562 of record NC_133426.1, on the reverse strand, counting down.
ACTACTTTTACTGGACATGGTGGCTCATGCTTGTAATCATACCATTTTGGGAGGCTGAGGTGGGAGGATCACGCTCACTTTTCGAGGCCCAGGAGTTCGAGACCAGCCTGGGCAGCACAGCAAGACCCCATCTCTCTAAAAAAAAAAAGAGAAAAAGAGAAAAATGTCTTCTTTCTATGTAGTGGATGAGTTCTTTCAGTGGGATGCTTTGCCTTTCTTCCTGCGTCCGTGTTTCTGTGGTATGCCAGCATATATGACAGTCACTAGAAGATCCGTAGTTGTGCCCACAGCCATACGCATCACAGGTTTTTGGCTGATTTCATGACAACGCTTAAGGCTGCTGAAAACACTCTAATTCTTTGGATGTTGGCAAATGTTCAGGTGAAACTAAGCGGCTGGCCCACCCACCTGCTCAGGAAAGAATGGCCACATTGTGTGGGAAAGGAATCCTCTGGTCCCTAGCTGGCTGCCTGGTGTTCTGGTTGAGTGAGCAGAACAGACAGTGCCCTGGGTAGACCTGTGTGTGCTCCAACAGGCGATTTTGTCAAGCGTTCCCTTGGGATGCCCTTGTTCCAGAAACCATGTTCTGTGTGACTCTCAGCTGGGCTTCCCAGACTGGGTAAAGAATACATGGTGATTCATGGCTGTGTGCGGTTACCCACGCCTGTCATTGCAGCACTTTGCGAGGCCGAGGCGGGAGGATTGCTTGAGCCTGGGAGGTCGACACCAGCCTGGGCAACACAGTAAGAACCTGTCTCTACAAAAAAAAAAAAGGTCGGGCATGGTGATGAGCACCTGTGGTTCCAGCTACTCAGCCTAATGCGGGATGATCGCCTGAGCCTGGGAGTTGGAACTGCAGTGAGTCGTAATCACACCCCTCTACTCCAGTCTGGGTGACAGAGCGAGACCGCATCTTAAAAAAAAAGAAAAAAAAAAGAACATTATGATTAATGAAAACAAACATTGCCTGGTGATAAGAAAAGTAAGAAGTAGGATTGTTCTCAGATTAGTGACCCAGCAGACAAAGGAGTGTGCGGGAAGCAGGTCTCCAATTTAATAGCAGGACAGTGAAGATACAGCAAGTGACTTCTGTTTTTTTGGAAACTGGGTGTTGCTTTGTCACCCAGGCTGGAGAGCAGTGGTGTAATCATAGCTGACTGCAGCCTTCACCTACTGGGCTCAAGGAGTCCTCCTGCCGCGCCTTCCCAAGTAGCTGAGACTACAGGCACATACCACCATAGTTGGTTAATTTTTTCTATTTTTAGTAGACACGGGGGTGTGGGGATGGTTTGCTGTATTATCCAAGCTGGTCTCAGACTTCTGGCCTCAAATGATCCTCCTGCCTTGGCCTCCCAAAGTGTTGGGATTACAGGCATGAGCCACTGTGCTTGGTGAGTAAGTAGCTTTTTGTTTGTCTGTCTGTTTGTTTTTGAAGAAGTCTCGCTCTGTTGCCCAGGCTGGAGTGCAGTGGTGCAATCTTGGCTCACCACAACCTCCGCCTCCCGGGGTCAAGTGATTCTCGTGCCTCGGCCCCTCGAGTAGGTGGGATTACAGGCACATGTCACCATGCTTGGCTAACTTTTGTATTTTTAGTATGGACAGAGCTTTGCCTTGTTGGCCAGGCTGGTCTCAAACTCCTGACCTCAAGTGATGCGCCTGCCTCGGCCTCCCGAGGATTGTAACTGGGATTACAGTTGTGAGCCACCGCGTCCAGCCAAACAAAAAAAAAGTCTGTCTTATACAGAAGATCCCTAATTTATGATGATTCCATTTATGATGGTTTGAGTTATGATAGTTTGAGTTAGGATAGTTCGATTGATGATTTTTTGACTTTATAATGGTGGGAAAGAGAGACACAGTCAGTGGAAACTGTGCTTTGAATACCCATGCAACCATTCTGTTTTTAACTTGCAGTGCAGTATTCAGTAAACTACATGAGGCATTCAATATTTGATTGTAAACTAGGCCTCACGTTAGGTGATTTTGCTCAGTTGTGGCTAATGGAAGTGTTGTGAGCAGGGCAGGCCAGGCTAAGCTGTGATATTCGTAAGTTAGGTGTATTCGATGAATTTTTGACTTACCATATTTTCAACTTACAAGGGGTTTATGGGGGTGTAATGTCATCATTGTAAGTTGAGGAGTGTCTGTATCATAGACTGGGGGGCTTGAACAGACATTTATTGCTCACAGTTCTGGAGGCTGGGAGTCACAGACCAAGGCGTGGCAGATTTGGCGTCTGGTGAGGGCTTCCTGGTTCATAGACGGCACCTTCTCACTGTGTCGTCACATGGTGGAAAGGGTGAGGGAGCTCTCTAGGGTCCCTTTAATAAGGACACTGATCCCATTCATGAGGCTCCAACCTCGTGACCTCGACACCTCCCAAAGACCCCACCTCCTAACACCATCACCTTGGGGATGAGGATTCAACCCGGGAATTTCACCCCGTCTCTACTAAAAATAGAAAAATTAGCCAGTCATGTTGGTGGGCACCTGTAATCCCAGCTACTCAGGAGGCTGAGGCACGAGAATCGCTCGAACCCAAGAGGCAGAGGTTGCAGTGAGCCGAGATCATGCCGCTGCACTCCAACCTGGCCAATAAAGTGAGACTCTGTCTCCAAAAAAAAAAAGGTGAAAAGCGGTGTGTCCTGCACTGACCAGGCTGAATGAGTAGTGGCTATAGCCTTGCAGTAGGGCTAGACTTTAACCATTAGGTTGCTGGATTGTGGGGAAGTGGGGAAGCCCAGGGGCAAGCTTTCACCAGTAGGATTTTCTTTGTAAAGAAATGGAAGGAAACGAAAAGGCAGGCACTGGGTAGGAGAGAGCTAGGGAAGACAGTGGGGGGGGGCACTCCAGGATAGTGCTGTCCCCCAGTGTCATTCACACCAAAGAAACCTGAAGCATCCTTTCTGATGTGTCATTCTTAGGAAAACCACCATGAATCTGGCATCTAGCTATCAGTGAAACTGTGGGAGAGCCTAATGGAAGTAAAGACATGTGGTCCCAGAAATGACATCATTCAGAGAACCCAAGAGAAAATTAAAAGCAAAAGAGGGTCATGTGCACTGTGACTCAAACTTTGGGAGGTCGAGCGGGAAGACTGCTTGAGCTCAGAAGTTTGAGACCAGCCTGGGCAACATTAAGGAGACCCTGTCTCTACAAACAATACAAAAATTAGCTGAGTGTGCTGGCACACACCTTAGTCCCAGCTACTCAGGAGGCTGAGGTGGGAGGATTGCTTGAGCCTGGGAGTTCGAGGCTGCACTGAGCTAAGATTGCTCCTCTGCACTCCAGCCTGGGCGACAGAACAAGATCCTGTCTCAAAAACAAAAACAAAAGCAAAACAAAACAAAAAAAGAAAATCCAAAAGGGAAATATAAGCGAAAACAAAAAACCTCACTTTGAGACATCTTTTTAGAAGAGTTGGAGAGGGTATTGTCTCCCTCCACAAAAATAGGATGTTACAGTAAAAGAGAAAGAGGAAGAACTTTATATGGGACTACTGAGAGTTAAAAGAATAAATTAGAAGGGTGATCTCATCCATGTCTGTGACTTCAGTTATCATCTTAAGGCTTTGGGTCTCAATGCACACTTCTAGTTTAGACCTTTCTTAGGAGCCCTGAAGGGTGCATTGCCAACTACTGCCTGTTGGAAGGTCCATTTTTCCCAGGATATCCAGCAACACTCTTATATGAGTGTCCTGCTCCATTGTCACAAATGACCATAAACTGAGGAACACAAGCAACAGAAATTTATGCTCTCCCAGCCCTGGACACCAGGGGTCTGAGATCAAAGTGCAGGCAGGACTGTGCTCCCTCTGGAGGTTCTAGGGAGGATCCTTCCTGCCTCTCCCGGCTCCTGGGGGCTGCAGGCATCCCTGGGCTTGTGGCCCCATCTCTCCAGTCTCTGCCTCTGTCTCCACGTGGCCTCCTCTGTGCCTGTGTCTCCTCCTCCGTCTCTTAGAAGCACACTGGTCATTGGATTTAGGGCCCACCCTACTCCAGGACGATCTCATCTTAAGATCCCTAGCTTAATCACATTTGCAAAGTTCCTTATTTTCAAATAAGTTCCCATTCCAGCTTCTGGACATGAGGATGTGAATATATCTTTTTTTTTTTTGAGACGGAGTCTCGCTCTGCCGCCCAGGCTGGAGTGCAGTGGCCGGATCTCAGCTCACTGCAAGCTCCGCCTCCCGGGTTCCCGCCATTCTCCTGCCTCCGCCTCCCGAGTAGCTGGGACTACAGGCGCCCGCCACCTCGCCCGGCTAGTTTTTTGTATTTTTTAGTAGAGACGGGGTTTCACCGTGTTAGCCAGGACGGTCTCGATCTCCTGACCTCGTGATCCGCCCGTCTCGGCCTCCCAAAGTGCTGGGATTACAGGCTTGAGCCACCGCGCCCGGCCGTGAATATATCTTTGTGGGGACCGCAGTTCAGTCTACTAGAGTTGTATGCAGTTCCTTCTGGAGGCTCTAGGGGAGGATCCTTTCTGCATCTCCCAGCTCCTGGGGGCTCCAGGCGTCCCTGCACTTGTGGCTGTATCACTCCAGTCTCTGCCTCAGTCTCCATGTGGCCTTCTCCTCTGTGGCTGTATCTCCTCATCCGTCTCTTTTTTTATTTTAAAATAATTTATTTATTTATTTGTTTATTTGTGACGAAATTTCACTCTTTTGCCCAGGCTGGAGTGCAGTGGCTTCATCTTGGCTCACTGTAACCTCCGCCTCCCGGGTTCAAGTGATTCTCCTGCCGCAGCCTCCTGAATAGCTGGGATTATAGGCACCCAACACCACGCCCAGCTTATTTTTTATATTTTTAGTGGAGACGGGATTTCACCATGTTGACCAGGCTGGTCTCGAACTCCTGTCCTCAGGTGATCCACCCGCCTCGGCCTCCCAAAGTGCTGGGATTACAGGTGTGAGCCACTGTGCCTGGCCATTTTTAATTATTATTTTTTCCTCTTCTGTTTCTTAGAAGGACACCTGTTGTTGGATTTAGGTCCCACCCTCAATCCAGGATGGCCTTATCTGGAGATTGTTTACTTAATAGAAACTACAAAGACCCTATTTTCAAATAAGGCTCCATTCACAGGCACCAGGGGTTAGGATGTAGACATATTTTTGGGGGACACCATTCAACCTAGTCCATCCCTCAATCTCAGTATATCCACTGGGTTCAACATGAACTGTGTCCTCTTCTTCCCCCAAACAGAACAACCCAAAAGACCGCTGTGCACATGCACACCTTGCCTAAGTCGTCAGCACTCACTGCTTAGATGCCCAAACCCTAAGCCATGATCATCTCCACCCTCCCTCTTGCGGCCCAGTTGAGCCCATTCTCTGCCCAAGCACCTTATGAACAAGGCTTTAACCCTCCATCTCCACCGCCTTCCCATTTTCATTGGAAATTTTACTTCTTAAAAGAGGCCTTCCCTGACTTTTTGACCAAAGTTAGATGCATCCCGATGTTCTCCGACGGATATGTTGTTTGAAGTCCTCAAGTCTAAACAAACTCATGTGAGGTCACCCAAGTTAGACTTACTGTCATTAATGTTTCCTCCCCTCCTTCCAGCCCGACTGGAACTAAACCAAACGAAATGAGGGACCAACCTTGTGTTGTTCATTGCAGTTTCTCAGAGGTAGACAGCACCTGTGACACAGGAAAACATCAATCATGATGGAAGTGATGCATTAATTTATTATATTGACTCCTTTTTCTTCCCCCCCGAAAGCTATTTTGTGTTCAAAACCTGGACTGCATAAACCACTTCATTGTCCAAGATGGAGTGTTAGAAGCCGACACCTAATAAAAGAATTCAGTGTGTCTCGGTGGTAGGAACTCTAAAGCCATCTAACATTAAATGCAATAAAAGTTCAGTTGCTTACTCTCCATAGCCTCAATTCAAATCCTCAGTAGCCACTTGTGAGCTTGTGGCTACCATGTTGGACAGCACAAATAGAGAACATTTCTATCATTGCAGGCAATTCTGTGGACAGTGCTTGCTCCAAAACAGGGGGTCTCAACTGGGGGCCGGCCTTCCCCCACCGGGCACTTGACAGTGTCTAGGGACAGTTGTGGTTGTCACTACTGGGGGTGGATGCTGATGGCATGTGGTGAGTGGACCCCAGGGACAGGACGGCCCTACAGAGAATCATCCAGCCTCAAATGTCAGCAGTGCTAGGCTGAGAGAACCTGCATTAGTGTGAGAGTCTGTCTCTCTCTCTCTCTGTCTCTCTCTCTTTCTCTCTCTCTCCCTCTCCCTCCCCCCTCCCCACTCTCGCTCTCCCCCGTCCACCCATCCCATCTGTTATCTATCTACCTATCTACCTATCAATGATCTAAACATCCTATTTATCTGTGTATCACCTATCTATCCTGTCTGTTACCTGCCTACCTCCCTACCCACCTATCCATCCATCCATCCAAGCAATTAATCAAACAATCTGTCATCTTTCTATCTTTCCATCTATGTGTCATACCCACTGTCCATCCATCCATGCATCCATCCATCCAATCAATCATCTTTCTATCTATCCATCTATCTGTCTGTCATACCCATCTACCTATCTTTCTGTCTGTCTGTGGCAGAGATTCTCTGCTAATGGCAGTTCAGCCCCCTCATGGGGATACTTCTTCCCTGGACAAGTCTGGAGACATTTTTGTTGTCACAGCTCAGGGAGGTGCTACTGATAACAGGTGGGTGGAGCCCAGCGTCACTGCTCGCCTCCTTACAGTGCACAGGATGGCCCCACCACAGAGAATCATCCAGCCCCAAATGTTAATGGACTCAGTTTGAGAAGCTGATCTCCAGGGTAATTTGGGGGAGTCCTGTGGAATTATTGCATTCTATTGAAGGGGGAATTAATGAATTTTATAAGTATAATGGTTGAAAAATTATTCTTTTTCTTGAAGGTAGAATGTAATAGAGCGCCCCCGCCCTCGGGGGGTGGGACCGGGTTAAGAGAGAATATTAACTGCTTATCCCTCCTCTATGCCCAGAGACGCTTATCTGTGTTCCATCGTTTTACATTCGTTGAGGCATGGTGAGTTCTTGCTTCCCTCCCTAGTGCAGCTGTAAAGTCACAAGGTTGAGAAGCAATTGCTACAAAAGTATGTATTCCCAAGGATGTAAGACATATGGTGTAACAAATGTAAAACAGTAATTAACTGCCTTTGTTCTCGCTTCTGCAAGTCGCTTTCTGCAGCACGTAACTCCCGCCCCAAACTGCTTAAAAGGTGATTGATCCCTTTGTTCGGGGCTCAGACTTTCTAGATCCTAGTCGGACTGAGCCGGTGATCACCTGAATAATTAAAAGCTCTCCTAACTCTGCTCGGTTTCTCCCGTGTCTGATTTATCCTGCAACACTATCATGGAGGTAGGCTAGTATGTCTTTAAACTGGCTGGATTGTATTGTGGATGCGTGAAAACCAACCCTTGTTTTTCTTGATAGAGTCGCACCCAAATGTTATTCAAAGCTGCACCTACTCTGCTTGTATAAATACACTGAGCCAGAAATCACAAACCTTTCCCTGGCTTCACATCTGTTAGTGCTGTGGGAGAAGGCGAAAATTTCCTGTTTTTCTTTTCACTTCTGTGATTATACATTTTGTGTTTTTTTGTTGTTTTTTGAGACAGGGTCTCACTTTGTCACCTAGGCTGGAGTGTAGTGGTATGATCATAGCTCACTGCAACCCCTGTCCCCAGGCTCACGTGATCCTCCTGCCTCAGCCTCCCAAGTAGCTGGGACTACAGTCGCCACCACGCCTGGCTGGTTTTTTTGTGTTTTTAGTAGAGATGGGGTTTTGCTTTGTTGTCTAGCCTGGTCTTGAACTCCTGTGCTCAAGTGACCCGCCCACCTTGGCTTCCCAACTGCTGGGATTACAGGTGTGAGCCACTACTCACGGCCACATTTTGTATTTCTGATGAGAAAGTGTAATTTAATACGCTGTAAATCGGAGAGTGTAGTTCTGAAACATCTCTTTCTATCTTTTAAAATAGGGCAGTGTAAAAATGGAATGTTTTTGACTCAGCAAAATTTTGAGGGAGTTTGTTTGTTTCTAGCTGTCTGGACTAGTGAACTCACAAAACTATCTACCACACAGTGCTTGACTGAATTGGCTCTACTGGTTTTAACTGAAGTTTGAAGTAAATATTCCAAGCTTTAAAAGATATCTTCTTCCTCCCCTACCCACTGGTTATAGCAGCAGTATAAATCAAAAAATGTTCTTATGAATATCCAAAGCATACATTCTTTCCTAAAAAAAAATTGTTTATAGAGATATAATTTCTATACAATAAGATTCACCCTTTAAAAACACAGCAGTTCTTGAGTTTTCAGTTTATATAGAGTTAGCACACTGTTTTTTTTAATTTATTTTTTTAGATGGAGTCTTGCTCTGTCACGCAGGCTGGAGTGCAGTGGTGCGATCTCGGCTCACTGCACGCCCCGCCTTCTGGGTTCACGCCATTCTCCTGCCTCAGCCTCCCGAGTAGCTGGGACTACAGGCGCCCACCACCTCGCCCGGCTAGTTTTTTGTATTTTTTTTAGTAGAGACGGGGTTTCACCGTGTTAGCCGGGATGGTCTCAATTTCCTGACCTCGTGATCCACCCAACTTGGCCTCCCAAAGTACTGGGATTACAGGCGTGAGCCACCACGCCCAGCCCATTCATTCATTTTTTGAGACAGAGTCTTGCTCTCTCGCCCAAGCCAGAGCACAGGGGTGCGATCACTACTCACTGCCGTCTCGAACTCCTGGGCTCAAGTGATCCGCCTGCCTTGGCTTCCCAGGTAGTTTGGACTGCAGGTGTGTAACCACCATGCCCTGCTACTTTTTTGATCTTTTAATAGAGATGGGGTCTCGTTATGTTACCCAGGCTGGTCTAGGACTCCTGAAGTGATGTCCTTCCGTGGCCTCCCAAAGTGCTGGGATTATAGGCATGAGCCACCATGCCTGGCCAGCACACACTCTTTTTAAAAAAATACTTTTTAAAAGCTTTTTTTCCTCTATAAAATAGAAGGTTATACTTGTTTGCAACAGTAATTTCAAAAATCGACTTTGTAAAGGAGAACTGCATGTTTCACACACTTATTTCCTACCTGGGAGCATTTAATGTTCTTTTACTGATTTTACCCACGGGGGAAAATGTCAAGGAAAAGAACTGACTTTGATGATGATAAATTTGTACATTCTGATGTCATCATTATTTTGAAACAATTATTTAATGTACTGCATCAGTTTTACTTATCAATTTAACATAAATTGAACCTATGTAGATGAAGCATTTCTATAGTTATAAATTTTAAAAGGTGAGAAAGTTATATAGTGAAATGTATCACTGTTTTTGTGCCTCACCTGTGCACAATTTGCCCTCTCCTACCACCCAGGTGCCCATATTAATGTGTCTTATATATTTCTCCAAAGTCCTTTCTCCATATAGAAGCAAATATCACTTATGGAGAAGGGCCTCATTTTTTTTTTTTTTTCTTTTGTGAGCAGATGGTGGTCCTGCTCTTTTGCCCAGGCTGGAATGCAGTGGTACTATCACATTTCACTGCAGCCTCCAACTCCCGGGCTCAAGCAATTCTCCCATCTCTGCCTCATGAGTAGCTGGGACCACAGGCGCATACCACCACACCCTGCTCATTAAAATAATTTTTTTTGTAGAGATGGTGTCTGGCTATGTTGCCCAGGCTAGTCTCGATCTCCTGGGCTCAAGTGATCCTTCTTCCTCAGCCTTCTAAAGTGCTGGGATTACAGGCATGAGCCACTGCTCCCGGCCTCCACCCATCTACAGGTGTGGAACAAGAGCGTGTTCCCTCTCAAGCTAATGTGGCGTGTACTGGCCTCCCAGACTATAGACAAGATCGATGCGGGCTGTGCCCACTTCTTGAGTTACCTTTTTTTTTTCTTTGGGGACAGAGTCTCGCTCTGTCGCCCAGGCTGGAATGCAGTGGTGCGATCTTGGCTCAATGCAGCCTCTGCTTCCCAGGTTTAAGCAATTCTCCCGCCTCAGCCTCCTGAGTAGCTGGGGTTACAGGTGCCTGCCACCATGCCTGGCTAATTGTTATATTTTTAGTAGAGATGGGGTTTCACCATATTGGCTGGGCTGGTCTCGAACTCCTGGCCTCAAATCATCCACCTGCCTCGGCCTCCCAAAGTGTTGGAATTATAGGCGTGAGCCAGTGCGCCCAGCTGGGTTTTACCTTTTTTGTTTGTTTGTTTTTGGAGACAGAGTCTTGCTCTGTCGCCCAGGCTGGAGTACAGTGGTGTGATCTTGGCCCATTGCAGTCTCCGCCTCCCGGTTTCAAGCAATTCTCCTGCCTCAGCCTCCCGAGTAGCTGGAATTACAGGCATGCGCCGCCATGCCCAGCTAATTTTTTGTATTTTTAGTAGAGATGGGGTTTCACCATGTTGGCCAGGATGGGGTTTTACCTTTTTTGAAGTGTATTTTCCATGTAGCCACCTCTCTTGGACTGTCCATGAGGAACACGATGCTGTCCTTGGTGTCTCAGCAGGGCCACTGTGACGCTCTCCTCTTGCAAAGATTTCTGTCCATGATGTCTCAACCATTGGCCTGTTTGGGGTTTTTTCTCCTGCGTTTTAGGGAGAATTGGGGCTCATCCACCCTCACCTTCTCTCCCCCATTGAATTGGTGCATCCTGTTTTGTTAGCACCTGGATTGCCCATGTTCAAGGTTCCTTAAGCATCACAGTTTAAGGAAAGAAATGCAGATTATTTAAAATATGTGGGGTGAATGTGCAGGGTGATGATGGACAATGCATGTGTTTAATTCAGGGACTGTTGTATCAGCTGTTTTTGAACCTTAGGAATTCCTTTTTTTTTTTTTTTTTTTTGAGACGGAGTCTCGCTCTGTCGCCCAGGCTGGAGTGCAGTGATGCGATCTTGGTTCACTGCAAGCTCCGCCTCCCGGGTTCACGCCATTCTCCTGCCTCAGCCTCCCGAGTAGCTGGGACTACAGGCGCCCGCCACAACGCCCCACTATCTTTTTTTTTTTTTTTTGTAGTTTTAGTAGAGACGGGGTTTCACTGTGTTAGCCAGGATGGTCTCGATCTCCTGACCTCATGATCCGCCCGCCTCGGCCTCCCAAAGTGCTGGGATTACAGGTGTGAGCCACCACGCCCGGCCAGGAATTCTTATAGTTGACTGGCATTTACAATTTATTAAGGGACTTACCTTTTAAGTGTATAATCCTGAAAACATCTAAAAAATGAGTGATTTTTGTTATCCAAGTTACTTTGACATCAGCCATTTGCTGTCCCACCCACATAGTTTCCCATTATGTTACCTTATTATTGGCTTAGTTAATATGCTTACTAAAGACCTGTATGTGACTTCTCCCATTAAAAGTAAGTGAAGTCTGGGCGCAGTGGCTCATGCCTGTGATCCCAGCACTTTGGGAGACTGAGGTGGGAGGATCCCTTGACTTTGAGACCAGCCTGGGAGAAAAAGTGAGATCTCAAAAACAAAATTAGCCAGACATGGTGGTGCATGCCTGTAGTACCAGCTACTTGGCAGGCTGAGGTGGGCTGATGACTTGAACCCAGGAGTTTATGCTGCAGTGAGCCGAGATTGCATCACTGCACTCCAGTCTGCGGGACAGAGTGAGACCTGTCTGTAAAAAAAAAAAATTAATTAATTAATTAAAAATAAATAAATAAAAGTAAGTCCAAATGGAGATGGTTGGTGGTGTTGGTTGGATGACGTTGTGAATGTATTTAGCACCGTTAATCTATATACTTAAAAATGGTTAAGATGGTAAATTTTATGTTGTGTGTATTTTACCATAATTAAGAAATAGATTTGGTAGGGCGCTATGGCTCACGCCTGTGATCCCAGCACTTTGGGAAGCTGAGGTGGGTGGATCACCTCAGGTCAGGAGTTGGAGACCAGCCTGGCCAACATGGTGAAACCCTGTGTCTACTAAAAATACAAAAATTAGCTGGGCGGAGTGGCAGGCACCTGTAATCCCAGCTACTCTGGAGGCTGAGGCAGGAAAATTGCTTGAACCCAGGAGGCGGAGGTTGCAGTGAGCTGAGATTGCGCCACTGTACTCCAGCCTGGGTGACAGAATGAGACTCTGTCTCACAAAAAAAAAAAAAAAAAAAAGGGTTTAAAACAAAGTAAGTATATTCAAGGCCAGGTGTAGTGGCTCACACTTGCAATTCTAGCACTTTGGGGTGCTGAGGTGGAGGATTGCTTGAAGCCAGGAGTTCAAGACCAGCCTGGTCAACAGAGAACAGAGTGAGACCACGTCTCAAAAAAAAAAAAAAAAGATTAACTTTCATTCTGGGATCGTAAGTAGAGACATTGTTTCCCAGACCTGGTACAGATGGAACCTGCCTATATGTCTTCAATGGACATCTTAAGACTTATGTTTTGGACGTATCAGACCTTTGGAATAAAGGAGCTGAGTTGGGAGTGCAGACTCCTCTTCTTCTCCATTTCCCTGTGGCGGGAGATTTTGCTCCCAGCCCCCACTAACTGGTGTGAGATCCTTGATTCGCAAGGCGAGCTGTGCTGTTCAGCCCACAGGTCCTCAGGAATGTCTATATTCAGTGCCACGCAGAATAGTAAGAAGAAACACATGCCACCTCTGTTTCTATGGAGCTTACTTTTTGTTGTTGAGAGGGGGTCTTGCTCTGCCGCCCAGGCTGGAGTGCAGTGGTGCGGTCATGGCACTCATTGCAACCTCTACCTCCTGGGCTCAAGAGATCCTCCCTGCTCAGCCTCCTGCGTAGCTGGGACCACAGATGTGTGCCACCATGCCCAGCTAGTTTTTAAATTTTTTTTTTTTTTTGAGACGGAGTCTCGCTCTGCCGCCCAGGCTGGAGTGCAGTGGCCGGATCTCAGCTCACTGCAAGCTCCGCCTCCCAGGTTCACGCCATTCTCCTGCCTCAGCCGCCCAAGTAGCTGGGACTACAGGCGCCCGCCACCTCGCCCGGCTAGTTTTTTGTATTTTTTAGTAGAGACGGGGTTTCACTGTGTTAGCCAGGATGGTCTCGATCTCCTGACCTCGTGATCCGCCCGTCTCGGCCTCCCAAAGTGCTGGGATTACAGGCTTGAGCCACCGCGCCCGGCCTAGTTTTTAAATTTTTTGTAGAGACAGAGTTTCGCCATGTTGCCTAGGCTGGTCTTGAACGCCTGGACTCCAGTGATCCACCTGCGTTGGCCTCCCAAAGTTCTGGGATTACAGACATGCGCCACCGAGCCTGGTCTTGCTTACTTTTTCTTTTTCTGTTTTTTTTTTTTTTTTTTTTTTTTTTTTTAAATTCCTCTTAGCCTATCTTGGGGGAGGCGGGTCAGTGTTATTCAGGTGTACATACAGCAAAATCACCCATTTTAAGTGCACACTGGGAGGAGTCCTTGCCAAATGGATAGGGCTGGGTAACCACCACCACATGGGACATTTGGGAAGCTGATGTTTGAATGTTTTCACACTTATGGATGCATTCATTTACTATGTTTATTATTCTGTGTGATATGCTTTCTGTGTGTTATTTCACTTAAACCCAGTGGGCGTAAAGATTATGGTCCCTATTTTGTAGATGAAGTTTAGAGGGGTTAGGGGGCTTGTCAAGGTAACGCAGCTTTTAACCATGATGGGATGACACCTCTTAAATGAGGCTTAATAGTGAGATGGCTGAGGAAGAAAAAAAATAGGAAGGAGAGAAAGAGAGAAGGAGGGAAGGAGGAAAGTAGGGAGAAGGAAGGAAAGGAGAGAGAAGGAAGAGAGAAAGGTGGAAGGAAAGAAGAGGAAGGAAAGAAGGCAGAAAAGAAGGATGGAAAGAAGGAATGAAAGGAAAGAGATGAAAGAAGGAGGGAAGGGCTGAAGAAATAGGTCTCCTGTTCAGGTGGGTTTATTACCAAGAAGGACCCAAGATGGAAAGTGTGTATATAAGAACTGTTTTAGGCCAGATGTTGTGGCTCATGTCTGTCATCCCAGCACTTTGAGAGGCTGAGGCAGGAGTTCGAGATCACTTGAGGTCAGGAGTTCGAGACCAGCCTGGTCAACATGGTTAAACCCCATCTCTACTAAAAATACAAAATTAGCTGGCTGTGGTGGCGCATGCTTGTAATCCCAGCTACTTGGGAGGCTGAGGACGGAGGATCGCTTGAATCCAGGAGGTGGAGGTTGCAGCGAGCTGTGATCGTGCCACTGCACTCCAGTCTGGGCCACAGAGCAGGACTCCATCTCACAAAGTAGAAATAAATAAAAAATAAATAAAAACAGAGATGAGGACACAGACACACACAGAGGATGACCCTGTGAGGACACAGGGAGAAGATGGCATCGACAAGCCCAGGAGAGGGGCCTCAGGAGGAACCAGCCTTGCCCACACCTGGGTCTCCGACTTCCAGCCTCCGGGCCTGTGGGAGAAGTTCTCTTTAAGTCCCCCAGTCTGTGTTATGTTATTACAGTAGTTCTAGCAAAGTACTTTATTTACATAGAAGTCTGTCAGAATTATGAGCCCTGAAACCCTTTCCCAGGATGAACCGAGGTCAGAGTGTAATTAATAGGTACTTTTTTTTCATTTACTTTTAGCCACTGGATTTTTTTTTCAACAAAGAGTAGCGAATACTGCAGAAGCTGAATGAGATGACAGCTTAAGTGAGATCTTTATGCACCTCAGAATATTTATACTGATTAAAAGAAATAACCAACACTTGATAGAGGGAAAGATTGAGACCCAGAAAGTAATCTCTCCCTGTGACCACTCCTACCAAATTCTTGCTTAACTACCTTGTTGTTTTTTGTTTGTTTTTGCTTTTTTGAGACAGAGTCTCGCTCTGTTGCCCAGGCTGGAGTGCAGTGGCGCAATCTTGGCTCACTGCAAGCTCCACCTCCCAGGTTCAAGCGATTCTCCTGTCTCAGCCTCCTCAGTAGCTGGGAATACAGGTGCATGCCACCACACCTGGCTAATTTTTGTATTTTTAGTAGAGATGGGTTTTACCATGTTGGTCAGGCTGATCTTGAACTCCTGACCTTGTGATCCACCTGCCTCGACCTCTCAAAGTGCTGGGATTACAGATGTGAGCCACTGCGCCTGGCCAACTACCTTGTTTTTATTGGATGAAGATGTGGTTCTTACCTCAGTAAAGATTATGAAGGGATTTATATACAAATGACTAAAATATCAGTTGTTAGTTTCCTATTTGTTTTTGTTGTTGTTTTTTTGTTTTGAGACAGGGACTTGCTGTGTTGCCCAGGCTGGAATGCAGTGATGCGATCATAGCTCACTGCAGCCTCGGCCTCCCAGGCTCAGGCAGTCCTCCCACCTCAGCCTCCCAAGTAGCTGGGACTACGGCTGTGCACCACCACACCTGGGTAATTTTTTATGTTTATTTTTATAGCTGGCATCTCGCTGTGTTGCCCTGGCGGGTCTTGAACTCCTGGCCTCAAGTGATCCCACCATCTTGGCCTCCCAAAGTGCTGGAATTACAAGCGTGAACCGCCCCGCCCAGCCTAGTTTACAATTTGAACTTGGTTTTTCATCTCGGCTCCTTTGAAGACTTCTGTCTTCTCCCATGTTTGGGGCGGCTCTGCCTTGTGGACATTCCTTAGCGATCGGCCTGGGAAGGCTCAGACATGTCTAGGCTGCCTTCGTAGGAATAGGGATTAGTAGCTCCTTAGCCCCTTTCTTTCCTGGGTTGTTGCTGTTTGCTGAGGTCTGCACAGTTCAGACCACCCTGGAAGCCTCTCTCAGGTTCTCAGAGACAGTGGAATTATACCTTTGACTCTGAGCTCGCAGCATTGCTAGGGAATGTGCTTGGCTGAATTTGGTACTGATTGGTTGAATTTGTACTCCCTGGGCATATTTGCTTTGGTAACAGATACTACAGACTGGGTGCCTTGAAATAACAGAAGTTAATTGTCTCACAATCCTGGAGACCACAAATCTAAAGTCCAGATGCGGGCAGGGCTGCGCTCCCTCTGGAGCCTCTAGGGGAGGCTCCTTCCTGTCCCTCCCAGCTCCTGGGGGCGCCAGGCGTCCCTGGGCTTGGGGCCGTGATGTGGTGTCTGCCTCCGTCTCCACATGGCCTTCTCCTCTGTGTTTGTGTCTTCTCTTCTGTCTCTTACAGGAACACCTGTCATTGTGTTTAGGGTCCACTCCAATCTTAGATGACCTCACCTACCTTGAGATCCTTGACTTAATTACATCTGCAAAGACGCTTTTTCCAAATGAGGTCTCATTTACAGGTTCTGTGGGTCAGGACATGACATATCTTTCTGGGAGACCATAGTTCAGTCCACTACAATTGTATCCAGTTCTTTCTGGAGGCTCCAGGGGAGGCTCCTTCCTGCCTCTCCCAGCTCCTGGGGGCTCCAAGTGTCCCTGGGCTTGTGGCTGCATCACTGTACTCTCTGCCTCTTTCTCCACGTGGCCTTCCCTCTGCGTCTGTGTCTCCTTATTAGTTCACCACTCATATTGGACTGCCTTTAGGATGACTTCACCTTAATGTATATATTTTTTTATTTCATTTTTTAAAAAAGTGGAGATGAGGTCTTGCTGTGTTGCCCAGGCTGGTCTCAAACTCCTGTGCTGGGATTACAGGTGTGAGCCACTGTGCCCAGCCTTTGTGTGTATCTTAATTACATCTGCAAAGACCCTATTTCCAAATAAGGTCCCATTCACAGGTACCAAGGATTAGGACGTCAATGTGTCTTTTCCAGGGCACCCAATTCAACCTACACAAAGTGGGGAGAGGGGAGATTGGCTGTATTTAGGTGACGCATGAAAGGCTGAGCTAGCTGTGGGGTGTTGCTCTTGCAGCACAGAGGAAGAACTGGGCTCAGATGGTGTCAGCTGTTAGTGTCTGAGATCGTCCGTGAATCTACTCTCAGGAGTGTGCTGTAGCGAGACACAGTCCTTCTCTGTACCCTCCTGACCCTGTCCCATCTACCCACGGACCCCAAGGGAAAGTACTCAGGGTTGGTTGGTTTCTTTTCCCTTTTGTGACCGCGTGAAATTCCATGTCACAGTCCCTGTGTTTATTCCATACAGATCTGCTGAAGTGTTTTGAGTTCTAGCAAAATTTAAAAATATAACCAAAAGAAACTTAAATCCATGTCTCTCCTCTTTCTGGGCACTTTAGTATGAATGGGCTTCGTGATGATTAACACGGTGGCCTGCTGTCTTCCCTTCTGTCTCTGCTGGCCATCTCTTTCCTTCCCTCCGAAGTCACAGGCAAGAGGGATTTCGGGTTTGCTGGACTTAAGGAAGAGAGGAAAAGACCATCTCTTTTCACAATGAGAAATGTGTTTTCTGCTTTCTCATACCTCACTTTGTACATTTAAAAAATTATTTATTTCTCTTTAGATTTTTGAACCAAGAGAGATATATTTGTTATTATTTTTATATTTTTTTGAGACAAAATGTCCCTCTGTTGCCCAGGCTGCAGTGCAATGGTGCGATCTCAGGTCTCTGCAACCTCCTGCTCCCCGGTTCAAGACATTCTCGTGCCTTTGGAGTAGCTGGGATTACAGGTACCCGCCACCACGCTTGGCTAATTTTTTTGTATTTTTAGTAGAGACTGGGGTCTCACTGTGTTGCCCAGGCTGATCTCAAGCTCCTGGGCTCAAGCAATCCTCCCATGTTGGCCTCCCAAAGCACTGGGATTATAGGTGTGAGCTACTGTGCCTGGCCTCTTTATTTTCTAAATAGAGACAGGGTCTCGCTATGTTGCCCTGGCTGGTCTCAACCTCCTGGACTCAAGCAATCCTCCTGCCTCGGCCTCTTGAGCGACTGGGACTCCAGGTGCACACTACCATGCCTGGCTAATTTTTGTATTTTTTTTGTAGAGATAGGGGTCTCACCATGTTGCCCAGGCTAGTCTGGAATTCCTGGGCTCAAACAGTCCTCTTACCTCAGCCTCCCAGTGTGCTGGGATTACAGGTGTGCACCACTGTGCCTGGCCTTATTTATTATTTATTTATTTATTTATTTATTTATGGAGGCAGGGTTTCACTCTGTTGCCCAGACTGCAGTGCAGTGGCAACCATAGCTCACTGCAGCCTCGACCTACCGGGCTCAAGCGATCCTCCCACTTCAGCCTCCCCAGTAGCTGGGACTATAGGAGTGCACCATGACTCCTGGCTGATTTCTTTTAATGGAGATGAGATATCTTTGTTTTTGTAGGCAAGGGGCTCTCGCTGTGTTGCCCAAGCTGGTCAAGACCTCCTGGCCTCAAGATATCCTCTTGCCTCGGCCTCCCAAAGTGTTGGGATTACAGTTGTGAGCTACGGTGCCCGGCTATAGCTTCTCCCTGCTCCCCCAGCCCCCAGTTGTGAGTCTTCACTAACAAGGGAATCTTTCAGCTTTTTCCATGGTCATGGTGATTCACCTAATATTTTAGTTCTGCTGAGTTGTGTAAACATTCGGGATAAAGGCTCTCATTTTTGGTGACCGTCGTGTGTATGTGTATGTTTGCAGTTACACATGCCTGTATTTGGATGGAGCTCGGAAGATGCCCATGGCATTTTTCTGAGAAAGTTGAAGTTGATGATGTTCGCTCGTTATTCGATTGTGGAGATCGTCTCTCTCCTTCTTCCCATCCCTCCAGACAGAAAGCTGGGATGTGGCCAGGTGCGTTGGCTCATGCCTGTACTCCTAGCACTTTGGGAGGCCAAGGCGAGTGGATCACTTGAGGTCAGGAGTTCGAGACCAGCCTGGCCAACATGGTGAAACCCTGTCACTACTAAAAATACAAAAATTAGCCAGGTGTGGTGGCGGGTGCCTATAATCCCAGCTACTTTGGAGGCTGAGGCAGGAGAATCGCTTGAACCCAGGAGGCAGAGGTTGCAGTGAACCGAGATTGCGCCAGTGCACTCCAGCCTGGGTGACAGAGTGAGACTCTGTAACAACAACAACAACAACGACAACAGGCCAGGACAACAACAACAACAACAACAACAACAACGACAACAGGCCAGGATGTGTTTGTGTGTGAGTTGGACCCAAGGGTTTGGAAAGGATGGATGGGGTAGGGGACGAGGGATAGATGGATGAGGGAATGCAGAGAGAGTGGTCACACTGTCACACTGTCAGAGGCTTTCACAAAGCAGGACGTTCTCCAGTGGGAGAGAGGAGACCCGAGTCCACCCCTCATTAATGTTTACAGATCAGAATTGCGCACACAGAATGGCCCATAAATCTGACCCAGCTTCCGTGTCTGGCACTTGGCTGGAGAAACAACTCTTTGAATGTTGGAGGAAAAGCCCACTGCATTGCACCTGCTGTAAAAAGGCTGTGCCCACCTTAAAAGTAGCCACACCTTCCCGAGATTGTCATGGTCCTTCTAAGTCTCTGAAATGTATAGATCAGGTACATTTGGGAATTTGGGGATTTTTCTAAATTTGGGATGAGAATGGGTGCATTCTGCATTTTAAATTATACAACACCCTCAGCAGAGTCTGGGCTGGATGTTGTTATCAAGACGAGAATATTTCTATAGTGAAATAGGTAGATATTCACCCCCAAGGAGGATCAAGCCTGAATAGTCTAATGTTAGGCGAGGTCCAGTTTTGTGGCCAAGTGTGTTGATGAAGACACTTTGAGTATTCAGAGCCTTTAGCTTTAGCCACTGTGGCTAAGGGATTGTAGAAGCCATACTTAAGCTTTCCCCTTAAAGTTTTGACTTTAATCTCCACATTGCAGCCATGCAAAAGAACAGAATCGTGTCCTTTGCAGCAACGTGGATGCAGCTGGAGGCTACTATCCTAAACAAATTCATGCAAAAAATCGACAGCCAGATAGTGCATGTTCTCACTTATAAGTGGGATCTAAACATCGAGTACTTCATGGACACAAAGATGGGAACAATAAACACTGGGGATTCCAAAAAGGGGAAGGGAGGGAGTGGGGAAAAGACTGAAAAACTTCCTATTGGAAACTGTTTACTACTTGGGTGACGGGATCGTTAGAAGCCGAAACCTCAGCATCATGCAATATACCCACGTAACGAACCTGCACATGGACCCCCTGAATCTAAAATTAAAAGAAAAGACATAAACTCCACATCAGATTTCCCTCGTGTGTAACACTACTACTTAGCTTGGAGAGAGATGGAGGGGATCTCTAGGGTGGGGAATGGACCACTTACCTTCAAGATTTCTCTTATCAGGAAGGAAAGATCTGACCTACCTAGAAACACTTGAAAAGACTATTTTTTTATGTCTTATTGGGCAAAGCTGGGTCAGATGGCCACCCTTAGCTGCAGAGAAGGCTAAAAATAGACATTTTCTACTCAAGTGGGATAATGGTAACTGGGGAATGTGCACTGGAGAGCCTCCGAACACCAAGCAGGGAAAATCTACCAGCACCATTAAGTGTTGCCTTTGTCTTCTGTGCACTTAAGCTGATAAACCTTTAACATTACAGCATGCCACTTCTGTCTGCTTTGAATAAGGTTGTTTACCGACATACTTCTGCAGTCTGATTGTGGCGTTGACGGGACTGACCACATCTCCCAGGGTAGTGCAAAGATCCGCTGTAGTGCATAAGTAACATGTTTTGAGTTTTGTATGTTTATAACTCACACAGCTCAGAGAAAGGTTTAAAGAAGTCACAGAAGCGTGAAAAAATCTGTTGAGTCATAGCTGTTGTTCTTAAAGTAGGCATGGAGAATTCTCTCTGTTGAGGGTCAAATACAAGTGCTAAGAAGACAGAATGTTATGCAATAAACACAGCCAAGTAGTAAATGGGTTCCTTGGAGTGGGTGATAGAGAAAGGTAAGTAAGGAGGAAGGAACCAGACAGAGGAAGAAAAGTCAGGGACCATATTCATTGCATTATTAGAATTTTAAGGTGTGGCAAGAATTTAATGTTTCCCAGTAATCTGTATGTTCTGTTGGAAAGAAGAGCAACAGGAGACTAAAAGGTTACTCTGTTGCCCATTTCATAGGTCCAATCCCAGGCAAAGCTTGGGTTGGATGCCAGTGTTCCTGATTCCTAATTGTGTTTTATCCAGTTGAAACATCAGTGGCCATAGTCAAACACCTAAACTGGATCAGTTCACAGTCCTCAAAGCCCTTCTCCTACTTCCTGTCTTTGACCTCATTCCACCTAATTTTGTCCACACCATGTCGTACTGTAATAAAACCTATTTTATTTCCAAATTAACTAAGAGAATATACTTTAAAAAGTGTTACTATCTCGTTGTTTACTTCTTTTTAAAAAGAAGTATTTAACACTTGTCAGCTATTGACGTTGTTTACTTCTTACACTTTTTCTTTATCTTGTAGTTCACTTTCTATTTCTGCCATAATAAAATATTCATTATCGGAGACTTCACTTAAAAGCAAAGGTTACTTCTTCTCCTCCCTTCCCAGTCTGCCCTAAGCTAGTAAATTCATCATTCGTTAGCTCATATATTTTACAACATGGGGATTTTAGTTTACAGCAAATACTCTTAAGTAAAATTGGTAGCTTAAGTACAACTTTTTCTTTTCATGTTACCATGTGCAATCAATGGCATTCCGGACTCTTGGAAGGAAGTCCATTGTATGGTTGTGGTCTTTTTTTTTTCTTCTCAAGCCAGTCAAAAATACCCAGTCACAATTTAAAAAATTATCCGCCCTTGATGGTGCATGCCTGTAGTCCCAACTATTTGGGCAGAGGTGGGAGGATCACTTGAGCCTGGCAGGTCAGCACTGCAGTGAGCTATAACTGTGCCACTGCACTCCAGCCTGGGCAACAGAGAGAGACCCTGTCTCCAAAAAAAAAAAAAGACAAAACAATGTAACGTGATCTACCCTCTAAGCAAATTTTCGTATATACAATTTCACTATTGTATGTGTGAGATTTTTATATACAAAAATTTCATATATCAGTTCAGTATTGTTAACTATATGAACTGGGTGTATGGTAAATCTCCATGGTTTATTTATCTTGTTCAACTAAAACTTTGTATCCTTTGACCAATATATTTCCCCTTCCCCCTCAAGCCCTGTCCTCTGATAACTACCTCTCTACTCTCTGCTTCTATGAGTTTGACTATTTTAGATTCTGCATTAGTCCATTCTCACGCTGCTCATAAAGACATACCTGAGACTGCTTAATTTATAAAGGAAAGAGGTTTAGTGGACTCACAGTTCTACATGGCTGCGGAGGTCCCACAGTCATGGTGGAAGGTAAAAGGAGGAGCAGAGTCACATCTTACATGGCAGCAGGCAAGAAGAGAGCGCGAGCAGGGGAACTCCCATTTATTAAAACATCTGATCTCGTGAGACTTATTCACTATGGGAAAAACCCACCCCCATGATTCAGTTACCTCCCACCTGGTCTCTCCCATGACTCGTGGGGATTATGGGAGCCACAATTCAAGATCAGACTTGGGTGGGGACACAGCCAAACCATGTCAGATTCCTTGTATAAGTGAGATCATGCGATATTTAATATTTGTTTTTCTGTGCCTAGCTTATTTCACTGAACATAAAGGCCTCCAATTCCATCCATGTTGCCGCAAATGACAGAGTTTCCTTCTTTTTTAGGGCTGAATGGTATTCCATCGTGTATATGTACCATGTTTTCTATATCCATCTGCCCTTGGACGGACACTGAGGTGGTTTCCATGTCTTGGCTGTTGTGCATAGTGCTGCCATAAACATAGCAGTGCAGGTGTCTGGAAGATCCTGGTTTTCTTGAGTTTTGCGATCTAGCATAAAGCAGGCACAGGAGTATCAGCAAATGAATGGATAGGTAAATGGATCAATATTGATTAGTGAGCTTTGCTCGTCAACAGATGCTGGTTCCTCAGAAGGATACACTTCCAAACCGTCCTTTGTCTGAATGTCAGTTTCTGAGAAGCCTGCTCTGCTGTCTGGGGTGAAGGTGATCACATAATATGGGAGGGCAGTTTTGTTTTAGTTGCTCATCTCTGTCGGAAGCTGTGGATGGGTTGTTTAAAAATATTGCTGAGGAATGACTTGCATGTCAGTAAGGGGCTGCTAACGCTGGGATCAAGGTAGATCAAAGGCAATTTAGGGATACTCTAGAAATCCTGCATCAGTCGCAGTGGCTCATGCCTGTAGTCCCAGCACTTTGGAAGGCCGAAGCAGGAGGATCGCTTGAGCCCAGGAGTTCAAGGCTAGCCTGAGCAACGTAGTGTGACCCCCTCTCTACAAAAAGTACAAAAATTAACCGGGTAGGCTGAGGCGGGAAGATTGCTTGAGCCCAAGAGGTGGAGGCTGCAGTGAGCTGTGATGGCGCCACTGCACTCCAGCTTGGGCGACAGAGCAAACTCATTTGTTCCCAACCCAAGAACATTTATGTTACGTGAAGAATATTTCAATATGTGCGTGAACACATGCACACCTTGTGAGATCAGTGTATTACAGGAAGAAGAGGAGGATGAAGAGGAAGAAGAGGAGAAGGAGGAGGAGATAGAAGGAGGAGGAACAAGCAAAGCTTGTTTAGAGATTCTGATTTTCTCTTATATCTCATTGACTATTAGATTTCTTCATTTAGATGCACCCCAGTGAGAGGAGGAAGTAGAGGAGGAGGAGATGGAGGAGGAGGAAGAAGTAGAAAAGAAAAGGAAATAGAGGAGAGGAGGAGGAGGAGGTGAAAGAGAAGGAGGAGAAGATTGAGGAAGAGAAAAAAGAGAAGGAAGAGGTAGAGGAGGGGAAGGAGGAGAAGAGAGTGTTTGGATTGAAACTGTCCCAGCAGAATACTGTAGAGCTGTTGGTTTTCTCTGGTATTTGTAGTGGTTGCCGTTGTTGTTGTTGTTTTCTGTTGTGGGCACCTACAGCACTTCATCCCAATCCACGGCAGATTGTAGAATACGGACTCCGTGCTTTGAGCAAGCCTTCGTGTGCGTTAAGGAAACAGCCGTGTTGAGGAGGGCTGTGTTTTACACCCTGTCTGGATTTCTGATGAAACCAGAGAGCCTGAAGAGAAAAAGGCATGTTGCACAAGTCCATTTACTGTTACTCTAATGCGTCTCCATGTGGGTGTGTGGGGCGTGTGGGTGTGCTGTCTGCAAAGACTGATCTGCAGATATTGTGGCCAGTTTGTCTCCAAATTGAAGAACCATTCAGAGGCAGATGGCTCTCTCTGTTTCCCTCTCTCCCTCTTTCTCTCTCTGCAATTTCTGTATTCAGTGGAAAATTCCAGGTGAGCGCCTCTCACTAAATGCCATCAGCCCACGTGTGCCGTGACACTCAGTCTCTGAAAGTTTCGCTTGGGGTCTGTGTTTGCTGTCCTGGTGCAGCCCCCCGCTGATTGCGTGGCTGCGGTGGTTTCTCCCTTTGCCAGGAGACTTAATGGCTCTGTCGATTTCTTCTCTCTCTAGGCACTGGGACGTTCGGGCGGGTGCACCTGGTGAAGGAGAAGACAGCCAAGCATTTCTTCGCTCTCAAGGTGATGAGCATTCCCGATGTCATCCGCCTGAAGCAGGAGCAGCACGTGCACAATGAGAAGTCTGTCCTGAAGGAAGTCAGTCACCCGTTTCTCATCAGGCTGTGAGTCCCCTCCTGAGGCCTCTCCCCACACACCCTCCCTAGGCCCCTGTGTGTCTCTTCTTGTAAGAAGCAGGGTGGGCCGAGACCGTGGCCTGCGTGCAAAGCCTCAGGCCACAGCAGTCTCCACCTGTCAGGTCTTATCAGCCTCTGATCTCGGAGCTGGAAAACCTCCAGGGCTCCTGACCTCCATGGCTGACCAGGTCCAAAAAGAAATGCTCTGTGTTCAGAAGTCCATGCCCAAGGCCCCTAGCTCCTCTCCTGGGTGAGCCAAGTATCTCTGCCTGGAAAAGGATGCAAGAATCTTTGTCTCCTCACCTCCTTGGGTTCTGCTTCTATAGCTCTCTGGAGAACTGGTTAAGTTGATTTTTAAGGGACCACAGTCTTTTGGACGGGGCTGGGCTTCAGGTTTCGTGGGTTTCTGGTTGACTGTGGATGAGAGATATCCCATTTAGATGCAGCCCACACCCTTCCAGCTGATGGTATACAACAGTCTTATGTCCTAGGGTAGGTGTGTGAGTCCATTCGGGCTGCTATAACAAAGGATCTTAGACTCGGTAATTTACAAATAACAGACATTTGCTTCATGGTTCTGGAGGCTGGAAAGTCCAAGATCAAGACATGGCAGATTCAGTGTCTGGTGAGGACCCGCTCCCTGGTTCATAGATGGTGCCTTTTTGCTGTGTCCTCATATGGTGGAAGGGGCGAGGGATCTCTCTGGGGTCCCTTTTATAAGGGCACTCATCCCATTCATGAGACTCCACCCTCATGACCTCCCAAAGGACCCACCATCTAACACCATCACCGTGGCAGTGAGGATCCAACATAGGGATTTGGGAGGACACAAGATATTCAGACCATTCCAGCAGGGTAATTCCGTTTCCAGCCAGGTGTCTTAGACAAGGATGTCCTGCGTGTCTCTCCTTTCCCTCCATGGGTGCCTTCCATCCAATTCCCCAAGTCTTCCCTCTGCCGTCTTATTGCCACGCCTCTCCTGTCCACCTATCCATCTTCTGCTTTATCTGGGTCCCGTCTCTCTGCCCTGATTTTCTGTACTGGCGTCCCTCCTACCTGATCTTTCTCTCCCAGCCTTGCTCCCCTTGAAGACATTCCTCACTTTATAGCCTCACTAGTCCTCCCAGGTACCTCTGCAATGACCTGCCTCTCTCTGGTCATTCTCAGGGAACTCCTGAAGTATCCCATATAAAGCCCCAGCAATGCGGCATCCTCCTACCAATATCCTCATGGACTGGCCTCCTGCCAGCACCTCCCTGCAGGAGAAGGTAGAAGGTGCTGTTCACCCACTCACTCCGGTGCTTCTCCCAGGCCACCCTTCATTGACCGGCCTCCTTCTTTGCTCTCATCATTGTCCTTCACTTCCCCCATCTAAGAAACACCTACTTGTTTTCCCTCATTCACCTGCTGTCCCCGGGACACAGGGTGCCTCCCATCATATTATTGAAGCACCTTGTGTGTACCGGAACAAATGCACCTGCCTTCTCCTCTGGACCCAGTGCTGCCTGAGCTTCGAACAAAATCATACGCAGAGGATGGGCATGGTGGCTCATACCTGTAATCCCAGCACTTTGGGAGGCCGAGGCAGGTGGATCACCTGAGGTCAGGAGTTCAGACTAGCCTGGCCAACACGGTGAAAACCCATCTCTGCTAAAAATACAAAAATTAGCTGGGTGTGGTGGTGCACACCTGTATTCCCAGCTATTCAGGAGGCAGAGAAGCAGGAGAATCGCTTGAACCCGGGAGGCTGAGGTTGCAGTGAGCCGAGATCATGCCACTGCATGCCAGCCTGGGTGACAAGAGTGAGACTCTGTTTCACAAAAACAAAGGAGTTCTTTTGAAGGCTGGGCTTGCAGGTGGGACCCTTCCCTTTCTCGTTTGCTTTGTTGCATTTTTCTGTGGCTTGCAGGTGTCCTAAGCATGATACTGTGGGGTGTGCCTGAAATCTTGGGTGAGGGGCTCCAGTTCTGGGGATTCCACCCTGTTGAAGGTCGAATTGTGTCTCCTGAAAAGATATGTTGAAATCCTCACCCCGACTCCTGTGAATGAAATTGGAATGCTATTTGGAAATAGGGTCTTTGCAGATGTAATTAAAATGCAAGTGGCCAGGCACAGTGGCTCATGCCTGTAACTGTAGCACTTTGGGAGGCTGAGGTGGAAGGATCACTTGAGCCCAGGAGTTTGAGACCAGCCTGGGCAACGTAGCAAGACTCAGTTTCTACAGAAGATTAAACAATTATTCAGGTGTGGTGGTGCACACCTGTGCTCCCAGCTACTAGGAAGGATGAGGCAAGAGGATTGCTTAAGGCCAAGAGCTCGAGGCTGCATTGAGCTGTGATGCCACCACTGCACTCAAGACCCTGTTTATAAAAACAAAACAAAAAAAATAAAAATGAAATGCAAGTAGGATGGACTGATTCTGCTGTACGGTGTGCTTTTAACCTTGTGTGACTGGTGTCCTTACGAGAAAAGGAAGGAGACACAGACACAGAGACGGCCGAACACCGAGAGGAGGACACCTTGTGAGGATAGAATTAGAGGTTGGAGGAATGGTGCATCTCCAAGCCAGGGGACTCCAAGGATTGCCGGCTACTCCCAGAACCTGGGAGAGAGGCCAGGGACAGATTCTCCATCAGAGCCTGCAGAAGAACCAACCCCACCAACACCATCATGCTGAACTTTGGATTTGGGGCTCCAAAGTCATGAGAGAATACCTTTCTTTTCTTTCTTCCTTTCCTTTTCCTTTTCCTTTTTTTTTTTTTTTTTTTTTGAGACAGAGTCTTGCCCTGTCACCCAGGCTGGAGTGCAATGGTGCAATCTCGGCTCACTGCAGCCTCCACCTCCCAAGTTCCAGCGATTCTCCTGCCTCAGCCTCCCGAGTAGCTGGGACTACAGGCCCGCACCACAATGCCCAGCTCACTTTTGTATTTTTAGTGGAGACAGGGTTTCACTATTCTTTCTTTCTCTTTTCTATTCTTTTTTTTCTTTTCTTCCCTCCCTCCCTCTCTCCCTTCTCTCTCTTTCTCTCTCCTCTCCTCTCCTCTCCTCTCCTCTCCTCTCTTCTCTCTCTCTCTCTCCTTTTCTCTCTCTTTCTTTCCCTCCCTTCTTCCCTTCCTTTCTTCATTTCTCTTTCTTTCTTGATGGGGTCTCACTCCTTCTTGCCCAGGCTGGAATTCAGTGGCACAGTCATGGACCACTGCAGCCTCTACCGCCTCCCAACTAGCTGAGACTACAGGTATGTGCCCCCACGCCTGACTAACTTTTAAAAGTTTTTGTAGGATGAGGTCTTGCTGTGTTGCCCAGGCTGGTCTCAAACTCTTGGCCTGAATCTCTCCTCCTGCCTCAACCTCCCAAAGTGCTGGGATTGCAGGTGTCAGCCACTGTACCTGGACTGAGAATGCATGTCTGTTGTCTGCCGCATCCCCCCACCCCAACCCTCAGTTTGTGGTACTTTGTTAATGATAGCCCTGAGGATAATGATAGCCCTCACACACACCCCCTGCGCCTCCTGGAGCAGGACAGCAGCCTAGGCGATGGGCTCCTGAGTACTCTACAGTTCGCAAATCTAAAATCCCACAGAAGAACCGCAGGGACATGAGAGTGGGTGGGGTGTGCAAGTGAGAGAATTCCCCAGGACGGAATTCTTGAACTCCCGCAAGTTAAAACATAGGGAGGAGCTTGCAGAACAGAGCTTTAGTTAGATAGTGCTCCTTTCTTCAAGCCGGGATAGCTCACGACTGTTTTCCTTAGCAGATAAGGTGGATTCCTGCAGGGACATGGATTCTGATTTTGATGTTCCCTACTTTCAATTAAGGAACAAAGTCATTTACGTTTCTTAAGTCTCATATAAAGCCCTAGAAACTTTAGAAATTCTGTCCAAAGTTACCTATGTTGGTTTATTTTT
Organism: Macaca mulatta; assembly: GCF_049350105.2. Taxonomy (NCBI): domain Eukaryota; kingdom Metazoa; phylum Chordata; class Mammalia; order Primates; family Cercopithecidae; genus Macaca; species Macaca mulatta. The sequence continues at coordinate 3,288,172 of NC_133426.1, read as the reverse complement.
ATCTTTTATATATATAAAAAAGTATATATATATAGATTTAAATTTAGAGACAGGGTTTTGCTCTGTGGCCCATCTTGGAGTGCAGTGGCGCAATCACGGCTCACTGCAGCCCCAACCTCCCGGGCTTAAGCCATCCTCCTGCCTTAGCCTGCAGAGTAGCTGGGACTATAGGCACCCACCACTACACCCTGCTAATGTTTTTATTTTTAATTTTTAAAAAATATATGTATATGTTTTTCACAATCTCTTTGGTGAAGATAATGTTTTTGTTTGTTTTCTATGAACAGGGTCTTGCTATATTGCCCAGGTTGGTCTTGAACTTTAGGCTGCAAGCAATCCACTTGCCTTGGCCTCCTGGCATGCTGGGATTACAGATGTGCACCACCACACCTGCCCCATTTTAAAATTTTCTGTAGAGACGGGGTCTCACTTTGCTGCCCAGGCTGGTCTCAAACTCCTGGGCTCAAATGATCTTCCCACCTCGGCCTCCCAACATGCTGAGATTACAGATGCGAGCCACCGTGCCTGGCCTATTTCAGTCTTTTAAGGAGTGAAATTTCTCTGCACCATGATAGCTTTTGAAGAGGACATTTTGGATGCTTCATGAATTGTCCTTTGCCTGTACAGCTCACCGGCTCCTCTGAGTGCTGGTTATAGTCGAATGTGAGCTGTTATTTGTATGTCAGGTCCGCCTGGTGGTGTTGCCAAAAAGCATGAATTTTTCCTCATCATTTAAAGTCTACGTGGAATTTAAGGCCACTGTTGATATTATTCTTGGGAAGATTTTATTCAGTGTTTTGGGAAAACGTGGCAGGAACTCATTTCAGAATTCTCTGATTTGGGGCTGAGCTCAGTGGCTCACACCTGTAATCCCTGCGTTTTTGGAGGCCAAGGCGGGAGGATCACTTGAGACCAGGAGTTCCAGACCAGCCTGGGCAACATAGTGAGATCTTGTCTCTTAAGGAAAAAAAATAAAAAGAAAATTCTAGCCTGGCCAATGTGGGGAAACCCTGTCTCTACTAAAAATACAAAAATTAACTGGGCATGGTGGCGCACGTCTATAACCCAGCTACTTGGGAGGCCGGGACACTAGAATCTCTTGAGCCCGGGAGGCAGAGTTTGCAGTGAGCCAAGATCGTGCCACTGCACTCCAGCCTGGGTGACAGAGCGAGACTTCGTCTCAACAACAAAACAAAACAAAACAAAGCAAAACATTTCTTTGATTTTGAAATAGTGCAGAAAACAAGGCAGGCCCTGAAGTCCACAGCTCTTGTGAAAAGTTTTGGATCTAGAGAAATGATTGTCAACAATGAGCCTTTAAAGACTTAATGGTGATAGCAGTTTACAGGTGACTTTTCCCAAAAAATTACAGAAAATGAGTTTGCCACTTGGGCATGTTGACTCACACTTATAATCCCAGCATTTTAGGAAGCTGAGGTGGGAGTGTCCCTTGCGCCCAGAAGTTTGAGACCAGCCTGGACAACATGGCAAGACCCTGTCTCTACAAAAAATACAAGAATTAGCTGGGTGTGGTGGGGGTGCCTGTAGTCCCCGCTACTCAGGAAGCTGAGGTGGGAGGATCACTTGAGCCTGGGAGGCGGAGGTTGCAGTGAGCCGAGATTGTGCCACTGTACTCCAGCCTGGGGGACAGAGAAAAGACCCTGTCTCAAAAAAGAATCCAAAAAACAATATGGACTTGGAGAGGGTGATGTAACTTAGCCCATGAGACCTCCTTAGTGACTTACTGAGAATTGATCTTTCAGTGCCCTGCAGTATTATGATAACCTGCTATAGCATTTTGCTTTTTCTGTGCATTAACACTTCAGGGACCAAGTGGCTTTAAGAACTGGATTAAAGTTGATCCAGTGCATTCAGGCACTTGGCATTCCCTGTATATAACACGAGAGAGCACGCTGGGTCTGGCCAGCCCCATGGATAAGATGCTGGAGGGTGTCCAACGTTGCATAATGAGGAGCATGTCTTAGAGGAGAATCCTAGATCCTCTGTGAAGAATGAATTTCATCCTCCCAGCTGTGCAGCTTCTCTTCTAAATGTAAGTTGCCTTGCTCAACATCTGCTTTCCATACTGGCAGTTTTAGGCCTTGGACTTCTTGATGAAAGTATAAAACAAGGACTTTAAGTGGAGGTGCCTCACCATTATGGCTGGAGGAGTCTCTGGGGTGGGGCCATCCTGCACACTGCAGGGTGTTGGGGAGTGTCCCTGGGCTCCACCCACCAGGGGCCAGGAGCAGCAACCTCAGTTATGAACAGCAGACATGTCTCCATACGTAACCAAGTGTTCCTTCAGGGAGGGAGGGCAAAGTTTTCTCCACCAGTGAACCACTGTGATGGCAGACTACCGACAGAGAGATGATGGATACGATAGGTAAGCATATGTTGAGATGGATAGGTGATAGGTAATAGATATTAAGATAGGTGTAAGTGATGGGTGATTGATAGGTGAACAGATAGATGATGGGGAGCTAATAGATGATATTAAGATAGGTGATAATAGATATTAATAGAGACAGTTATAGATGATAGATGATAGATACTGAGATGGGTAGGTGATTGATTGATAGATTAATGACTGATTGCATATAGACAGAGCTCTCATGCTAAAAGAGAGTTTCTCAGCCTCAGCAGTGCTGACACATGGGGCAGGATCATGGAGGACTGTGTAGTGGGGCATCCGGTGCACTGTAGGGTGTTGAGCAGCGTCCCTGGACTCCACCCAGCAGATGCCAAGAGCACCAATCCCATCTGTGACGAGTGTCTAAAGACGTCTCTAGATACTGCTAAGTTTCCCTTATGGGGGGACAAAAAGTTATCCCCGGTTGTGAACCACTCTGACAGATCGTTGATAGATGGATGGATGGATGGATGAATGGATGGATGGATGGATAGAGATCAGTATTGAGACAGATATTTGATAGATGACAGATATTGAGGTAGATGATAGCTATAGATTATAGGTGATTGATAGATATTGAGATCGGCGATTGATAGATGATAGCTATAGATGATAGCTGATTGATAGATAACTGGTAGCTATAAATGGTAGATGGTTGATAGATATTGAGATAGATAGGTAATTGATTGATAGATTGATGATGGAACATATTAGTAGAGTTTCTCAACCTCAGCACTGCTGACATTTGGGGCTGGAGGATTCTCTGTGGTGGGGCCATCCTGTGCGCTGTAGGGTGCTGAGCCGTGTCTCTGGGCTCCACCCACCAGATGCCTCTAGCACCCCCACTCCAGTGTGACAGCCAAAGATGTCTCCAGACATTGTCCTGTGTTTATTGTCGGGAGCAGAATCAGCCCCGTTGACACCCACTGTAGCGGATGCACAGACAGATAACTACCTGTGCGTGTGGAATCCCTTTCTCTCTTTTCTGCCCCAGCCCCTGAGCCTGTAGCCCCACTCTTCTGTCATGATTGATTGGCTTATGGGCCAAACTGTGGTTCCAGTGCCGTATTACCTATGGCACAGCAGCTGAGCCAAGCCAGTGAGTTTGGTCTGTGGTTGCAGGGCTTAGCCAGCTTTCTTCTACAGAACTTGGAAGGGAGGAGGTCTCTCCACTCCGGGCCACATCCTTCTAGTTCCTGGACGACCGCTCGCTTCTCCATGGAGAGGAGTTCATGCCAGCACCTCTTCTTCAGGGAGGGTGGATGCATCTCTTGGAAACATCTTTTTTTAAAGTCTGCAAACTTGAGTGTGGTCCCCGTCGTCACTGGTACTTGTTGGGGGTAGGAGTAAAATCGTTCCTTTGTTTTCCTGAGAGTTCAGGAAGAAAGAACACCATGTTCTCTCCTTTTATTTATTTATTTTTTTTGTTCTCTATTTGAATTTTAAAAGCAAAAATCTAGAAATAGCGCTTCTTGCTCTGTCATCACTGCCTGCAAAGCATAGAGACCAGAGTGAAGGCAGGCAGCTCCTGGATCTTCTCTTCCTCTTCTTTGGCCAAAAAACGATACACTGCATGTTTAGTATTTGGGGCAAAGCAGACGCTTCAAAAAGGGAGGCTTATTTTATTATCTATATTTTTCTTTTTTATTATTTCTTACCTTCATTCCCTTTTTCTATGTATGAAAAGGGAGGTTTAAATTCTTGCAAGAGAATGCAATTGTAGTGTCTTCTGAATAGAGTTTGCCGTTTGATGCCTTCCGGTGCCTGCGCAGGCTGAGAAGAGTCCCAGCGATAGTGGAAAAGGGGCCTTACCAGCTTTGGAGGGCAAGAGGTAGGGGGTGAAGATGAAATGGACACCTAAGGAGAATTTTGCAGGAGGAGTAGGGGTTTATTGACTGAAAGGGGTAGGTGGTGGAAAATCATTCTAGACAGGGAGTGACACGGAAGCCATGGGTCACTACGGGGGCAGGAGGGACATAGGGGAGAAATTCAAATCTGGGTTCAGCCAGGAGGTGGACACAGGAATGCAGTGAGCTCAGATGTGTAGAAGACTGCCGTGGGGACTGGGATGTGAGGAAGGACTGGCTCTGGCTCAGCTGTGCATTTGGGCTGCTGGACATTGAGGAAATCCAAGGAGGGAGAGTGCATTCCAATTTGGGAAACTGAGGGCAAAACATCTGCAGGCAACTGTCTCAGAAGAGCGCCTGAGGCAGGGTCCTTGGAGGGAGGAAGCCACAGGTGGACGGAGCCACCTAGGGCCGCTAGGTCCCCTTGTTTAAGGGCTAGTTGCAGTGGAGCCAGGTCGGAAAGTAGAACCGTTCCGGAGCCTTGCGTGGCATAGAGAGATGTTGGAGGAGATGGGATGACGACGGCTCATTTTCTTCTTCTCACGACAAAAGCCCAGCTTTATGGCAGCCTCTGGAGGGAGGAGGACCAACTTCTGTATTAGGCGTCTCCAAATTAGTGAGGCTGATTTGCCTGTTCATAAAAACAAAAGCAGAAGCGAAAAAATCCCTTAGAGGAGAAGCCATCCCCACAGACCCTGCAAATAAAAGACAGCAGATCAGCTTTGCAGATGGAAAGTGCTGCTGTCAGCTAAAGATGAGGACAGAGCAGCTCAGCCGAGGTCACTGGCGAGGAGGGAGAGGGGACTGGGAAACCTCCCTTGTCTCAGTCGTTGTCGATGACATTGACCCTTTCTTTATGTTGACGTTCCCCCCCATTCATAGATGCATAGATTGAGCTCTATGCTGGAAAACATTCTTTAAAATTTAATTTTTTTTATTTTGTTAACATATATCACATAACATTTTACATTTTACTATTTTAACTTCCTTTTTTTTTTTTTTAAAGAAATGAGTTCTTGCTCTGTTGCCCAGGCCGCAGTGCACTGGTGCAGTCATGGCCCACTGCAGCCTCAACCTCCTCAGCCTCCCAAGTAACTGGGACTATGGGTGCGCACTACCATGCCTGGCTAATTTTTAAATTTTTGGTAGAGACAGGGTCTTGCTGTGTTGCACAGGCTGGTCTCCAACTGCCAGGCTCAAGCAGTCCTCCTCCCTCAGGCTCCCAAGTAAAGCTGGGACTACAGGCAGATGCCACCATGCCCAGTTAATTTTTAAATTTTTGGCAAAGATGTGATCTTGCTTTGTTGCCCAGGCTGTTCTCAAACTCCTGACCTCACTCAATCCTCCTGCCTTGGCCTCTCAAAGTGCTGAGATTACAGGCATGAGCGTCCATGCCCGGCCTCATTTTAACCTTTTTTAAAATGTGCAGTTCATGGCCGGCACAGTGGCTCATGCCTGTAATTCTAGCACTTTGGGAGGCCGAGGTGGGCAGATCACGAGGTCAGGAGATCGAGACCATCCTGGCTAACACGGTGAAACCCCGTCTCTACTAAAAATACCAAAAGTTAGCCAGGCATGGTGGCGGGCACCTATAGTCCCAGCTACTTGGGAGGCTGAGGCAGGAGAATGGTGTGAACCCGGGAGGCAGAGCTTGCAGTGAGCTGAGATCGCGCCACTGCACTCCAGCCTGGGGTACTGAGCAAGACTCCATCTCAGGGAAAAAAAAAAAGTGTACAGTTCACTACTCGGGAGGCTGAAGCGGGACGATCACTTCAACCCGGGAGGCGGAGGTTGTAGTGAGCTGAGATTGTGTCGCTGCACTTTATCCTGGGCAACAGAGTAAGACTCTGTCTCAGAAAAAAAAAAAAAAAAAAGCACGCTTTAGTGGCATGGAGCACATTCATGTTTCTATGCAACTGCCCCCCATCCCCATCCATCTCCAGAACTCCTTTTCATCTTCCCCAGCTGAAACTCTGTCCTCATGAGACACGCCCTAGTGCCCCTCCCTCCAGCCCCGCCCTGGCAACCTCCCTTGTACTCTCTGCTCTGTGAATTTGGTGATCTAGGAACCTTATATAGGCAGAATCCTACAGCGTTTGTCCTTTTGTGGCTGGCTTCTTTCAGTTACTGTAATGTCCTTCAGATTCCCCCATCCTGTAGAAAGGAATTTCCCTGCTTTCTAAGCCTGGGTAGTAGCCCATCGTGTAGAGGATACAGCATGTTGTGTTTATCCATTCATTCATCCATGGACACTGGGGTGCCTTCCACCTCTTGGCTGTAGTGAATAATGCTGCTCTGAACACGATTCCGCAAATATCTGTTCCATTGCCTGCTTTCAGCTGCTTGGATACATTGTTTTAATTTTGTTGTTGTTTGAGATGGAGTCTCCCTCTGTCACCCAGGATGGAGGGCAGCGGTGCAATCTTGGGTCACTGCAACCTCTGCCTCCTGGATTCAAGCGATTCTCCCACCTCAGCCTCCTAACTAGCTGCGATTACAGGCATGTACCACCACCCCCAGCTAATTTTGTATTTTTAGTAAATACAGGTTTTCGCCTAGTTGACCGGACTTATCTGGAATTTCTGACCTCAGGTGATCTACCCGCCTGGGCCTCCCAAAGTGCTGGGATTACAGGCGTGAGCCACCACCCGGGCCCCTCAAATATATTTTTAGTATTATAATTAGATGCCTTTCCCACTGATGCAGGGCGCCTGTGCAGTGTTTTTAGTTATGTATTTTTCTTGAGGCTTGCCTCAAGTTTTCCTTTCTTCCACTCACCCTCCCTCATTGCCAGGTAACTATTTGACAGCCTAGTGTGGATCCTTCTGTACTTTTCTTTGTGTTAAAAAAGCCCCCGCACACACACGCACACACACATGTGCACATGCACACACACATATATGCATGCATGCACACACGCACACGTGCCCCATGCAGTTTTGGCCTCCTGCCACTAGAGTATGCATCATTTTTGTCTCTTGTTTTCTTGGAGATCCCTCTGGGGTATTTTGAGGAAGAGAAGTTGTAGTATTATTGTTGTTGTTGATTTTTAGACATTCAGGGGCACACGTGGACGTTTGGTACATGGGTGTATCGTGTCATGGTGAGCTTTGGGCTTCTAGTGTACCCCTTACCCAAATAATGAACATTGTACCCGATAGGTAATTTCTCGGCCCTCAACCCCTTCCCAACGTTTCCCTTTTGGGAGTCCCCGTATCTGTTATTTCCATTTCTATGTCCATGTGGACCCACTGTTGAGTTCTCACTTTTGAGCGAGACTATGTGGTATTTGACTTTGTGTCTCAGTTATTTTACTTAGGATAGTGGTTTCCAGTTCCATCCCTGTCGTTGCAAAAGACATGATATTATTTTTGATGGTGATGTTGATATACTACATTTTCTGTGGCTTTTATATACTAAATTTTCTTTATCTAGTCATCTATTGGAATGGCGGTTATAAAAACTCAAAAAAATCCAGGCATGGTGGCCCACGCCTATAATCCCAGCACTTTGAGAGACCCAGGCAGGAGGATCGCTTGAGCCCAGGAGTTTTAGACCAGCCTGGGCAATATAGCGAGACCCTGTCTCTACAAAAAGCTCAAAGAAATAACGAGGGATGGTGTTGCATGCCTGTAGTCACAGGTCTTCAGGAGGCTGAGGTGGGAGAATTGCTGGAGCTCAGGAGTTGAAGGCTGCAGTGACCTATGATCGCACCGCCGCACTCCATCCTGTGCAACAACAGAGTGAGACCCTATCCAGGAAAAAAAACAGTAAGAAAACAACAGATGGTGTGGAAGTGGAGGAAAGGGGCCGTGGATGTGCTGCTGGTGCGGAGGAGGCCTTCCAGTGCATGCGGCAGGGGGGTGACCTCACTTTCTGCTCGAGAGGAGCTCAGCTGTGCAAGGCAGAGTTGCAGAGGATGGGAGGGTGGATGTGACCCTAGGAGCAAGGCTATGTGCCTGTGGGCACGCACTTCCTGGTGACGTTTCCTTGGACCCCGCAGTGGGAAACAGGAGCGCCTCTGCCCTCTCATTCCTCTTGCTCTGTATTTGCATTCGCTGTCTTGCTGGTCTCCAGATTCCCAAGCGCTGCTGCCAACCCAAGCCTTCAGCCTGCCAAGCTACACGTGTGTGCCCACTTCACCACCCTCTGAGCCTTCTGCTCAGATGCCTCTCACCGAAAGTGAGTTCCTGCTCTTCCTCCTTGCCCCTCAGCCCTAGTCAGTTCCTCATCTGCACTTCCCCATTTCGAAAGTGTTCCTTCCAGCTCTTGGGGCTCACCTAGGAACCATTTTTTATTCCTTTTCTTTGACTGCATTCACTGTAATCCTGAGTCCTGCCCTTTTAATTTTTTTTTTTTTTTTTTTAAAAAGAGATGTGGTCTTGCTCTCTCATCCAGGCTGGAGTGCAATGGTGCAGTCATGGCTCACTGCGTCCTTGACCTTCTGGGCTCAAGAGATCCCACCTCAGCCACCCAAGTAGCTGGGACCACACATGCGTACCACTATGTCCAGCTAATTAAATTTTTTTTTTTTTTTGTAGGGAGAGGATCTCACTGTGTTGCTCAGGCTGGTCTCAAACTCGTAGTTTCAAATGATTCTCCTGCCTCGGCCTCCTAAGTAGCTAGGATTACAGGTGCACACCACCATGCCTTGCCCCTTTCCAATTCTAAAACGCATCTCCAGAGCCCATCCACGTCAATGCTGTCTTCACAGAAGCCACCATAGCTTATCTAGATGCCCTCCCCCGCTCTCCATTGATCTCCCATCTCTGCTGGACTCACCCCTTCCTCCCATATCAGCCCAAACCTTTCTAATGTGAAAATAGGCAGGGCGCGGTGGCTCATGCCTGTAATCTCACCACTGTCAGAGGCTGAGGCGAGAGGATTGCTTGAGGCCAGGAGTTTGAGACCAACCTGGGCATCTTAGTGAGACCCCATCTCTAGTTTTTTTTTTTTAAAGACAGGGCCTTTCTCTGTTGCCCAGGATGGAGTGCAGTGGTGCCATCGTAGTTCACTGCACCCTCATTCTCCTGGGCCCAAGTTATCCTCCCACTTCAGCCTCCCAGGTAGCTGGGACTACAGACCTGCACCACCAAGCCTGGCTAATTTTTAAATTTTGGAGGTCTTGCTATGTTGCCCAGGCTGATCTTGAACTCCTGGGCACAAGTGATTCTGCTACCTCTGTCTCTCAAGTAGATAGGAGTACAGGTGCACATCACCATGACCACCTAACTTTTAATTTTTTTTTTTTTTTTTTTTTTGAGGCAGAGTTTCGCTCTGTCCCCCAGGCTGGAGTGTAGTGGTGTGATCTCGGCTCACTGCAAGCTCTGCCTCCCAGGTTCACGCCATTCTCCTGCCTCAGCCTCCCAAGTAGCTGGGACTACAGGCGCCCACCGCCACGCCCGGCTAATACTTTGTATTTTTAGTAGAGACGGGGTTTCACCGTGTTAGCCAGGATGGTCTCGATCTCCTGACCTCGTGATCCACCCACCTTGGCCTCCCAAAGTGCTGGGATTACAGGCATGAGCCACCACACCTGGCCCTAAATTTTAATTTTTTTTGTAGAGATGTGATCTTGCTTTGTTGCCTAGGCTGGTCTTGAGCTCCTGGGCTCAAGTGATCTGCCACGTTGGCCCCCCAAAGTTCCGGAATTACAGATGTGAGCCACTGCACCTGGCCTCCAGTTTTCTTTTATGTCCCTCCCCAGTCTTCCTTTGGCCTTCAGCTGTGGGGACAGAGATGCCCCCTGCCTCCTGGTCCCCACCTTCTACCTGGTCTTGCAAGACCCCCTCCAGCCATCCTTCCAAGTTTACTATGTAATGTCTGTTCCCCATCAAGCCTGCAAAGCTCGTGACAGTCACAAGATCTGCCCTTCCTGAGGACATTATGTACTGAGGACATTGCTTGGCACATAAGGGGCCCTTGTGCAAAACATCTGGAAACCAGTAAAGAATGTGGCTGTTGAGTTACTGATTAATGTGTTGACGAATTCATTGATTCCTGAGGCTAGTACGTACAGTAAGGGTTAGATCTTGAACGTGCTTCTCATATCCGTTGTGATAAACCCTCTTATCTTCTATTGCTTTTGAACTTTTATAGACGTGATGTCAGGGGCAGAGTCACACAGTTAACTGGAATCGTTGAACTGATGCATCGGTTTCTAATTTTCTAAACTCAGATTTGAAATCACCTGTGGTCACTAAACTCCGTCCCATTCCACAGTCCCTGCACATGATGACTTAAGTTTTGTAAATGTTTTTTGGAGATAGTAAAGGCAGTATCTCTTTCAACATTTTTGTCCCTTATCTTTAGTGATACCCAGCTCTGTACAAATTCTGTCCATGTAAGCAAAGTCTTTTTTTTTTTTTCCCAGATAAGGTCTCGCTCTGTCACTGAGGCTGGAGTGCAGAGGTTCAGTCATAGCTCACTGCAGCCTTCAACTCCTGGGCTCAGGCTGTCCTCCCACCTCAGCCTCTTGAGTACCTGGGACTACAGGCGTGCACAAACCACACCTGCCTTATCTTTTTAATTTTTTCCAGAGACAGAGTCTCCCTATGTTGCCCAGGCTAGTCTCAAACTCTTGGTCTCAAGTGATCCTCCTGCCTCAGCCTCCCAAAGTGCTGGGATTACAGGTGTGAGCCACCACACTTGTCTGCAAAGTCTTACTGATTTGAAGGAAGATTTGAAGGAAGGATGTCTCAGAGAACTTTTTTTTTCTTCTAATATTTACTTAATCTTATTGATTTGGGGAAGGGCAAGGGAATCCCAGTTTTCTAGATTTTTTTTCCTTATAGGAATATGTTCTTACTTGGCTACCTCTCTTTATAAACTTACTTCTTAAAGATGCTGAAGGGTGATCCCGCATTAGTGTATAGGCAAAAATGGTGTGTTCACTTCATATATACTGATTAGATGACTTTGTTAAATCTTGTAGTTTGTTGATGTTGATTTTACCGAGACACTTGTGGAACAAATATATTTTCATACAACCTTACACATCTCAGTAGTTTTCCCCACTCATGCAGTAACTTTTTCTCCCCTGCTTTCCCTCCTCCTCTCCTTACCTCTTCTCCACTCCCCTCCTCCCCTCTTCCCTTCCCTCCTCTTCTCATTTGATACAAAGCCCTAACTCTCTTCCTCTACAGATCATCCTACCCGTGGTTGAAATTGCAACTTCCCCTGCAAGCCAGGTGACCGAACCTGAGATCTTTGTATTGTCAGGGCTTGCATATTCTATATGCCTGCTAAATCCTGAAAGTTCTTTCATTCCTCCCTTCTAACCTACCCAAATCCTTCTAATCTCCCACTATGGTTAATTATCTCTGATGCTCCTAAAGGGTGACCTGCTGCTACATTGTGACAAGGTGATGCATTGTTCTTAAGAGGATCTGTGCAGATTATTATCCCAGAGTGGGGTGGATGGGGGAGGATACAGGATATATCCAAAGAATGTGTTGCAAACTAATTGACAGGAGAGAGAGAGGGAGAGAGAGAGTGCTGTGTGTGTGTGTGTGTGTGTGTGTGTGTGTGTGTAGGCATGCATCCATCTTTTTCTTGCATACTTGAGCCGTAGGGAAATAGAGCCATATATATTCTCTTCAACCAAATTAACAGTTGTAGACAGTGGTCTTGCTGTTGCTTTGACCATTTATGGTATTTTCAAGAGCTCAGTGTTACCCCCAGATCTTCAGTATCACACCTTGGCTGGTCAGTTGTAGCTACATTTTCCTTCCACCTTGTGCCCTGAAGAAATTTAGAAAGTCACCAGCTGACACACAAGTTTATTGTAAAAGTTCACTAGTACCATAGTATTTGGACCTTGGAAAATATTTCACCACCAGAACAGTGAAATCGTGGTTGTCTCCTAAGCTCATCCACAAAAATACAGTTTGACTGTCATGCATTTGAGATACCGTGCACTTAATCATGAAATATTACTGAGAGGAACACTCTTGCCCAACAGTGGTGCAAAGCAGAAAAATAGGGCATTTAGCTAGGAGAAAATGACTCGAGATGTCAGCGATAAGATGGAAAGAATGTGGGTATGTGGCAGGTCTTTTACAACTCCAACAGATTGCTCTAGAAAACAGTCACTACATACCAAAATTAGCCAGTCACGATGGCATGCGCCTGTAATCCCAGCTACTCGGGAGGCTGAGGCAGGAGAATCACTTGAACCTGGAGACGGAGGTTGCAGTGAGCCAAAATTGTGCTATTGCACTCCAAGCCTGGGCGACAGAGCAAGACTCTGTCTCAAACAACAACAACAACAACAACAAAAAACCGCTCCATCACAATACTTCTCCCTCCTCATGTACTCTCCCTGCTTCCCTTTATGCCTCAAGACCACACATTTTGAACTTGCTGAGCTGTAGGAAGTGAATGGAGAGGTGGGCCACAGGTGCACAGCCTTTAGTAACTGAGGAAAAAGAAAAAAGAAATTTCTAACCCTGGCTTCCTGAGCTCCCTTCAGCAACCCAGCTGCTAAGGGGCAGGAATCCAGCAGCAAGGTGGAGAGAGGAAGGCATTCCTACAACCTGTATTTGTGGGTCCTCCACACTCCAGCGTCATTAGTCCCCCAACTCCAGCATTGTTGTGGAATCTGCAAATTTAAAAGTGCATTAGGTAAGAGCGTTTTTTATAAGAGGCCTATATTTTTGCTAATACATAAAAACATTGTGATTAGTCAAATAAATGTTCGTTTAAAACTCACAGTAGCATGTTGTCTATTTTTTTTCCTTTTAGAAATGGGGTCTCGCTCTGTCACCCAGGTTGGAGTGCAGTGGTGTGATCATAGCTCACTGCAGCCTCTAATTCCTGGGCTCAAGGGATCCTCCCACCTCAGCCTCCTGAATTGCTTGGATGCCACCATGCCTGGCTGATTCTTTTATTGTAGAGATGGGATCTTGCTGTGTTGCTCATGCTGCTTTCGAACCCCTGGCCTCAAGTGATCCTCCTGCCTCGGCTTCCCAAAGTGCTGGGATGACGGGCATTGAGCCTCCTTGCCCAGCCTATGATTTTTCTTAGCATTAATCTCTGTGTCATTGCAAGCTCTCTCACATGTCCTTGCTCATTCTCCATTGTTTTGGTGGAATGGCCCGTACTAGCAGACAAGACCATCCGGTCGACCTTGAGCATCCTTCCCTGTCCTCAGGGAAGGTTTCCTGGGCATCATTTTGTTTTCTTTGTACACCAGCGGGTGCAGCTCATTAGAATGAGCTTGCAGGGGAGCATCTGTGATAGCATCATGATCAGATGAGACATAACTGGCACGGGTCCTGGTTATGGTTGAGGACCTTTATGCTCCTGATTCTACTGGGTGCCTTCTACTGGTGAAGGCTCATGTGCTCATGGAAACACGGGCATGCTGGTGTCTTCTGAGTCCTCTCCAAAAACAAAGCCCAGGTCAGGTACAGTGGCTCACGTTTGTAATCCCAGCACTTTGGGAGGACGAGGCAGGAGGATTGCTTGAGCTCTGGAGTTCAAGACCAGCCTGGGCAACACAGTGAGACCCCGTCTCTAAAAATAATAGTAATAAAAATTAGCCAGGCATGGTGGCATGCACCTGTAGTCCTAGCTACATGTGCATTTGAACACCTATCTGTACCCATATGTTAGCATCCGTCTTTACCCATGTGCTGATATCTGTGTGCTCCATGTTCCGACATCTGTCCCTGGCTATTGCCATCTGTCTGTACACACATTTTGGCATCTAGCTGCATCTATACGCCAACACCTAGCTGACGTCGTATCGCCGCCCTGCCCTGCCGGGGCCCTGAGCATGTGCTGACACCTAGCTGACGGCGTACCCCCTGCCTTGCCCTGGCAGGGCCCTGAGCGTGTGCTGTCCCCGCAGGTTCTGGACGTGGCATGACGAGCGCTTCCTCTACATGCTCATGGAGTATGTGCCGGGCGGGGAGCTCTTCAGCTACCTGCGCAACCGGGGGCGCTTCTCCAGCACCACGGGGCTCTTCTACTCTGCGGAGATCATCTGTGCCATCGAGTACCTGCACTCCAAGGAGATCGTCTACAGAGACTTGAAGCCGGAGAACATCCTGCTGGATAGGGATGGCCACATCAAGCTCACGGACTTTGGGTTCGCCAAGAAGCTGGTAGACAGGTAAGAGGAACGTGAGCTCAGACGGGATCTACGCTGCTTGGCAATGACAAAGATTGTGGTAGTTGTGGCAGGTCAGGCAGGGGAAGACTGGGAACCAGAGTGTAACTCTCGTGTGTGGGAGACACTTGCAGCCAGGGATGAGAGAGCCAGGCTGAGCTGCAGCTCATTTTAAGTGGGCTGCCATTGCTGGCCAAGAGCCGGTGGGCAGGAAGTCGCTCTCCCTCACCCGCACCGTGGAGGAAATCGGAACACCACATTTCCACTGTTGACCCGAAATGATGAGGAAATAAGTCATATCCAAGTTTGAATTGCCCTGACTATAAAATAGATCTGCACCGAATAGGATACAATATCTCTTGAAATTAAATGCCAGGTGCCGTGGCTCACACCTGTAATCCCAGAGCTTTGGGATGCTGAGGTGGAAGAATCATTTGAGCCCAGGAGTTTGAGACCAGTCTGGACAACATAGCGAGACCCCATCTCTACAGAAATATATATATATATATATATATATATATATAAAGTTGATTATGGTGGTGGATCTCTGTAGTCCCAGCTACTTGGGAGACTGATGTTGGAGGATCATTTGAGCCCCGGAAGTTGAGGCTGCAGTGAGCTGTGATCATACCACTGCACTCCAGCCTGGGTGAAAGAGCAAGATCCTGTCTCAAAAAAAACCAAAAAAATCCAAATTGCATATTCCACACACACCTGCTCACACACACACACACTTACTTTTTTCTGGTATCTATATTTCTATTATGTATATATATATTTCCACTGTATATGTATATTAAATAGAAATATATCTAACACTATATTATTTTATATAACATAGTATATTTTATGTACATATGATATAGTATTATATATGTATAGTATATATTATACTATAATATAGTATACTATGACTATGATAGTATCATATAGGTATACTATATATTATACTATATAATATATAACATTCCTGTGTCATATACATATTACTGTACTCTATATAGTACATATTGTACATATTGTATATTACACATACTATGTATTATATATAGTATATATTACTATACTATACTATGTATTATACTATATTATATATTATATAGTATACCTATATCATACTATATCATATGTATGATATTATATGTGTTTCTTTTCTGGAAACGCACTCCCAGACACACCCCGAAACAACGTTTGAACAAACATCTGGGGACCCCACGGCCCAGCAGCACATGAAACGAACCATCACATGTTGTCTCAGCCAGTGTGGGCTGCACTAACATACGCTCATAGACTGGGCAGCCTCGACAGCAGACATCCATGGCTCACAGCTCTGGAGGCTGCAAGTCCGAGATCAAGATGCGACAGATTGTGCACCTGGAAGGAACCTGCTTCCTGGTTCATAGACAGCGCCTTCTTGCTGTGTCCTCACATGGTGGAAGGGGCGAGGGGGCTCTCTGGGGCCCCTTTTGTAAGGGCACTCATCCCATTCGTGAGACTCCACCTTCGTGATCTCATCATCTCCCAAAGGCCCCACCTCCTAACGCTATCACTTTGGTGATGATGATTTCAACATAGGAATTTTGGGGGGAACACACACATTCAGTTGATAATACATGTATATGTATTTTTTTTCCATGATTGCATTCATTTAACCAGTCTGTCATGACAAAAGACCACACACTGGGCATTAAAGAATAGACCTTTTCCTCTCACTGTCATGGAGGCTGAGGCCTGAGATCCAGATGTGGGCAGGGCTGGTTCCTCCTGAGGCCTCTCTCCTTGGCTTGGAGATGCCGTCTTCTCCCTGTGTCCTCACAGGCTCGTCTCTCTGTGCATGTCTGTATCCTTGTCTCCTCTTCTTATGAGGACACCAGTCCTATTGGATCAGGACCCGCCCTAGTGACCTCATTTTACCTTAATGACCTCTTTAAAGACGCTCTTTCCCATATAGTCACATTCTGAAGTTCTGGGGGTTAGGACTGCAGCATATAAGCTTTAAGGGATACATTTCAGCCTGGAACAATTATATATAGGTATGTTTCCACACACACATACTCCATTGAGGAGAAAACAGTTATCCTTTTTTGTTTGTTTGTTTGTTTGTTTTTGAGACGGAGTCCCACTCTGTCGCCCAGGCTGGAGTGCAGTGGCGCGATCTCCGCTCACTGCAAGCTCCGCCTCCCGGGTTCACGCCATTCTCCTTCCTCAGCCTCCCGAGTAGCTGGGACTACAGGCGCCCGCCACAACGCCCGGCTAACTTTTTGTCTTTCTAGTAGAGATGGGGTTTCACCGTGTTAGCCAGGATGGCCTCGATCTCCTGACCTTGTGATCTGCCCGCCTTGGCCTCCCAAAGTGTTGGGATTACAGGGGTGAGCCACCACACCCGGCCCCAGAATGTAGTCTTTTATCTCTCACCCACCTCCCACCCTTTCCCCCAAGTCCTTAAAGTCCATTGTATGGTTCTTATGCCTCGGCGACCTCATAGCTTAGTTCCCAATGGATGTTTAATTTACATTTATAAAATCAACAGTCATAAAAAGTAAATTCACATGCCCAAGCTGCTGAAAAATCCTCAGAAAGATTGTTGGTAACTCCACTGAGTGTCGGTTTTTCAATTAGATTAAATTAATTAAGATAGAATTAGATAATGACATCAGTTCCTCGGTAGACAAGCTACATTTCAAATACCCAGGATGGCACATGGCTATCGGCTTCTGTCTTGGTCAGGCAAGCCTAGAAAATACATCTTATATTTCCATATTCTTTGATGTGGTGGGGTTGGGTAAGGTGATAATTACACTAATTATACTCTTAACATTGTAAAACCGTCTGCGTTTTTGAGAAACTTGATGTGGGGGCAGTTTTACACTAAATGACTCTCTCCTCTGGCGGCTTTTAGAAAAGGGCTCTCCTAGGGAAATTTTATGATGCATTTAAATTCAATCTGATTTCCCCCTGTGGTATTTCTTGTATTACATTTCCAAAAATAAGACGCATGGAAATTAGGTGCATTTTACATGGAATAGGAAAGACGGGATTTTTAAAAATACTGATTTACAGCATCCGTGCTGCCCTCTCTTGGCAGCACACGGTATATTAGTAAATTCGTTTAAAGTCATTTGCAAGTCTAATTCAAACAAACCAGAGATAAAATATTTCATATATTCACTTGTTTATAAGTTTGACAAACCATGTTACTGTCCCGTTAATTCATGATGTCTATTTAAATGGACGAAGATAGTTTAGTATATAACATGCAGCGATTATTGTACTTAATGAACATGTGAAAATCTTAGAAAATGCCTCATTACCATCTTGATAGATTGCTTTTGCAAAGAACGGCATCTTCCTCTGTATGGGTAGTGTAGCTTCTGGAAACTTTTTTTTTTGTGGGTACTCTTTTCTCCTTGTTTTTTTTGACCCTCTTTGTAACGAAGCATCTCTCTTCTGGCCCAGCCCCAGGGAAATTGTGTGCATGGGGACAGGTACATGGCCCTGCCTCTGATTCAGGATTCAAACAGTACATGTGCCTTTTGAATAAAACTTAAATTCACCACTGTATCGTAGACCACTACAGAATAGATGGAACTAAACAGGGAGGCCTCATCTTGAATAACCTTTTTTTTTTTTTTTAAGACAGGGTCTTACTCTGTCACCCAGGCTGGAGTGCAGTGGTGGGATCTTGGCTCATGCAACCTCAGCCTCCTGGGCTCAAGCGATCCTCCCATTTCAGCCTCCCAAGTAGCTGGGATTACAGGCATGTACCACCACGCCTAGCTAATTTTTGTATTTTTAGTAGAGACCTGGTTGCACCACGTTGCCCAGGCTGGTCTTGGTCAGCTGGCCTCAAGTATCCACCTGCCTCGAACTTCCAAAGCATTGGGATTACAGGCGTGAACCACCGCGCCCGGCCTTGAATAACATTTTTGAACATATCCCAGAAAGAAGTACGTTTCTCATTTTTCTCTTATAGCATGGGGTAAAAACATACTTAAGCATATTGTAATGTATTCTATTCACGACACGAATTTCTTTCTTTGTTTTTTGTTTCTTTTTTGAGACAAGGTCTCACTGTGTCACCCAGGCTGGAGTGCAGTAGTGCGACCATGGCTCACCACAGCCTCGAACTCCCAGGCTCAAGCATTCCTCCTGTCTCTCAGCCTCCCAAGTAGCTGAGACTACAGGCTTGCATCACCATGCCTGGCTAATTTTTTGATTTTTTGTAGAGACAGGGTTTCACTATGTTACCAGGGCCGGTCTTGAACTCCTAAGCTGAAGCAGTCCTCCAACCTTGGCCTCCCAAAGTTTTGGGATTACAGGCGGGAGCTATGGTACTCAGCCTCTCCCTCCCTTCCTTCCTTTCTCCCTCCCTCCCTTCCTTCCTCCCTTCTTCTCCCTCCCCTCCCATTCCCTCCAGTTCCTTCCCTTCCCCTCCTCTTCTCCCCTCCCCTCCCCTCCCATCCCTTCCCCTCCACTTCCCTCCCCTCCCCTCCCCTCCCCTCCACTTCCTTCCCCTCCCTCCCCTCCCCTCCCCTCCTCTCCCCTCCCCTTCCCTCCCCTTCCCTCCCCTCCCCTCCCCTCCCCTTCCCTCCCCTCCCCTCCCCTCCCCTCCCCTCCCCTCCCATTCCTTCCCCTTCCCTCTCTCCTTCCCCTCCCTCCCCCCTTCCCCTCCCTCCCCTCCCCCCTCCCCTCTCCTCTCCCCTCTCCTCCCCTCCCCTAGCAACCCTGTTAACTGAATGACTGTCCTACTTATTTTAAACCACTGCTCTTGGTGACTTGATTTCTGACTTTCCTAGGTTGTCAGTATGTTCAGATGGTTTTCTTTTGTGACTTGCGTTCACCAGGCTCTTGTTTTCTAACAGCAATATTATGTTTGTATTTTAAATATTTTGCACACACACTTTATATTATCTAGAGAGCTCCCCTAAAAGATTTGGTGGCAAACTAGAATTATTTCTGGTTTTATGAAATGCTCAAAATAAAATACTGATGTGTTTAATTTGATTTTATAATTCAGATGCATAACACAAGCATCCCTTACCTGAAATACTTCAGACCAGAATTGTTTTGGATTTTAGATTTTTTTCAGATTGTGGAATATTTGAATTACACTTACCTGTGAGCATCTCTAATTTGAAAATCTGAAATCCAGGATGCTCCAGTGAGCATTTCCTTTGAGCTGTGAGCCTCATGTCGGTGCTGGAAAAGTGTTGCCTTTTGGAGCATTTGGGATTTCAGATTTGGATTAAAGATGTTCGACCTTTGTACATCTGTCTTTAAACCATAACAGATGGTATTCTTTCTTTGCAACAGCTCTTTTTTGTTTGTTTGTTTTTGGTGTTTTTTTATTTCTCTGTGACAGCTTTTTGTTCGTTTTTGTTTTTTTGTGTTTCTTTTGAGACAGGGTCTCACTATATTGGCCAGGATAGTCTTGAACTCCTGGCCTCAAGCAGTCCTCCCGCCTCGGCCTCCCAAAGTGCCAGGACAGTAGCCGTGAGCCACCATGCCAGGCGCAACAGCTCTTTCCTAGTTCTTCTGTTGTAGCATTTTAAATCCAGATGTTACATTGATTACTGTCCTCTGGATTTTTATTTCTAGCCTTATAGGGGTAATATTGAACCTAGTCTTTCAAAATTACTACTTACCCCTTTCTCACTCACACACACACACACACACACACACACACGAGTAGAGAGAGTAGTTCACGTTGAAACCTTATGGCCCCATCACCCAGCTTCGATTGTTATCAAAGCTTTGCCACTTTGTTTTTTTTTTTTCCTTCGCCCATTTGTTTCTTGAGTTATTTTAAAGCAGGTGTACTTCATCCTATCTCTAACAGATAACTCCCTTTAAAAAAGAACTTCAGTGGCGTTATCACATCTGACAAAACTTTTTTTTAAAAAAAGCCCAGCCTGGGTAACATAGCAAGACCTCGTCTCTACAAAACATCAAAAACAAAAAAATTAGCCTTGCATAGGTTAAATCCAGCCCCCTGTGTGTCTGTTAATAAAGTTTTATTGGAACACAGTCACATTTTGGGGGCTTTTGAGCTACAGTACCAGAGTTGGATATTTGTAACAGAGACCCTGTGATTCACAAAGCCTAAAATATTTGCCATCTGGCTCTCTACACAAAATATTTGCCCACCCCTGAGCCAGGCCATTTGCTTTGTGAACTGGTTAAAATTGGCCAGGAGCTCTGTCTGTGCAGTGGAATATTATTGGCCATGAAAAGGAGTATAATTCTGACACATTCTACATGTTGATAAACCTTGAACACATGATATTGGATGAAATAAGCCAGACCAAAAAGGTCTCATATTGTGTGATTCTACTTGTAGGAGGGCCCTAGATTCTTTCAAATTATAGGGACAGAAAATAGAATGGTGGGTGCCAGGGGCTGGGGAGGTGCAGGGTAGGGGGAGATGATGTTTAATGAGGACGGAGTTTCTGTTTGGAATGATGAAGAAGTTCCAGCAGCGGATGGTGGGGAGGGTTGAACACCAAGGTCGACGGACTTCCCACCACTGAACTATACAATTACAAATGCTTAAAATGGAAAATTCTATGCTATGTGTATTTTACAATTGAAAATTATATGTATAAAATCATAATTCTGTATATAATTATAAATAACTATATAATTGTAATATTTAGTTGCACATAATATATCCTACATTAAATTTATATATTTAAATATATTTATCTCTTTATTACTAATGTAACACAACATATGTATATGTTAATTTATTAATATATTCAGATTATAATTATATATTAAATATAATGTAATTTTTAGTTAAAATAATCATTTAAAAATAAATCATTTAATACAATTAAATATATAATAAACGGATACAATTTTATATTTAATATTACATATTTAATTTTATAGTTATAAACATGACTACCAAATGATTATATATGCTCATAAATTATGATGTAAGTATATTTAGAAAATTATATGTAGCTATAATTATACATTATTATCCACAGTTTTATATATAATTTTATAAACATATTTTTAAAATTTAAATTTATATATTAGTATGTGTTACACATTTACTGTTTAGATTATAAGTTCAAATTTAAACATATAGATTTGTAAATACATAATTGTTTTATATATATTTCGTAACACCGGAAAAGTCTTTCTAGTTACTTGAGACGTTTTCCCTTAGTTTCTGACTTTGAGTATTTGACGGAAGCCAAGGAGGGCCTGAGATGTCGAGTCTATTTGCAGTCGTGTTGCTACTTTCCCTTGAACTTTGCTGTAGTTCATACTAGGAGGTGGGTATTACTGTGCCGAGGTTGGTCAGTGGTGTCTAGGAGCCATTGTCATGGAGGAAACCCCTCCCAGCACCTGGGCTGGCCGTCAGAAGCTGTCCCATGCTTGTAGACATGCACCTTCTCCCTTCATGGGCCTGAAATTCTCAACTGTTTGTTCCCATCAGACAGTTCTAGGAACTGTGATTGTGTCCCCATTAAAAAAAATGACAAAATCTTCCGTTTTTATGAAAAATCCCACACCCTGCTTTTTCATTGTAACCCCAGATCCTATAAGAAAATGCAATGTAGTATTTTCACTATGAGTACTGAGCTAATATCTATTTCCTGCATTACCAAACTCAGACAAAACACTGGCTCATACTTTTCTGATAAAAAGGAAAAAAATGCATTTGTATCTGTAATCAAGTGTAAAAGCTCTCATCAGCTGTCCTTCCTCCTGAGCCCCACCATGTCCCTGTTAGCTGAGTGACGTGCTCACCATGTCATAAAACCGTGAGGAGAGACAGAAAGTGAGGCTGGTGATGCCACCTGCTAGGACGTAAGAGGGACTGGACTGAAACTCAGCTTGGAGATGTCATCCATTTCTCTCTATTTTTTTTTTTTTTTTTGAGACAGAGTCTCACTCTGTTGCCCAGGCTGGAGTGCAGTGGCACGATCTCGGCTGACTGCAACCTCTGCCACCCAGGTTCAAGCGATTCTCCTGCCCCAACCTCCTGAGTAGCTGGGATTACAGGTGCCTGCCACCGTGCCCAGCTAAGTTTTGTAGTTTTTAGTAGAGATGGAGTTTCACCATCTTGGCCAGGCTGGTCTTGAACTCCTGACCTCGTGATCCACTTGCCTCAGCCTCCCAAAGTGTTAGGATTACAGGCATGAACCACCATGCCCGACCTCTTTTTCTCTTTTTACTGTGGTAGAATACGCTTAAAATGTACCATCATAACCATCTTTATTAACATTTTTAATGTTTCAGAACAGGGTCTTTCTCTGTCAGCCAAGCTGGAGTGCAGTGGTGTGATCACGGCTCACTGTAGTTTCCAACTCCTAGGCTGAAGCAATCCTCCTCTCTCAGCCTCCTGAGTACCTGAGACTAGAGGTGTGAGCCACGATGCCTGGCTAATTTTTAAATATTTTTGTACAGATAGGGTCTTGCTATGTTGCCTAGGCTGGTCTGGAACCCTGAGGCTCAAGTGATACTCCCACCTTGGCCTCCCAAAGCGTTGAGATTACAGGCATGAGCCACTGTAGCCAGCCCATTTGAACCATCTTGCCGTGCACAATTCAGTGGCATCTATTGCATTTACCGTGTCGTGCAACCATCACCTCTCTCTAGTTCCAGAACATTTCATCATCCCAAAAGAGAACCTGTACCTGTTAAGCAATTATTCCCCATCCTAAGCCAGGATGATCTCTTCTTAACTTGACTGCAGCTACAAAGATCCTGTTTGCACATGAGGTCCCACTCACAAATACTGGGGTTTAGGACTTTGGGGGATGCACAGTCCAACCAGTGCAGGTGTGGTGGAAGGCGTGGGCATTCAGAACACAGGAGTCATTGGATATCTATACTTTACAGAGAATCCTATCCTTAGCTCTGTTTCTGCTTCGTTAACGTGGCCTCCTCCCTCCCCTCCCCCTGGCCATAGTGAAACTAAGAACAGTGAGAAAACAGAACAGCAGGTGTCACCTTCCTTCTACCCAAAAGGCAGGTGAGCAAAAGGAGACAGGAACAGGGAAGTGGATAATTCACTGCCCAGACCAGTGGTGTCGACATAACACTCAGACTGTCTCATCTCATACTCACGCAGTCGACATCTCTCCACAGCAGCGTATGCCTCTTTGTACATCTAGTGAGGCATTGGGGTTATTGCAGGAAGGAGTGACTGTAATGGGGCCAAAGTCTTTCTGAGGCAAGTCAGAACCTGGAAACTTATACAGCCTTAGGTGTGTGTCCTTTCCCTAACACAGAGCCAAAAAGAATCTCATCTTTCAAAAGGTAAGTGGAGAAGTTGCAGCTAATGCCGGTAGCATGACCTGTGGCCTCTACCTGGGCTTCCTATCAGCTAAGATCTAGGCTTTTAGCTACTTTCAGGCCACTTTGGATGGGCTAGCAAGGTGGAAATACAAAACTAGCAGGCCAATAAGTCACTCGTCTTGCAGAATGATAGAAGTGTCGTGCGTCGAAGCAGCCGGGGTGTACTTGGAATTGATTCAACTGCTGGGCAGGGCAGGGCAGGGGAGAGCATGTTTCTGAAATAGTGTGCATTGTACTTTCCATTTGTAGACTTAATTCTAATGAGTGAGAAGCACTTAACAGGACCACATGGTGATCTCTGTTCCATAGTTAGATCTAACCTGCAGATAGAGAGTAAGTCCCTTCCACATTCTTCCGTGGGAAGAGGACTCAATTTCTCTCCTTGTCTTCTTTCCTGGTTTTCTGACTTACATCTGCTAGATCCTGCAGTATTTTTTTTTTTTTGAGACAGTGTCTTGCTCTCTTGCCCAGGCTGGGGTACAGTGGCACTATCATGCTCCCTGCAGCCTTGACCCCCTGGGCTCAAGTGATCCTCCCGTCTCAGCCTCCTGACTAGCTGAGACTACAGGTGCACTTTAGCACACCTGGCTTTTTTTTTTTTGTAAAGGAGTGGTCTTGCTATGTTGCCCAAGCTGGTCTGAAACTCCTAGCCTCAGGCAATCCTCCTGCCTCAACCTCCCAAAGTACTGGGATTACAGTTGTAAACTACCATGCCTAACCTTGTGGTACTTTGATTTCATGGATGGCTGACAGAATTTGAAATTTGGATGGCAGCCAGTTTGTTGTTATCCCGAGGGCTTACAGATTAATGTGGAAAAGTCTGTTGTCTGGAAAGAGGTGGGGTAGAGAGGTGTGGTGGGGAAGGGAAGGAGAGATACCAGTAACAACATTTTGGGTGGGTTCCTGCAAGCAGGAAGCTGAGGAGCTGAAGCCAAGATACATGCCCACACCACTGTAAACAGGGCGGACTCAGGCAACATGTGCTGGGTGTAAAATAGGCTTTACACATGCTTGATACATTGTGCAAAGAACTTGAGAGTGGATAAACATGTACATTACCAGACTCTGTGGAACTTATTTTTTGTTCTCTTTACATTCAACTTACAAAAAGTTTCTTCTTTTATTGATTTGACTGGTGGAAGGGAAGGGTCTTTTGCAAAGCATCTATATATTTTTTCCCTCCGAAGGTGTTCTTCTTCCTGCCTGTCTACAGACAGGCTCCACACACCAAGGCAGCCCTTGGCAGGAAGGGTGGATGTGGCTTGGAAGTGTGCTACGGGTCTGAATTGCTGAAAGCCCGAAGCGACATTCTACCCAGCAGTAGAGCACCAATGGAGTGTGGCCCAGACACGGCCCCCTCTCTGGGATTACTGATGCTCAGTTCCTTTCCAGCCCATGAGTCTTCCAGCTTCTGCTGCGGTCCTTGTTATCTTTCCCTGACTTTGTTTAGCAGATGCTTCTGTAACCAAAATGCAGGTTCAGCCGCTCGCCGTTTGCAGAGTGCAATTAGCAAGGGCGAGGTCCGGTATAAAGAAAGTGATTTTTTATTCCAGAGCTTTCTTAGGGGAAGAAGTACAGGCTTCCTGCTTGAGGCCACCAGTTTGCTTTTGGAGCACAAAGCAGGCACTTTAAAGGAAAATGGCATGCAGGGGAGGAAGTGTGTTTTTGTCTTTACACTGGTTTCCAAGGGGCAGGAAAATTTTTGTGGGGGGTGGGGGTGGGGGTGTAAAGAGCCGAAGAGAACGAATGTAAACTTTGCAAACCATCCGGTCTCAGTTACAGTACAGACTCTGCTCTTGCACCTTTTTTTTTTCTTTTCTGAGAGACAGTCTTGCTCTGTCGCCCAGGCTGGAGTGTACAGTGCAGTGGCACATTCTCGGCTCACTGCAACCTCCGCCTCCTGGGTTCAAACATTTCTCCTGCCTCAGCTTCCCGAGTAGCTGGGACTATAGGCACACATCAGCACGCCTGGCTCATTTTGTATTTTTAGTAGAGATGGAGTTCGCCATGTTGGCCAGGCTGGTCTTGAACTCCTGGCTCAAGTGATCTGCCCACCTTGGCTTCTCAAAGTGCTGGGATTATAGGTGTGAACCACCATGCCTGGCCTAAGTGAGTTCTTGAATTATTCTTTTTCACTGCCACTTTTTTTTTTGGGGGGGGGGCGAGGGGATAAAGGATTTTCTTTTTTACTTAATTTTATTTATTTATTTATTTTAAAAACTTTTAGGTTCAGGGGTACACGTGCAGGTTTGTTACATGAGTAAACTGTATGCCACTTTGTGTACCGATTATTTTGTCACCCACGCAATAAGCATCGTACGTGACAGATTTTCCATCCTCATCCTCCTGTCCTTCACCTTCCAGTGGCCCGGTGTCTGTTTTTCCCCGTCTCCGTGTCTGTGTATACCCAGTGTTTAGCTCCCACGTATAAGTGAGAACATGTGCGTCCACTTAGGAGAATGGCCTCTCTACGTCCATCCACGCTGCTGCAGAGGACGTGATCTCGTTCTTTTTCCTTTAATTAAGTAATTTTATTCTTTATGATTTATACTAAGACAGGTATAAATAACTCAAAAAAACTGAGTTTTTTTTTTTTTTTTTGCTTCTGAGTAACAGTGGTAACAGTACCAGCAACAGTAGCAAGGATGATAAAACCAATTCTTTAGTTTCCAAGCCAGTTAAGAAATGTTACTATGGAAAGGAATCAGCAAAAACAATGTTACTGTCTTGACACAGTAAAATGTGTGCACAGGAGGGTAAAGGGAGCATGGTTTTACTCAACTAAGTTATTGTAACAATCAGAGCTTCTAAGGTGACTGCATTAGCCAAGCACCAATGAGTTTTGTGGGGTCTGTCTCTGTCGCCCATATAGGACTTGGACCCTCTGTGGAACACCCGAGTACCTGGCCCCGGAAGTCATTCAGAGCAAGGGCCACGGAAGGGCCGTGGACTGGTGGGCCCTCGGCATCCTGATATTCGAGATGCTCTCGGGGTAAGTGGAGTCTCCGTAGAGAATCTTCATCTTACAGGCCAGCACCCCCTTCCCCCACCCATTCATCCCCTCGGCGTTTCTGTAACCTTGAAAACAGTACGTGAGTATCACAGACACACGGTGTGGCTGCACACACATCTGCTGCCCTGCTGAGGTTGGCAATGTGAATTAGCAGTTGAGCTTGTTTGAATAAGAGGCAAAAAACCTAAACTTGTGAAGGAACCACCCATGCATGCCCATTGAGATTTTTATATTGAAATATCCATATCTTCCTTAAATATAAAATTAACGTTCTGGGCTGCTCCAAAGGTGGTGAGTTATCTCAGTTGGTTTTCACAGTTAGCTACAGATTGAACTCCTTGCTCTCCTCTTTTCCCCCTTATCACTTCTGTGTTTAATTAGTCTTAAAAAGAATTTAGAAATTAAAGTAAAAATGAATCTTCTGCACTGACCCTTGCTGAAGTAACCTGCGGAGCTCAGGAGGGCACAGGTTGGGTCAAGGTAAATCAGCAAAATGCAATTGAGTGGCTTCTGCATGAACAGCCGGCGAGGAAGGTGAGAATATGTTCTCTCCTAAAACCGCACACCTGTGGCACAGGAAAGGGGTGCCGACCCAGACCCCAACACAGGGTTCTTGGATCTCTCGCTAGAAAGAATTCGGGTAAAGTCCATAAAGTGAAAGCAAGTGTATTAAGACAGTAAAAGAATAAAAGTATGGTTACTCCTTAGGCAGAGCAGGCCCGAGGGCTGCTGGTTGGCTATTTTGATGGTTATTTCTTGACTATACGCTAAACAGGGGGTGGATTTTTCATGAGTTTTCCTGGAAAGGGGTGGGCAAGTCCTGTAGCTGAGGAGTTCCTCCCCTTTTTAGAGCTTATAGGGTAACATCCTGATGTTGTCGTGGCATTTGTAAACTGTCATGGCGCTGGCGGGAGTGTCTTTTAGTACCTAATGCATTATAATTAATGTATAATGAGCCGTGAGGACGATCAGAGGTCACTGTTGTCGCCATCTTGATTTTGGAGGGATTTGGCCAGCTTAGTAGCAGCCTGTTTTATCAGCAGGGTCTTTGTGTGCCGACCTCCTATCTCGTCCTGTCACTTAGAATGCCTTAACCGTGTGAGAATGCAGCCCAGTAGGTCTCAGCCTCATTTTACCCGGCCCCTGTTCAAGATGGAGTTGCTCTGGTTCCAGCGCCTGTGATCCCTGTGTTGGGTGACATTTGGAAGTCAGGGGAGGTGCCATCCTCCCTGCCACCACATAACAGAGAGGTCGGTCATTTGTTGGGATGTCAGCATGATTGAGTGTTCGAGTCTAGCATGTGCCTGGGACAACTCCACTATGACTTGACCAGAAACGCAAAGGAAGCATGCAACACTTGGAAACCCAGGACGTGGGTGTCATCCTCATTCCGTTGTTAGTACCCAGCATGTCCATTAATTCCCTAAGACGACTCAGTAGCGTGGCACTTTTCTAGAAAGGAACCTGTAGGAAGGAGTGAGCTACGTGTGTGCAGAGGAACTGTTGCACCGTGTGGCTCTGCACGAAAGGCTCTCCTCTCTGGGATGAAGACGAGAGGAAGCCCAGCCTGCGAGGGCCCAGAACACCGGTTGGGGGATCCTCTGCCGTGCTTTGCCACAGCCGACGCTCTGCCTTCTATGTTCTCTCTTTTCCTGTTTCCTTCTTTTTTCTGCTTGCCCCTGAGTCTCAAAGACAGACACCAGCGTATCCTCTGAGTGCCTTCCGTTGTCGCAAAAGCCAGATCCTTGCTCACATCTCTCTGATTCCCTGCAGGGGGTCAACACCAGATATTTTTACTGGGAAACTTTCCCTTTCAGTTGGAAACAAAGGAGGGAAGGAGGAGAGGCATTCTCCTGCCTGGAAGGCGTGTCTCAGCCAGATCCTGCTGGCGGGAGCACCCAGACCCAGCGCTTGTTCCTGGGGGTGTGGAGCATGTGACATTCTAACATCCACCTTAGAAAATCCAGGCAGTCACTGACTTTTGTTTGGGGAGCAGACAGGGGTCATCGTCCCATGTGCTTATCTCTGCCATCTTTTATAAAGAAAGTGAATCCGTTAATTCCCACACTAGCTTGGGGATCAGAACGATGTTGAACAAGCACTGCCAAAGAACTCCACCACAAAACCGGAGCCTGAGATGCCACAGGAGGAGAGTGGAACCCACAAACACCTGTATTTCATTGTCTGCCTATCCATGTATATTGTTTATCATCCATCCATCTACCCATCTGTTTATCTATGTTTATATACTTTTCCATCCATCCACCCATCTACCCCTCCACCCCTTCATCCATCCATCCACCCACCCCTTCATCCATTCAACCATCCACCCCTTCATCCATCCATCCACCCACCGCTTCATTCATCCATCCACCCACCCTTTCATCCATCCATCCACCCACCCATCCCTTCATCCATCCACCCACCCCTTCATCCATCCACCTACCCCTTCATCCATCCATCCACTCACCCCTTCATCCATCCATCCATCCATCTACCCCTTCATCTATCCATCCATCCACCCCCCCACCCCCCTACCCCTTCATTCATCTACCCCCCACCCCTTCATCCAGCCCCCCCACCCCTTCATCCACCCCCCCACCCCTTCATCCGCCCACCCACCTACTCCCCTACCCCTTCATCCACCCACCCACCCACTCCCCTACCCCCTCATCCATCCACCCCCCACCCCTTCATCCATCCACTCCCCCACCCCCCAACCCCTTCATCCATCCATCCACCCCCAACCCCTTCCCTTCATCCATCCATCCACCTACCCACCCCTCAACCCCTTCATCTATCCATCCATCCACCCACCTACCCCTTCATTTATCCATGCATCCATCCATCCACCCCCCACCCCTTCATCCATCCATCCATTCATCCACTCACCCACACACCTATCCCTGTCTGTCTCTGTGGTCTGCTACCTATTATGTATGCATGTATATGTTTATCTATTTATCGTTATCTGTCATCTAAGTTGTCATTTATATATTTATATATCCATCTGTCTCCATCTCTTTATCTCTACAATCTTTTTATCTGTCTACCTACTTGTTATCTATGTATTTACCTATCATCTATCTGTCATTCATATACCAATCTATCCATCTGCTTCCTATTTATCTGCCTATCCATCTATTTATCGTCTTTCTATGTAACTGTTTACCTACCTACCTATCCATCTATCAATCATCTATTTACCTATTCATCTGTCTGCTTTTCTATGTATCTATCTATTTATCAATCATCTACATACCTACCTATCTATCTATCTCTACCTTTCTGTCTATCTAGCTATCAATAATCTACCTACCTACCTGCCTGTTGGTCTTTTGAATTTTCCATTACTCTTTGCTGAGACATGCCTACAAATCGTATGGAATTAAACTTCTCAATATGCACTCTAGCCCATTATGTCCCAGGCAAACTCAGAAGGTTGTAAAAATCACTTAGGCATATTGATCAGCATCCAACCGAGGAAAGCGCCACATTTTCCTTCAGTGATAACACTGACCACACGAGGGCAGCGTTGCCTGAGGATTGTTGTATCCTGTAGTCTAATAGTTTTAAATAGAGTGAGGTTCATGTGCCCCAAATTTTACTCATTATAGGATAGAGTAGACTATTATTAGAATACAGTATACTATTAGAACATAATATTGTTAGAATACAGCATATAATTATTAGACTATAATTAAAACAGTATTAGTTTCAAGGTATGTTGAAGTTAAAAATTTATAAAAATAAATTTAAAAAGAATAGAATATTACCCCCCCAGTCATTAGAATGACTGTATTAGAATTATTATATAAAGTTATGAGAATTGTTAATAGGCTATAACATATTGGAATATTTATATATATTAGAATATAATAGAATAGAAAATAACCTAATTATAATGTAATAAATCATTAGGCTAATTGAAAATGAATAATTAGGCCAGGCACCATGGCTCACGCCTGTGATCCCAACACTTTGGGAGGCCGAGGTGGGTGGATCACCTGAGGTCAGGAGTTGGAGACCAGCCTGGCCAACATGGTGAAACCCCATCTCTACTACACATACAAAAAAAGCCGGACAGCCGGGCGCGGTGGCTCAAGCCTGTAATCCCAGCACTTTGGGAGGCCGAGACGGGTGGATCACGAGGTCAGGAGATCGAGACCATCCTGGCTAACACGGTGAAACCCCGTCTCTACTAAAAAAAAATACAAAAAAATAGCCGGGCGAGGTGGTGGGCGCCTGTAGTCCCAGCTGCTCGGGAGGCTGAGGCAGGAGAATGGCGTGAACCCGGGAGGCGGAGCTTGCAGTGAGCTGAGATCCGGCCGCTGCACTCCAGCCTGGGCGACAGAGCGAGACTCCGTCTCAAAAAAAAAAAAAAAAAAAAAAAAAAAAAAAAAAAAAAGCCGGACATAGTGCCTGTAATCCCAGCTACTCGGGAGTCTGAGGCACGAGAATCACTTGAACCTGGGAGGCAGGGAGGTGGCAGTGAGCCAAGATCGCACCACCGTACTCCAGCCTGGGCAACAGAGGTAAGACTCCATCTCAAAAAAAAAAAAAGAAAAAAAAAAAAGAAAGTGAATAATTAAATGAATAACCATCTCCCAATCAAAGCCCAGTCTGCTGACCTGTGCATTTCATGAGGCAGGGAGCTATTGATTCACAGTAGGCCTCTTTTTATTTTCCTTTTTTCTAATTAGAGTCTATTTCTGGGTGAATATTGTTTTTTCAATTTCTCAGCAGCCCTGTGTCTTTTCACATGGGTGGGTGTTTTGAGAGTTAACCAGCTTCGCTGACCCCAACTCTCCCAGGCATTCCTGTGCTCTTCCCCAGCTCTGGCCGGCTTCAGGTTGCCTGGACCACCCCAAGCCTTCTCACTGTC
Source organism: Macaca mulatta (assembly GCF_049350105.2). NCBI lineage: Eukaryota > Metazoa > Chordata > Mammalia > Primates > Cercopithecidae > Macaca > Macaca mulatta. The sequence continues at coordinate 3,256,576 of NC_133426.1, read as the reverse complement.
TCCTGCATCCCCTCCGCCTGCAGTACATTTTCCTGGAAGCAGTTGCAGGCACCCTGTCCACGCGCCCACCAGCTGTGCCCCTCTTCCCTGGGAGCCCGCTTGTTGCTTCCTGGATGACTGGAGCAGAATCGGAAGCTTGTTACCATATGAGGTTCTGAGATGGTCTGTCTGTGGGTTGTCCACCCCCCTTAGACAACAGCCTGGCCCTTCGTCTTCCCACTGCTTTTTAAACATGCCAGGAAGCCTGACCTGTCCCCCTGCCCAAAGGCTGGCTTCCTTCCTCCCTTCTTTTTTCTTTTCTTTTCTTTTCCTCCCTCCCTCCCTCTCTCCTTCCTTCCTCTCTCCCTCCCTCCCTCCCTTTCTCTCTCTCCTTCCTCCCTTCCCTTCTTCCTTCCCTTCCCTTCCCTTCTCCCTTCCTTTCCCTTCCCTTCTCCCTTCCTTTCCCTTCCCTTCTCCCTTCCCTTCTCCCTTCACTTCCCATCTCCCTTCCCTTCTTCCTTTTCTTTCCTTTCCTCCTTTCCTTTCCTTTCCTCTCCTTTCCTCCTTTCCTCTCCTCTCCTTTCCTTTCCTTCTTCCTTTCCTTTTCCCTTTCCCTCTTTCCCCTTCCCTCTTTCCCCTTTCCCCTTTCTCCTTTTTCCTCTTTCCTTTCCTTTTCCTTTTCCCTCTTCGTTCCCCTTTCCTTTCCTTTCCTTTCCTTTCCTTTCCTTTCCTTCTTCCTTTCCTATCCTTCTTCCTTTCCTTCTTCCTTTCCTTTCTGTTCCATCTCGCTCTGTCACCCAGGCTGGAGTGCAGTGGCACAATCTTGGCTCACTGTAACCTCTGCTTTCTTGACTTGCTCTGTCACCCAGGCTGGACTGCAGTGGTGCAATCTTGGCTCACTGCAACCTCTGCTTCCCAGGTTCAATTCTCCTGCCTCAGCCTCCTGAGTAGCTGGGATTACAGGTGTGTGCCACCACGCCCAGCTAATTTTTGTATTTTTAGTAGAGAGGGGGTTTCACCATATTGGCCAGGCTGGTCTCAAACTCCTGACCTCAAGTGATCCACCTGCCTCAGCCTCCCAAAATGCTGGGATTACAAGTGTGAGCCACCGCGCCCGGCCAGGACTGGCCCTTTCCCTTCCACTGCACATGCTGCAGGTTCACCTGTCACCTGCTCCCACAGCCCTCTGGGGCCTCCCTGTTCTCCTGGGACATGCCCTGTCCGATCAGCCCATCTGTTTTCTTTATACTGCTTAGCAGCTCTGAAACCATCTTGATTTTGTATGTGTTGCCTGTCTCTGAGAGCAATGCTTCCAAGCTGCTCTCCTCACCTCCTCCAACCCAGAAACTTCTGGTGGCTAGAGGGAGGGCGTTTCTGCACACATAAGTGGAGCCGGCCTGCAGTCAGAGTCCTCCTGCTCCCTTCGCAGCCCGTGTCTGCACCTTCCCTATTCCAGCTCCATTTGATGGATTCCCACTCTTAGCAGGATCAAGTGAGGCTGTGCCTTGTCTGTTTTATTGCTTTAACTGGTTATCTCAATCTTCCACTACGCACAGGGGAAAACATCTGTTTGGTAAAATCTGCCATGTGATTAGGAAGGAGGTCATATCATGATGCAGATTTTATTTTCATGGAACGAGACATGTTTAGGTCAGATGAAAATTGTGTGGCACATTCTGGAACAAAATCACTCATGCACTTTCCATGGACCCAAGCTCAGCTCCGATTTCTCCCATCCTATTCTCTTTTCTCATCCATTTCCGTGTTTTTATTCTCCCAGAGAGTTTAACTCAAGAGTCAGGTAAAGCCTAGACGCGGTGGCTCATGCCTGTCTGTCATCCCAGCACTTTGGGAGACTGAGACAGAAGAATTGCTTAAGCCCAAGAGTTCAAGACCAGCCTGGGCAACGTAGTGGGGCCCCATCTCTACAAAAAATAAAAATAAAACTAGCTGGGTGTGGTTGTATGTAGCTGTAGTCCCAGCTACTCAGGAGGCTGAGGTGGGAGGATTGCTTCAGCCCAGGAAGTTGAGGCTACAGTGAGCTGAGATTGCACCAGTGCACATCAGCTTGGGTAACAGAGCAAGACACTGACTCAGAAAAAGAAAAAAAAAATCAGCTAAAGCATCAAGAACAAAACACAGGGGCACGCACGGCATAGAGCAGAGTGTAGGGTGAGAAAAAGCCCCGGGGCATCTTGTCTTAGTTATGACAGCAATGATTCTCAAAGAGGGATCCCAGAGGACTGTCGGGTTCCGGAAGTGTGTTTTAGCAGATGGGTGAGATCATTTTTCCAACGACAGATCTGAATAGTGATGAATTTTCCTCATAGGTGTCAACTAAGACAATACAGCATAGCAGACAGGGTGCAGAAGATTCTAGAGAAGGTAGAATCTCTTTGCAATGAAGCCTCTTCCATGGAGAGCGTCAGGCATTGTGCAGCGGTTCTCAAACATGCTGGCCTCGGGAACCCTTTAACACATAGCTCAGAGTTATTAACAACCCGCAGAACTTTCATTTCTGTTTGTTACAGCTGTCCACGCTGACTGCATTTGAAATTAAAGTGGGACTGAAATATAAATAAACAGAATACATAAGTAATATATATGAGAAGTTAAATAATAATCACAGAGGTGAACATAAATGGCATTTTTTAATGGAAAAAATGTGTAACCGCACTTTCTAGAATTGAAACCATTCAGACTGTGCACGGTGGCTCACGCCTGTAATCCTGTCACTTCAGGAGGCTGAGGTGGAAGGATCACTTGAGCCCAGGAGTTGGAGGCCAGCCTGGGCGACATAGTGAGACCCCATCTCTACAAAAAATAAAATGAAATAAACCAATTGCCTGGGCTTGGTGGTGCACGCCTGTGGTCCCAGTACTTTGGGAGGCTGAGGCGGGAGGATCACTGAGGCTGGGAGGTCAAGGCTGCAGTGAGCTGTGGTCTCGCCACCGCACTCCAGCCTGGGTGACAGAGAGAAAACGTTCGTGAGGAGGTTGGCCGTGTTTTCTGGGTTTTGCGAATCTCTTAGTGTCCAGCTTTCACCAGGACTGCTGGCCTCTCCTCCCTTCATCTGCAGACTGTCTGCTGTGCTGCATAGCGTGTTGCTGAGTTGAGGCATAGGAAGAAAATTCATCACTATTCAAAGCTGGAGTCAGAAAAACGACCTCACCCATCCCTAAATTGGGGTCGGGAAGCCACCCTGGGACTGCACTTTGAGAGCCACTGCTGTGATGCCCACGCGAACGCGCCCGGGGCTATATTTTCAAACTCTCCGCTCAGCCCCAACCCTCACACACCCCAGTGCTTGCTCCTTCCGCTTTATCCGGCCCTTGAATTCCCCTGTCTCATCTCCCACCTCACCCACCCTGGTTCATCTGAGGAGCACAGATTTTATATTTATTTATTATTATTATTATTATTATTATTATTATTATTATTATTATTTTCTTTAGAGGGACTCTCTCTCTGTCGCCCAGGCTGGAGTGCAGTGGCGTGATCTCAGCTCACTGCAGCCTCTGCCTCCTGGGTTCAAGCAGTTCTCCTGCCTCAGCCTGCCGCGTAGCTGGGGTTACAGGTGCACGCCACCATGCCTGGCTAATTTTTGTATTTTTAGTAGAGATGGGGTTTCACCATGTTGGCCAGCCTGCTTTCGAACTCCTGACCTTGAGTGTTTCACCTGCCTCGGCCTCACAAAGTGCTGGGATTACAGGCATGAGCCACCACGCCTGGCCTAGATTTTAGATTTTAATCTGAAGGTATCGGGACAAAGATTTTTGAGGAAGAAGTCAAGGTGGGATGAAATTCTAGTGAAATTCTAGTGACGGCTTTCTTCTTTTCTCTAAAAGCCTCTGCCTTCCTTTTCGTGAATGCATTTCCAAAGCACCCATCTTCCAAGGCCGGCCCCGGCCTTCGAAAGTGGGGCAGGGAATGTGTCGGCCGATAGTTTAGGAGGGTGTTTTCCCAGCTGAGTACAAGGGAGAACATCAGCTCGCAGCGCCCAGGGCATCTCTGCCTGGACCGTCCACTTTACTGGAAGATGTAGATAGGTGGAATAATTACATTCAAATTTTACTGGCAAATGATAGAGCTAGTGGCACAATTGGTGTGTTTCTTTTTCATTTTTCTTTTTTTTTTTTTTTTTTTTTTTTAACAGAGTCTTGCTCTGTTGCCCAGTCAGGAGTGCAGTGGTGCAGTCACAGCTCAGTGCAGCCTCAACCTCCTGGGCTCAAGCAAACCCCCCACCTCCGCCTCCTGAGTAGCTGGGATGACAGGCACACGTTACTGTACCTGGCTAATTTTTAAAAAATTTTTTGTAGAGATAGGATCTTGCTATATTACCCAGGCTGATTTCAAATTCCTAGGCTCTAAGGGATCCACCTGCCTTGGCCTCCCAAAGTGCTGGGATGACAGCCGTGAGCCACTGCATGAGCGTTTTTTTTTTTTTTTTTTTTCTTTTGAGACAGGGTCTTGTTCTGTGTCCAGATTAGAATGCAGTGGTACAGTCATAGCTTACTGAAGCTTCGACCTCCGGGGCTCAAGCGATCCTCCTGCCTCAGCCTCTTGGGACTACAGAAGCTGTAGCTGGGAACACAGGCACACACTAGCACGTCCAGCTAATTTTTAAATTTTTTGTAGAGACGAGGTCTCACCGTGTGGTCCAGGCTGGTCTTGAACTCCTGGGCTCAAGCAATCCTCCCGCGTTGGCTTCCCCAAATGCTGGGATGACAGGCATGAGCCACTGTGCCTAGCCTGAGCGTGAATTTTTCAGGTGAAAATCTCGAGCTTGCATTCATGCTGATTAGTAGATTGCCCTTACTAGTATAGCTGTCACCACAGATCAATTTAGCTTGCTTAATAATGCCAAATGCCATATAATGAGAATTTATTCTTCACTTGGTAAGAATTGGAAGCAGTCTGTATGTTTAGAGACAGAAATTTGAGGGTTTCAGAGGGCACTGCCCAGGCGTCCAGGGGAGTGCTGTTTCTCAGACACATACACACACACGCAGTTTCTGCTTTTTCTTTCGGGCAAGATCATCAGTTAGTGCTCACTTACTATTTATTTTTTTCTGCTTATTAAATACCTTTCCCATGATCTTATGTATTGTCTACTGTCCAACAACACGTCGTTTAATATTCTCCATAAATGTTTTTAGGTATGTATGACACATTTCCTCCTGGAGTTTAATGCTCCATTCCTGTATTTGTGCATTTCCCTGATCAAGTCACACAGCTGAATGTATTCAGACAGGGTCACCACCCAAACCTAGAGAGAAACAGGAATACAAGTCCCCCAAGTTTTGTTACAGAGAACTCTGCGGGTGGGTGAGGGAGGACGGGCTCGGGAGGTTGTTCACGTCTGAGGCGGCAGTGTTGACGCAGATCGGACACGCAGATCTGACGAGTGTCCGTACTCAGAGCTATGCTTCCCAGCCTGGCCTGGGTGGTTTATCAGTACGTTGTGGTGGCTCGTAACTCCAGAACCAGCGGACCAAAGAGAGATGCTATTGGAAAAGTCACCTTCGTGCTAAAGTGCAAAATGAGCAACTGAAATGTTATTTAAGAAGGAAGATCGCACACACCTAATCATTTACCTTTCTCTAGTATCTTTCATTTCCTCATGTAACCCACCCCCACTTCTCTGTCACCTCTGCCATTGATTTTCATTTTTGTACTTTGTATTTCTCCTCTTTGTTTTCCTTTGAATTTTTCTTCACTGAAGTGTATTGGACAGATCATGTGTGTAGTTCTACATGTGAATGTCCTGGCACTGCTGTTAGAAACTACCACAGACTGGAAGGTTTAAACAAGAGAATTTTATCCTCTCCTAGTCCTGGAGACCAGAAGTTTGAGATCAAAGTGCCTCAGGACTGCGCTCCAGGGAAGGATCCTTCCTGCCTCTCCCAGCTCCTGGGGGCTCCAGGAGTCCCTGGGCTTGTGGCCACATCACTGCAGTCTCTGCCTCCACCTTCATGTGGCTTTCTCCTCCGTGTCTCTGTCTCCCCTTTGGTCTCTTAGAAGGAAGGACACCTGTCATTGGATTTAGGGCCACCCTAATCCAGGACGCTCTCATCTCAAGATCCTTCAATTAATCACATCTGCAAAGACCCTGTTGCTGAATAAGGTCTCATTCCAGGTCTGGGCATTAGGACGTGGATGGATCTTTCTGAAGGCCACAGTTCAATCCACTACAGGTGTATCCAGTTCCCTCTGGAGGCGTTAGGGGAGGATCCTCCCTGCCTCTCCCAGCTCCTGGGGGCTCTAGGAGTCCCTGGGCTTGTGGCCGCTTCACTGCATCTCTGCCTCTGTTCCCATGTGGCCTTCTCCTCTGTGTGTGTGCCTCCTCTTCAGTCTCTTACGATGATACCTGTCATTGGATTTGGACCTACCCTATTCTAGGATGATGTCATCTGAAGCTCCTCGAGTTAATTCTATCTGCAAAGACCCTATTTCCCAATAAGGTCCCATTCGCAGGTTGGTGGGGCAGGATCACAGATGTAACTTCCTGGAGACCTCTCATTCCACCCACTCCACTGAATTTCGTTAAGGTCAGGAAGTGATTTGGAATCTACAAGAGAATTATTTTTGCTCATTGGCATTTCTGATCATCAGTGAGGGTATCATTTGAAAGCTCCATTTTGTAAGGTATTTCCATTGCTAGAATACCTGAATTGGAGTATCTAAGTCAAAAGAAGCTAAATAGAAAACATGACTTTGAGCCAATATGAGTCTCTGTCCTGGTCAGTATGAGAAAATGTCAGAAGTACAACTTGTGCCTCGGACATGTAGGTGTGTAGTATACACTTACTGGTTGATGATGTGGTTTGGCTTTGTGTCCCCACCCAAATGTCATGTTTAAATGTAATCCCCAGTGTTGGAGGCAGGACCTGGTGAGAGGTGGTTGGATCATGGGAGTGGTTTCTGATGGTTTAGCAACATTGCCCTAGTACTGTCTCGTGAGAGTTCTCAGGAGATCTGATGGTTTTAAAGTGTAGTACTTCCTCCTTTGCTCGCTGTCACTTATCTGCCACCAGGTAAATGTGCCCTGCTTCCCCTCCGCCTTCCGCCATGATTTGTAAGTTTCCTCAGGCCTCCCCAGCCGTGCGGGACTGAGAGTCAATTAAATCTCTTTTTCTTTCTTTTATTTTTCTTCTTCTTCTTCTTCTTTTTTTTTTGAGCCGGAGTCTCGCTCTGTCACCCAGGCTGGCGTACAGTGGCACTATCTCGGCTCACTGCGAGCTCTTCCTCCTGGGTTCACGCCATTCTCCTGCCTCAGCCTCCTGAGTAGCTGGGACTACAAGCGCCCGCTGCCACGCCCAGCTAATGTTTTGTATTTTTAGTAGAGATGGGGTTTCACCATGTTAGCCAGGATGGTCTCGATCTCCTTGACCTCGTGATCTGCCTGCCTTGGCTTCCCAAAGTGCTGGGATTACAGGCATGAGCCACTGTGCCTGGCCTAAATCTCTTTTCTTTGTAAATTACCCAGTCTCAGGTAGTTCTTTATAGCAGACTGCAGATGGACTAATACAGTTGACTTCTAGGTGTTCTTGGATTTATCTTGGTCTTTGCAGTTTTAAGTATATATGTTTTTTAGTTTATTTCACATATTTCTAAAATTTCTAGATATTACTAAAGTCTGTTGGTTTCTGCAGCAGGACTGCAATCTTTTTACTACAGTCAACAAAGCATAGCATGACAATCTTGTTTTCACACACGCACCGCTATTTTCAAGGCTGTATTTGCATGTATTTCTGTCTTTTTCCTGGTCTTCAGGGGTCAAGAAATGGTTTTCTTGGGGCAAAGAGCTTTGGTCAGCTTTGCAGACCACCCAGTCTCAGTTACAAATACAGACTCTGCTCCTGCACCTTAAAAGTAGTCACATAGTGAGACCGCATCCCTATAGAAAGTAAAAAAATTAGCCAAGCATGGTGGCACACACCTGTGGTCCCCGCTACATGGGAGGCTGAGGTGGGAGGATGGCCTCCTGGGGGAGTTCAAGGCTACAGTGAGCTATGATTGCACCACTGCACTCCAGCCTGGGTGACAGAGTCAAACCTTGTCTCACAAAAAAGAAAAATATGATAAACTCGGGCTCTTTCATTGGCCTATACACATTTATTGATCACCTGTTGCTTGCCACATATTGTTCCGTGAATGAGGAGTATAAAGAAATTCAGTGATGGGTGTGGTGACTCACATCTGTAGTCCCATTACTTTGGAAGGCTGAAGTGGGAGGATCACTTGAGCCCAGGAGTTTGAGACCAGCTTGGGCAACATAGTGAGACTTCGTCTCTACCAAAAGTTAAAAAAAAAAAAAAATCAGCCTGGTGTGGTGGTGTGCACCTGTAGCCCCAGCTGCTCAGGACGCTGACGTGGGAGCATAGCTTGAGCCCTGGAGGTCAAGGCTCAGTGCAGTGAGCCAGGATCACGCTGCGGTACTCCAGCCTGGAGGCAACAGAGCAAGACCTGTCTCAAAAAAAAAAAGTAGTTCACTGACGTTCACTTGCAGTTTATTGAGGGTGCCTTATAGTGCCGTGCAAGCCGGCTCAGTACCGAGCTCTCCAAGGCAGGACATATCAGGTACTGCTTGTGCTGTAGACTGAAGGAAGCCTCGAGAAAGATGTCCTGTTCTTGGCCATAGTGGCGTATTTACCACTGTAAACTTTAACAATTATTTTACATTTTATTTCATTTATGTACTCCGTCTTGCTCTGTCACCCAGGCTGGAGTGCAGTGGCACGATCTCAGCTCACCGCAACCTCGGCCTCTCAGGTTCAAGCAATTCTCCTGCGGCAGCCTCCTGAGTAGCTGAGATTACAAGCACCGGCGACCATGCCCAGCGAATTTTTGTATTTTTAGTAGAGACGGGTTTCACCATGTTGGCCAGGCTGGTCTGGAACTCTTGACCTCAAGTAACCTGCCCGCCTCAGCCTCTCAAAGTGCTGGGATTGCAGGCATGAGCCTCAGCGTCCGGCCTATATTTTACTTTATGTTATGTTATGTTATTTTATGTTATGACAAGGTCTCACTCTGTCACCCAGGCTGGAGTGTGGTGATGTGATCACCGCTCACTGCAGCCTTGACCTCCTGTGCTCAAGCGATTCTCCCCTGTCAGCCTCCCAGGTAGCTGGGACTACATGTGTGCACCACCACACTCAGCTAAATTTTTTTTTTTAAGGACTGGGTTTTGCCGTATTTCCCAGGCTTATTTTATTTTTTAAATTGACACATAGTAATTGTATATATTCATGGGGTACACAGTGATGCTTTGATACAAAGAATGGAGTAATCAGATCAGGGTTAATTAGCATATCCATCATTTCAATTATTTGCCATTTCTTTGTGTTAGGAACATTGAATATCCTGTATCTATTTGAAACTGTATGACATTTTATTGCTAATTATGGTCACCCTACAAGGCTATAGAACACTGGAACATATTCCTCCTATCTTATATCCTTTAACAAACCTCTCCCTATCTCTCCCTTCTTCCCTTCCCAGAATCTAGTATCCTCTGTTCTTCTTTATCCTTTCAGGAGATCAGCTTTTTATAGCTTTCATGTATGAGTAAGCACAAGTACTGTTTAATGTTCTTTTCCTGGCTTATTTCACCTAACGTAACGTCCTCCAGTTTCATCCGTGTTGCTGCCAATCAGAGGATTTTATTCCTTTTCACGGCTGAATAGTATTCTACTGTGTGTAGATAGCACCTTTTCTTTACTGTCTGCTCATCTGCGGGTGGACACCTAGGCTGATTCCCTATCTTGGCTGTTGTGAATAGTGCTGCGGTAAACATGGGCGTGCCGATGTCTCTCCGATATCATGGCTTCCTTTGCTCTGAACAGATACCTAGTAATGTCATGGCCGGGTCATGTGGGAGTTCCATTTCTAGTGTTTTGAGGAACCTCCATACTCTTCTCTATGGTGGCTCTACTAGTTTACATTCCCACCAGCGTTGCATGAGAGTTCCCTTTCTAGCCAGGCACGGTGGCTCATGCTGGTAATCCCAGCACTTTGGGAGACCAAGCTGGGTGGATCACTTGAGCACAGGACTTCAAGACCAGCCTAGGCAACATGGTGAACCCCCCGCCCCCTCCAAAAAGTACAAAAATTAGCCAGTGTGATGGTGGGCGCCTGTGGTCCCAGTTACTTGGAAGGCCGAGGCAGGTCGATCGCTTGAGCCTGGGAGGCAGAGGTTGCAGTGAGCTGAGATTGCACCGCTGCACTCCAGCCTGGGAGACAGAGCGAGATCCTGTCTTAAAAAAAAAAAAAAAAAAAGAGTTCTCTTTTCTCCACACCCTCACCAGCATTTGTTATTTTTGTGTGTATGTGTCTTTTTTTTTTTTTGAGACAGAGTTTCACTCTTGTTGCCCAGGTTGGAGTGCAATGGTATGATCTTGGCTCACTGCAACCTCCACCTTCCGGGTTCAAGTGATTCTTCTGCCTCAGCCTCCTGGGTAGCTGGGATTTCAGACGCGTGCCACCATGCCTGGCTAAGTTTTGTAATTTTAGTAGAGATGGGGTTTTACCATGTCGGCTAGACTGCTCTCAAACTCCTGACTTCAGGTTATCTACCCGCCTCGGCCTCCCAAAGTACTGGGCTTACAGTGTCTTTTTGGTAATGGCCATCTTAACTGGGTTGAGATGATTGTTACCTCATTGAGGTTTTGATTTGCATTTCTCTGGTGATTAGTGACACTTAGCATTTTTTTCATATACCTGTTGGCCTTTTCCATGTCTTCTTTTGAGAAATGTCTGTGAAGACCACCTGTCCATTTTTTAATTGGACTGCTTATCTTTTCGCTGTTGAGACGTTTGAGTTCCATGCTTGGTCACGGTGGTGGATTCACCCCGGTAAACATGAGAGAGCATTTCCGTCCAGTGTTTAGTGCACAGTTAAGGAATGGGCTGGTGGCCCCTCTGAATAAGATGCTCAAAGGAGTTGCCTTCTGCCTCAAAGGAGTTGCCTTCTGCCTCTCAAATGGTCTTTATATTCTCTCCAAGGGAGCTTCCCTTACATCGGGCTGCGGCACACGATGCCTTGCCTCTTAGAACCATCTGAGTGTCACGTGCTTTCAGATCGTGACAACTTCAGTGTGCGGGGAAGAGTGCATGTGAAATAAATTATCTTCTGCCTGTGTTAAGCAGAAATAGCTATCTTTACAAAGCAGGGATTTTTTTCCATGCTTACTCACCACTAAAAATACATGTTTGGTTTTCTAACAGGTTTCCTCCGTTTTTTGATGACAACCCGTTTGGCATTTATCAGAAAATTCTTGCAGGCAAAATAGATTTCCCCAGACATTTGGATTTCCATGTAAAGTAAGTAAACCGTTTGCCTCGTCATGGGGTGTGTTTATTTTTAAAGTGTCTAAAATCACCATGAAAACACGCACTCAGCAGGATACCATATTGTGGTATTAAATGTACTGCGCATAAACTATTTTGGACAGTTGTCTTTTCCACAAGAAAAGAAAAAGATTGTAAGTATTCTACTTTAATGATAACTTCACATTTTAATGAGTCTTGGCTGTATTTTATTCTTTTGGTGATATGTTATGTTTAAAATGAGCCAATGAATGAGTTTGTCGTCGTATTTTATGAGAGAGCAGTTTTGGAATTTGACAAGAAGGATCCTAGTTCTGTGGCTAGCAGAACTGTTGATGGGTTTAGCAGAGTTTTATCCTTTCTCTCCGGCTTAAATTATGCTCAACCTCTAAGCCCTTTTTAACGTCAACATTTTCAGTTCTGAGCATGTTGCTTTACAAACATTTACATAGTTGCTGGATATTGGCAACTTTGGATGCACATTTTATTAAGGTTGTTGCAATAGGGAGAAAAGATACTTTGTTAAATATAAGAATGCTTTTGGTTTTCTGGCTACCTTACCCAATCGGGTCACCTGGTAGCCATTTTTACTGCAATAAGCACTGATTTCTGTTTGTTTCACTGTATTTTTCAGATGAGTTAATGGGTGCACCAGCCCCCTGGGCACAAACTAGAGCTGAATGCATCTAGTTGAGAATTAAACTTTTATTTTCCATGGCCTATTTTCTTGTGAGCCAGTGGAAGTTCAGTTTGGAGAAGACTTATTTCAGGGCGACGGACCAGGTTGTTTTGAATATGCCCCTTATGGGGCCACTGGCTACGTTCAGTTGAGTTTCTTGGTGGCGAATGCACCCCATCCTAACCAGAGGTTCTTAGTCTGAACAGAAGATAAGGTCGTGTTTTGTTGGCTTGAGCTTGTGTTGTGTTTGACACACTAGAGGCAGGTTTTAAAAGACTTTAGCAAGAAAACGAGGCTCCGCTTAACAATGAATCGCCTAGAAGGAACACCCTGTCCAGTGAATGGTAAGACAGGGAGGTGTCAGGGGAAACAGCACCTCAGAAGCCAACTGCTCTGGAAGGAAATAGAAAGGATTGTGTAGAACCTGTCTCTCAGGCCCCAAATCCATCTGAGTCGAGTGACATTATATCAAGTGGATGGCAAAGCACTTTTATGATCGAGTTTGGCAAGGTGAGGTGCTCATGCCTGTGATCCCAGCACTTCAGGAGGCTTACTTGGGGCCAGTCCAATAGTTTGAGGCCAGCCTGGACAATGTAGCAAGACCCCATGTCTACAAAAAAATTCAAAAATTAGCTGGGCATGGTAGCATGTGCCTGTAGTCCCAGCTACTAGGGAGGCTGAGATGGGAGGACTGCTTGAGCCCAGGAAGTTGAGGCTGCAGTGACCTGTGATTGCACTGCTACACTCCAGACTGGGTGAAAGAGTGAGACCCTCTCAAAAAAAAATTAAAAAAATAATTATATATATATAGGGCGGGGGGAGAGGGAGAGAGGTTTCCAATGTCCTGTGGAAACAAACAAACAAAAAAAGGAATTGCAAAAATAGAACACACCAGAAGCATAATCAAAGTCTGGACTCTTGCCACTTTTCCTTCTTTCTCTCCTAGAGAGTAGAGAACCAGCGGTGACCATCTTGGTACTGTCTGATCTAACATCCCTCTCTTTATGTAGCTCCCAGCCCCTTCCAGTGTTCCCCACAATGCCCCTGTCTCTTTACATACCCAGTGCGGGTCCACCAAGAGCAGGAACAGTGGTAGTTGAGTAAAACTTCGTTTCTTTCCATTATTTGTTAAATCTTCTCAAATTGACTGAGAAGCAAGACCTCAGTGACTCATATCTTTCCTTTTATTTTTTGGTAGAGATGGCTATGGGGGTCTTGCTGCATTGCCTAGGCTGCTTTTGAATTCCTGGGCTCAACTGATCCTCCTGCCTTGTCCTCCCCAAGTGTGGGGATTACAGGCGTGAGCCACTGCACCTGGCCTTAATGATGCATTTTCTTATCCAAATCACTGTTCCTGGTTGGCCGTGATGCTAGAATTTTGATTCTCAGCTTCTTAAAGTCGTATGTTGGTTCCTGCAACTTTTATCATTTGACCCGGTAAACATGTCGCCTGGGCAAATGGCATGTCAGGATTGACATTCCTTATAGAAAGAAATATCATTTAAAAGAAAACACCAAAACAAAGCTTTGGGACTTGTTGCCAGTTCAGTAGAGGTATTATCTGCCGGGGCTTTTTTCATGCCTGAAAGTACCTGCATCTGAGAGGAGCCAGCTGGTGCCAGGATCATAAATAAAATTTAGAATTTTGGCTATAGTGCATCAAAAGAGTGCCGGCAGATGTGTCGCTTATCCTGGGGTCAAGGGACCCATCTACAGCTGTGGACACTTCTGTTGTTCCTTTATAGGGCTTTGCGTCTTCGGGGGCCCCTTCCCATCCACACTCTTTACTTTCTAGACTCTGCTTTATAAGAGTTTGCTTTGGTATTTTACTTTTTTTTGTTTTTTTTTTTTAAGAGTTGGATGTCTTGCTCTGTCACCCAGGCTAGAGTGCAGTGGCACAATCATAGCTCACTTCAGCCTCAACGTCCTGGGCTCAAATGATGCTCCCACCTCAGCCTCCCGAGTAACTGGTGCTACAGTCTTGCACCACCATGTCTGGCCGATGTTTTGATTTTTTGTAGAGACGGGGGCCTTACTATGTTGCCCATGCTGGTCTCGAACTCTTGGTCTCAAGTGATCTTCCCACTTCAACCCCCTGCGTAGCTGGGATTACAAGCCACTGTGCCCTGTATTTTAAATAAATCTTCATTTTCTTACATGCCAAACACCAAAAGAATTAAAAAAAAAATTCAAGGTCATCAAACACTTTGTTTTCTTACATGCCAGACACACACACACACACACACACACACACACACAAATTGAAATTTATCAAGGTGATCACCAAAACATTCTGAAATAAACATAGGGCTTTTTTTCCACTATAATTTACATCACTGCCTGCCCCATTAGTGTACACACTTAAAGGTGATTGGACTGGGATTATAAGAAAACAGGTTTATTTAAAATATAAAAGCATAAATAAACCTTTCTTATAATCCCACTCCAGTGAGCTTTAAGTTTAAGTGTGTGTGATAAGGGGGCAGGCAGTGGTGTAAATCATATGAGGAAAAAGCCCTACATTTATTTGGGAATGTTTTGGGGGTATAGCATTTGATGACCTTGATTTTTATTTGGCAGAGGGGAGCATGTCAAAATAATGAAGGAGAAACTCACTAAGTAGTGGAAAGGTTTGTAACTTTTCGGTGATTTTTTTATATTCCCCACCCTGCTCAAAGCTTTTCAGCCTTGCAGGATGGATACAAAATCCCAGCCTCAGGTGGGCGGACAGATGGTCTCTGAGGTTTACTTAGAGGCAAAGAAGCAGTGAAGTCTGACAAGCATCCCATTGTAATTCAGAAAGCATGGTGGCAGGAATTTCCGATCAGACAGGACTGGTGAGATTCACAGTCTAGATGGTGGAGTCTGACCCTGGGACGTCACCTGGCTTGTCGGAGTCTCTGCAGTCTGTCACCGAACCTGGGAGTGGCCCAGTCCAAGTTCATGCTACTTTCCCTGGGACGTAGTTTATGCCAGGAAAGCCTAGATGCTTACACCGGGGTCGTGGGTATTGGATTGTTTGGGGGGACTTCAATATATTATATTATTATTTCATGTTGTGTATATTATTATACATAATATACTCTGTGTATTATATGTGTACATGCAGACACACGTGATCATTTCCACTTCCATAAATGCGCATCTTAAAACTCGCCTAATCTACTAGAAGTCTTCAACATCATCTCTAACTACCCATCCTAATTGAACCAGCTTGCTGCTGTTGTTGTTGTTGTTTGTTTGTTTGTTTGTTTTGAGACTGAGTGTAGCTCTGTCACCCAGGCTGGAGTGCAGTGGCTCAGTCTCAGCTCACTGCAACCTTCACCTCCTGTGTTCAAGCAGTTCTTGTGCCTCAGCCTCTCAGGTAGCTGGGACCACAGTCATGTGCCAGCATGCCCAGCTAAAGTTTTTGTTTTTTGTAGAGATGGGGTTTCACCATGTTGGCCAGGCTGGTCTCAAACTCCTGACGTCAAGTGTTCCGCACGCCTCGGCCTCCCAAAGTGCTGGGATTACAGGTGTGAGCCAGTGTGCCCAGCCTTCCGGCTTGCTGTGTTTCTGACATGGTCTGTTATTTAAAAAGGAAGATTACAAGTGAAGAAGCAGACTTAGGAGACTCATCCTAATGTGTGTGCTTATGGGAAAGCCAGCCTTTTACAACAGGAATCCCATCAGTAAGCAGACCCCCAGGGCAGCGTGTGACTGTGGATGCTGGTGAAAGCAGACCCCCAGGGCAGCGTGTGACGGTGGATGCTGGTGAAAGCAGATGTCTTCTATTTTGCAGGGACAGCCTGACAGGCATGTTTACGTTAAGTGTCTGGATCCTCCCTGCAGGCACATACAAATTTCACCCTTTTCTACTCAAAGGGGTAGTTTCTTGACAAAGATGTAATCAACCCCCTTCCCTTAGCTTCAGCCATGCAGGGGGCAACCCAGCCTTGCATAGGTTATTTAAGAGCCGGTGATGGTAGGAAATAAGCACTAGAAAATGTTTTGCTGAAATGGAAATGAGCCGTGGTCCTCGGAGTGGGTAGACCTTATCTCTGTTGCCGTGCCGCGTTTGCTGATGTGGATATATAATCTGTCACTTTTTCTTTTTTTTTGTCTCCTTCCCCTACACAGAGACCTCATTAAGAAACTGCTCGTGGTTGACAGAACAAGGCGATTAGGAAACATGAAGGTCAGTATTTGATCCCATAGGTATTCAGTGGTACCCGATGTGCGTGTCTGCCGTCTGACACCCATATTGACACGTGCAGATATAAACCAAGGTTTAGCGGTCGGATTTAATCACTGCCCAAATTTCAGATCTGGTGCTTTATTTATTTATTTTTTATTTTACTTGAAACTGCCAGGAAAGATCTATCAAATCTGAGTTTCTGGGCACACAACGTCAAACTGGGTCTACACTGTATCTCCCCTCCCCTCAAGCAAGGTAATAGAGCAGTAACAATTTCTAAGTTATTACTCATTATTTTGTTGACTTATTTATTTTATTTTTTAAACAGCTTTATGGAGCGTGAACTCACACGCCTTGCAATTTACCCATCTAAAATGTGCAATTCAGTGGCTTTTAGTATACACACGATTATGTACAGCCAGCCCCATGGTTAATCTTAGAACATTTTCATCAGCTCAAAAAAGAAACCCTGCACCCTTCAGCTATCACTGTGCTGCTATTCTTTCATCCTCTCTTGCCCTAAGCCAGCGGTCCCCAACCTTTCTGGCACCAGGGGCCAGTTTTGTGGAAGACAATTTTTCCACAGACCACACAACCTAAATCCCTCACATGCGCAGTTCGCAACAGGGTGTGTGCTCCTATGAGAATCTAATGCCACCGCTGATCTGACAGGAGGCGGAGCTCAGGTGCTAACGCCAGTCATGGGGAGCAGCCGTCAATACAGGTGAAGCTTCGCTCACCTGCCTGCTGCTCACCTCCTGCTGTGTGGCCCATTTTGGTTCCTCATAAGCCATGGACCACTACCAGTTTGTTCCTCATAAGCCATGTCCACTACCAGGACCACTAAGTAGCCACTAATCTACTGACTTTCTCTGTAGGGTTCGGTATTCTGGGCTCTGCTAAAAATGGCCCTGCTGAAAATGGAATTGTACAAAATGTAAGCTTTTGCGTCTGACTTTCTCTGAGCAGATGTCTTCAAGGTTCATCCAGGCTATAGCCTGTGTCAGGGCTTCCTTCCTTTTCATGAGCACATAGTGTTCGATCGTGTGGGCAGACCTTGTTTTGTTTGTCCGTTCATCCATGGACGGACACCTGGGCTGTTTCCACCTTTTGGCTTTTGTGAGTAGTTCGCCATGGACGTGGGAGTATATGTTTTACGTGTGCAAGTGATGATTTTAAAAGTTGTGCGTCAGGTATGATTTCCACAAACTTTGTGTGTGGAGGCAAATGCATAATTGACAAACAGACTGTTCTGTAAGTAGTATCATACCTTATATGCAAGTTTTGGCATCCCCGAATTTGATAGAATTCATGAACTTTTTGTTGGCTATTTCTAGCTCTGGACAACCTTGGAGGGACTTATACTTGGAGGAACTTCCATATATGTCTTGACCCTGTAAATTACAGTCTGGGGAGACACAGTACACCAGGATGTGAGGCTTGAACCACTGGGCTCTCTTGGGGCCCTCTGTGTGGTTTAGGAGTCTCCAGTGGCTGCCATAACAATGGACCACAAACTAGGGGCTTAACAGGAGTTTATGCTGTCCCCATCCTGGAGACCAGGAGTCTGAGATCAAGGTGTCTCAGGCCTCCAGAGGCTCTAGGGGAGGATCCTTCCTGCCTTTCCCAGCCCCTGGGTGCTCCAGGCATCCCTGGGCTTGTGGTCGCATCACTCTGGTCTCTGTCTTTTTCTTCACGTGACCTTCTCCTCTGTGTCTGTGTCTCCTCTTCTGTCTCTCAGAAAGATGCCCGTCACTGGGTTTCGGGTCACCCTAATGCAGGATTATCTCTTCTCAAGAGCCTTCCCTTAATTACATTTACAAAGACCCTCTTTGCATGTAGGGTTCCATTCCCAGGTACTGGGAGTCAGGACATGGCCATATATTTTGGGGGCCACTGCCCAATGTGTGATAATTGTGTCTGCTTCCTGCCAGAGGCTCTAGGGGGGATCCTTCCTGCCTCTCCCAGCTCCTGGGGGCTCCAGGCATCCCTGGGCTTGTGGCTGCATCACTGCAGTCTCTACTTCCATTTTCACATGGCCTTCTCCACTGTGTTTGTGTCTCCTCTTCTGTCTCTTATGAGGACACCTGGCCCACCCTACTCCAGGATGATGTCATCTCGAGAACCTTAATTTAGTTACATCTGCAAAGACCCTATTTCCAAATTAAGTGATATTCACAGGCACTGGGGGATAGGACATGCACGTATCTTTTTGAGGGACATTGTTCACCCGGTAACTGTAGTCAAGCTTCTGTCCTTTACATTATTTGTAGACAGGGGCCGATACCTTCAGGTCTCCAAGGAGCCTGTCCAGCCAGGTTGCACGGTGTGGATTCATCTGTGCCACGGCTCTTCATAAAAGTGGATGGGTCCTGTGTTAATGCCACAGCCATTTGGAAAAGAGCTGGGTCTCTTGCCAGGACTGCAGGGAATTACAGATGACCCATATCTAGAATCTGCTGGGAATGGCATAGTGACCGTTATAGGTACCTTCCGAGGGGGAAGAACAAGTTTCCCAATCAAAGGAATTGGGGAAAAGCTCACGAACTCTCAAACTAGGTCTTAAAGTCTAGTTAAAGCTTCCTGATATGGAGATAAACTGAAAGAAACTCAAGAAAACACTTTTTTTTTTTTAAATTAACACATGAAAATGGTTTTATTTATCATGTACAACATGAAGTTTTGAAATATGCACCCATTGTGAAATGGGTCCATTGAGTTTATTAACATATGCATTACCTCACATAATTACCATTTATTTGTGGTGAGAACACTTAAGATCTATTCTGAAAAAAATTGTTTTTAAGAGATGGGGTCTCGGGGGGCGGAGCAAGATGGCCGAATAGGAACAGCTCCAGTCTCCAACTCCCAGCGCGAGCGACACAGAAGACCGGTGATTTCTGCATTTTCAACTGAGGTACTGGGTTCATCTCACTGGGGAGTGCCGGACGATCGGTGCTGGTCAGCTGCTGCAGCCCGACCAGCGAGAGCTGAAGCAGGGCGAGGCATTGCCTCACCTGGGAAGCGCAAGGGGGAAGGGAATCCCTTTTCCTAGCCAGGGGAACTGAGACACACAACACCTGGAAAATCGGGTAACTCCCACCCCAATACTGCGCTTTAAGCAAACAGGCACACCAGGAGATCATATCCCACACCTGACGGGGAGGGTCCCACGCCCACGGAGCCTCCCTCATTGCTAGCACAGCAGTCTGTGATCTACCGGCAAGGCAGCAGCGAGGCTGGGGGAGGGGCGCCCGCCATTGCTGAGGCTTAAGTAGGTAAACAAAGCTGCTGGGAAGCTCGAACTGGGTGGAGCTCACAGCAGCTCAAGGAAACCTGCCTGTCTCTGTAGACTCCACCTCTGGGGACAGGGCACAGATAACAACAAAAGCAGCCGAAACCTCTGCAGACGCAAACAACTCTGTCTGACAGCTTTGAAGAGAGCAGTGGATCTCCCAACACAGAGGCTGAGATCTGAGAACGGACAGACTGCCTGCTCAAGTGGGTCCCTGACCCCTGAGTAGCCTAACTGGGAGACATCCCCCACTAGGGGCAGTCTGACACCCCACACCTCACAGGGTGGAGTACACCCCTGAGAGGAAGCTTCCAAAGCAAGAATCAGACAGGTACACTCGCTGTTCAGAAATATTCTATCTTCTGCAGCCTCTGCTGCTGATACCCAGGCAAACAGGGTCTGGAGTGGACCTCAAGCAATCTCCAACAGACCTACAGCTGAGGGTCCTGACCGTTAGAAGGAAAACTATCAAACAGGAAGGACACCTACACCAAAACCCCATCAGTACATCACCATCATCAAAGACCAGAGGCAGATAAAACCACAAAGATGGGGAAAAAGCAGGGCAGAAAAGCTGGAAATTCCAAAAATAAGAGCGCATCTCCCCTGGCAAAGGAGCGCAGCTCATCGCCAGCAACGGATCAAAGCTGGACGGAGAATTACTTTGACGAGATGAGAGAAGAAGGCTTCAGTCCATCAAATTTCTCAGAGCTAAAGGAGGAATTATGTACCCAGCGCAAAGAAACTAAAAATCTTGAAAAAAAAGTGGAAGAATTGATGGCTAGAGTAATTAATGCAGAGAAGGTCATAAACGAAATGAAAGAGATGAAAACCATGACACGAGAAATACGTGACAAATGCACAAGCTTCAGTAACCGACTCGATCAACTGGAAGAAAGAGTATCTGCGATTGAGGATCAAATGAATGAAATGAAGCGAGAAGAGAAACCAAAAGAAAAAAGAAGAAAAAGAAATGAACAAAGCCTGCAAGAAGTATGGGATTATGTAAAAAGACCAAATCTACGTCTGATTGGGGTGCCTGAAAGTGAGGGGGAAAATGGAACCAAGTTGGAAAACACTCTTCAGGATATCATCCAGGAGAACTTCCCCAACCTAGTAGGGCAGGCCAACATTCAAATCCAGGAAATACAGAGAACGCCACAAAGATACTCCTCGAGAAGAGCAACTCCAAGACACATAATTGCCAGATTCACCAAAGTTGAAATGAAAAAAAATCTTAAGGGCAGCCAGAGAGAAAGGTCGGGTTACCCACAAAGGGAAGCCCATCAGACTAACAGCAGATCTCTCGGCAGAAACTCTCCAAGCCAGAAGAGAGTGGGGGCCAATATTCAACATTCTTAAAGAAAAGAATTTTAAACCCAGAATTTCATATCCAGCCAAACTAAGTTTCATAAGTGAAGGAGAAATAAAATCCTTTACAGGTAAGCAAATGCTTAGAGATTTTGTCACCACTAGGCCTGCCTTACAAGAGACCCTGAAGGAAGCACTAAACATGGAAAGGAACAACTGGTACCAGCCATTGCAAAAACATGCCAAAATGTAAAGACCATCGAGGCTAGGAAGAAACTGCATCAACTAACGAGCAAAATAACCAGTTAATATCATAATGGCAGGATCAAGTTCACACATAACAATCTTAACCTTAAATGTAAATGGACTAAATGGTCCAATTAAAAGACACAGACTGGCAAACTGGATAAAGAGTCAAGACCCATCAGTCTGCTATATTCAGGAGACCCATCTCACACGCAGAGACACACATAGGCTCAAAATAAAGGGATGGAGGAAGATTTACCAAGCAAATTGAGAACAAAAAAAAGCGGGGGTTGCAATACTAGTCTCTGATAAAACAGACTTTAAACCATCAAAGATCAAAAGAGACAAAGAAGGCCATTACATAATGGTAAAGGGATCAATTCAACAGGAAGAGCTAACTATCCTAAATATATATGCACCCAATACAGGAGCACCCAGATTCATAAAGCAAGTCCTTAGAGACTTACAAAGAGACTTAGACTCCCATACAATAATAATGGGAGACTTCAACACTCCACTGTCAACATTAGACAGATCAACGAGACAGAAAGTTAACAAGGATATCCAGGAATTGAACTCATCTCTGCAGCAAGCAGACCTAATAGACATCTATAGAACTCTCCACCCCAAATCAACAGAATATACATTCTTCTCAGCACCACATCGTACTTACTCCAAAATCGACCACGTAATTGGAAGTAAAGCACTCCTCAGCAAATGTACAAGAACAGAAATTATAACAAACTGTCTCTCAGACCACAGTGCAATCAAACTAGAACTCAGGACTAAGAAACTCAATCAAAACCGCTCAACTACATGGAAACTGAACAACCTGCTCCTGAATGACTACTGGGTACATAACGAAATGAAGGCAGAAATAAAGATGTTCTTTGAAACCAATGAGAACAAAGATACAACATACCAGAATCTCTGGGACACATTTAAAGCAGTGTGTAGAGGGAAATTTATAGCACTAAATGCCCACAAGAGAAAGCAGGAAAGATCTAAAATTGACACTCTAACATCGCAATTAAAAGAACTAGAGAAGCAAGAGCAAACACATTCGAAAGCTAGCAGAAGGCAAGAAATAACTAAGATCAGAGCAGAACTGAAGGAGATAGAGACACAAAAAACTCTCCAAAAAATCAATGAATCCAGGAGTTGGTTTTTTGAAAAGATCAACAAAATTGACAGACCACTAGCAAGACTAATAAAGAAGAAAAGAGAGAGGAATCAAATCGACGCAATTAAAAATGATAAAGGGGATATCACCACCGACCCCACAGAAATACAAACTACCATCAGAGAATACTATAAACACCTCTACGCAAATAAACTGGAAAATCTAGAAGAAATGGATAATTTCCTGGACACTTACACTCTTCCAAGACTAAACCAGGAAGAAGTTGAATCCCTGAATAGACCAATAGCAGGCTCTGAAATTGAGGCAATAATTAATAGCCTACCAGCCAAAAAAAGTCCAGGACCAGATGGATTCACAGCTGAATTCTACCAGAGGTACAAGGAGGAGTTGGTACCATTCCTTCTGAAACTATTCCAATCAATAGAAAAAGAGGGAATCCTCCCTAACTCATTTTATGAGGCCAACATCATCCTGATACCAAAGCCTGGCAGAGACACAACAAAAAAAGAGAATTTTAGACCAATATCCCTGATGAACATTGATGCAAAAATCCTCAATAAAATACTGGCAAACCGGATTCAGCAACACATCAAAAAGCTTATCCACCATGATCAAGTGGGCTTCATCCCTGGGATGCAAGGCTGGTTCAACATTCGCAAGTAAATAAACATAATCCAGCATATAAACAGAACCAAAGACAAGAACCACATGATTATCTCAATAGATGCAGAAAAGGCTTTTGACAAAATTCAACAGCCCTTCATGCTAAAAACGCTCAATAAATTCGGTATTGATGGAACGTACCTCAAAATAATAAGAGCTATTTATGACAAACCCACAGCCAATATCATACTGAATGGGCAAAAACTGGAAAAATTCCCTTTGAAAACTGGCACAAGACAGGGATGCCCTCTCTCACCACTCCTATTCAACATAGTGTTGGAAGTTCTGGCTAGGGCAATTAGGCAAGAGAAAGAAATCAAGGGTATTCAGTTAGGAAAAGAAGAAGTCAAATTGTCCCTGTTTGCAGATGACATGATTGTATATTTAGAAAACCCCATTGTCTCAGCCCAAAATCTCCTTAAGCTGATAAGCAACTTCAGCAAAGTCTCAGGATACAAAATTAATGTGCAAAAATCACAAGCATTCTTATACACCAGTAACAGACAAACAGAGAGCCAAATCAGGAATGAACTTCCATTCACAATTGCTTCAAAGAGAATAAAATACCTAGGAATCCAACTTACAAGGGATGTAAAGGACCTCTTCAAGGAGAACTACAAACCACTGCTCAGTGAAATAAAAGAGTGATACAAACAAATGGAAGAACATACCATGCTCATGGATAGGAAGAATCAATATCGTGAAAATGGCCATACTGCCCAAGGTAATTTATAGATTCAATGCCATCCCCATCAAGCTACCAATGAGTTTCTTCACAGAATTGGAAAAAACTGCTTTAAAGTTCATATGGAACCAAAAAAGAGCCCGCATCTCCAAGACAATCCTAAGTCAAAAGAACAAAGCTGGAGGCATCACGCTACCTGACTTCAAACTATACTACAAGGCTACAGTAACCAAAACAGCATGGTACTGGTACCAAAACAGAGATATAGACCAATGGAACAGAACAGAGTCCTCAGAAATAATACCACACATCTACAGCCATCTGATCTTTGACAAACCTGAGAGAAACAAGAAATGGGGAAAGGATTCCCTATTTAATAAATGGTGCTGGGAAAATTGGCTAGCCATAAGTAGAAAGCTGAAACTGGATCCTTTCCTTACTCCTTATACGAAAATTAATTCAAGATGGATTAGAGACTTAAATGTTAGACCTAATACCATAAAAATCCTAGAGGAAAACCTAGGTAGTACCATTCAGGACATAGGCATGGGCAAAGACTTCATGTCTAAAACACCAAAAGCAACGGCAGCAAAAGCCAAAATTGACAAATGGGATCTCATTAAACTAAAGAGCTTCTGCACAGCAAAAGAAACTACCATCAGAGTGAACAGGCAACCTACAGAATGGGAGAAAATTTTTGCAATCTACTCATCTGACAAAGGGCTAATATCCAGAACCTACAAAGAACTCCAACAAATTTACAAGAAAAAAACAAACAACCCCATCAAAAAGTGGGCAAAGGATATGAACAGACATTTCTCAAAAGAAGACATTCATACAGCCAACAGACACATGAAAAAATGCTCATCATCACTGGCCATCAGAGAAATGCAAATCAAAACCACAATGAGATACCATCTCACACCAGTTAGAATGGCGATCATTCAAAAGTCAGGAAACAACAGGTGCTGGAGAGGATGTGGAGAAATAGGAACACTTTTACACTGTTGGTGGGATTGTAAACTAGTTCAACCATTATGGAAAACAGTATGGCGATTCCTCAAGGATCTAGAACTAGATGTACCATATGACCCAGCCATCCCATTACTGGGTATATACCTAAAGGATTATAAATTATGCTGCTATAAAGACACATGCACACGTATGTTTATTGCAGCACTATTCACAATAGCAAAGACTTGGAATCAACCCAAATGTCCATCAGTGACAGATTGGATTAAGAAAAATGTGGCACATATACACCATGGAATACTATGCAGCCATCAAAAAGGATGAGTTTGTGTCCTTTGTAGGGACATGGATGCAGCTGGAAACCATCATTCTTAGCAAACTATCACAAGAACAGAAAACCAAACACCGCATGTTCTCACTCATAGGTGGGAACTGAACAATGAGATCACTTGGACTCAGGAAGGGGAACATCACACACCGGGGCCTATCATGGGGAGGGGGGAGGGGGGAGGGATTGCATTGGGAGTTATACCTGATGTAAGTGACGAGTTGATGGGTGCAGCACACCAACATGGCACAAGTATACATATGTAACAAACCTGCACGTTATGCACATGTACCCTACAACTTAAAGTATAATAATAATAAATAAATTAAAAAAAATAACATTTTGGATATACTTGGATAAATACATTGTTAAAATTAAAAAAAAAAAAAAAAAGAGATGGGGTCTCGATGTGTTGGCCAGGCTAGTCTCGAACTCCTGAGCTCAAGTGATCTGCCCGCCTCAGCCTCACAAAGTGCTAGGATTATAGGCAAGAGCCACTGCACCCAGCAAAATCTTCTCTTCTAGAGATTCTTGAGAGTACATCATTAGTTATAGTCACCGAGCTGTGCAAGCGACCGACTGAGCTTGTTCCTCCTGTCCCACTCTTTGTCTCTTTTGACCAATGACTTCCCATCTCAGCCCCTTCCCAGCCCCTGGTATCCACCATTCTACTCTCTGCTTCTATGAATTCAACTTTTTTAGATTTCCCATGTAAGTGAGATTAGGTGGTATTTATCTATCTCTACCTGGCTTATTTCTCTCTCTCTCTCTTTTTTTTTTTTTTTTTTTGAGACAGAGCCTTGCTGTATTACCGAGGCTGGAGTACAGTGGCATAATCTCTGCTCACTGCAACCTCCACCTCCTGGGTTCAAGAGATTCTCCTGCATCAGCCTTCCAAGTAGTTGGGATTACAGGTGCCCGCCACGCCCAGTTAATTTTTGTATTTTTGGGTACAGACGGGGTTGCACCATGTTGGCCAGGCTGGTCGTGAATTCCTGACCTCAAGTGATCTATCTGCCTCAGCCTCCTGAAGTGTTGGAATTACAGGCGTGAGCCACCATGCCTGGACCTTATTTCTCTTAATATAATATCCTCCAGGTTGATGCATGTTTTTGAAAATTACCACATTTCCCTCCTTTTCCTGGCTGAATAGTACTCCATGGTGTATATATAACACGTTTTCTTTATCCACTCCCCTCTTGATGGGCACATAGGTTGATTCCATATCTTGGTGTTGTGAATTGTGGTGCAGTGAGCATGGGGGTGCACAGATCTCTTTGATATACTCATTTTTTTTTTTCCTTTGGGTATGTATCCAGTAGTGGGATTGCTTGAGCCTCTCGTAGTTCTATGTTTAGTTTGTCAGGGATGAAACTGTCTGATTAAAATGAAAGTGTGTTCCTGGGTAGCCCCTGGTCTGTGGGTGCCCTAGAGAGGGACACTTACTCTTTTTCCCACTCTGACCGCCTCTCCATCCTCGGCTGCACTGCCATCCTCAGCCTACGGGTATCACTGCGTTCCCAGGCAGTTGTCAGTACTCCCTGTGGCCTTCCCGCCACTGACTTTCCCCACAATCCCTCCTCTTCCCTAGGAAGAAGGGTCTGTCATTCATAGCCTGGAGCCCCAGGGTCTTAACTTGGTTAAGAACTTCCAGATTCTTCTCATCCCTTGCTTCTCATCTGATGATTCCGTGGTCTTCCCCGTGAACCCTCATGCAGCCAGGATGGATGAGCCACCTGCTGCCGTACCTGTCACCATCGCACCTTGCTGTTCTTCTCTCTTCGCTTGGCACCTCTTCATTCGGGGGTCTTCCCTTCTTCTTCTGGAACCACATCCATTCTGTTGAACTCCTTCATCCTCTGTGGACACTGCTGTGCCCTTCATGCTTGGAAAATCCCCAGCATGTTCCTTTTTTTAATATTAGCTGGACTTATACATGCACATGCATCTGCACACACACTTTATAGATATAAAATATAGAGAGATTTATATACAAATTTATTTATATAATATAAAGTATGTGTATCTATATACACACATTGCATTTTTATACACTTTATATACAAACCAGCATAAAAAAGTCAAAGGAATACAGATTTATCTATACATTATTTAAATAGATAATTATACATATATGTAGATAGATTATATTTTATGTAATATTGATATATATCTATATAAATATATAGTATATGTAGATACTTAGAAATAAATATAAATATATATGTATTTAGAAATAAATAACGTAAAAATCTATATGATAAAGATATATACATATAAATATATAGATTTATAATATAGGTATGTAGATATAATATAAAGTGTGATGCTGGGCGCAGTGGCTCACGCCTGTAATCCCAACACTTTGGCAGGGAGGCAGGCTGATCACCTGAGGTCAGGTGTTTGAGACCAGCCTGACCAACATGGTGAAACCCCGTCTTTACTAAAAATACAAAAATTAGCCGAGTGTGGTGGTGGGTGCCTGTAATCCCGGCTACTTGGGAGGCTGAGGCAGGAGAATTGCTTGAACCCGGGAGGCAGAGGTTGCAGTGAGCCAAGAGCACGCCATTGCACTCCAGCCTGGGCAATAAGAGCTCAACTCCGTCTCAAATTAAACAAATAATAATATAAAGTGTGTATACCTATATATAGATATATTGCATTTTTTTTTGAGATGGAGTCTTACTCTGTCTCCCAGGCTGGAGTGCAGTGATGCGATCTTGGCTCACTGCAACTTCCACCTCCCAGGATCAAGCGATTCTCCTGCCTCAACCTCCCGAGTAGCTGGAATTACATGCACTTGCCACCACACCTAGCTAATTTTTGTAATTTTTTTTTCATAGAGACGGGGTTTCACCATGTTGGCCAGGCTGATCTCAAAGTCCTGACCTCAAGTGATCTGCCCACCTTGGCCTCCCAAAGTGCTGGGATTGTAGGCATGAGCCACTGCGACTAGCCAGACACATTGAATTTTTATACACTTTATGTACAAGCTAGCATACAGAAAACTCAAAGGAATATATTTATCTATACATCATGTAAATAGATAAGTATATATATATTTATCTATAAATTACATATATTTATAAATATCCATATATAGTATATATTTAGCAATATATAAATATAGCTATATATTTAGAAATATATAAATATATGTATATGTAGATCTGTATAATATAGATCTGTAGGTATCAATATATAGCTATATATAATGTAACAAATATATAATATAGGTGTGTACATATAAAGTGTGTATATCTCTCTACAGAGA
This sequence comes from Macaca mulatta, assembly GCF_049350105.2. Taxonomy (NCBI): domain Eukaryota; kingdom Metazoa; phylum Chordata; class Mammalia; order Primates; family Cercopithecidae; genus Macaca; species Macaca mulatta. The sequence continues at coordinate 3,228,492 of NC_133426.1, read as the reverse complement.
CATTGCATTTTTATATACTTTATATACCAACTAGCATACAGAAAAGTCAAAGGAATATAGATTTGTCTATACCTTATATAAATAGATAATTATATATACAGATTTATCTATAAATTATATATAATGTTTATATAAAATATATAGCATAGCTATTTGGAAATACATAAATGTATATAAATCTATATATATTTAGAAATATATGCAAATAATAAATGTATATGTAAATATGTATAATATAGCTATATAGATATGTATCAATATATGGCTGTATGTAAATATATAATATAGGTATATAGATATAATATAAAGTGTGTATATCTCTCTACAGACACATTGCATTTTTATACACTTTATATGCAACCCATACAAGAAGTCAAAGGAATGAAATGCATGTTTTAAGAGTGAGAACTTTGGCCAGGCGTGGTGGCTCATGCTTGTAATCCCAGCACTTTGGGAGGCCGAGGCAGGCGGATCACCTGAGGTCGGGAGTTCGAGACCAGCCTGACCAACATGGAGAAACCCTGTCTCTACTAAAAATACACAGCTGGACGTGGTGACACATCCCAGTAATTCCAGCTACTTGGGAGGCTGAGGCAGGAGAATCGCTTGAACCTGGGAGGTGGAGGTTGCAGTGAGCTGAGATCACACCACTGCACTCCAGCCTGGGCAACAAGAGCAAAACTCTGGCTCAAAAAAACAAAAAACAAAACAAAAAGAGTGGGAGCTTTAAGTAACTGCAGTCACATGCCACTTAATGATGGAGCTGGCCTCTGAGAAATGTGTGCTTAGGTGATTTTGTCTTTGTGCACGCATAGGGTGGACTCACACAGACCTGGCTGGCCCAGCCTCTGACACACCAAGGGTATATGGCAGATTCTTTTGCTCCCAGGCTACAAATGTAGATGGTATGTGGCTATGCTGAGTAACACAAGGAATGGTCAGCATGTGTGCATCTAAGCATCCCTAAGCTTAGACAAGGGACAGTAAAAATACAGCACAAAACCTGAAAACTGGCGCCTGTATAAGGCACTCAGCATGAGTGGAGCTCGCAGAACGGAATGTTGCGCTGGGTGAGTGAGTGAGGGAGGTGTGAGTGGGTGTGAAGGCCAGGACATTCATTCCTGTGCACCGATGAAGGCCTCATCAACGCTGTACACTTAGGCTGCACTCAGTTCATTTTAACAAGATTCATTCTTCACTAAGGAATTAACCTTAGCCGACTGGAACTTTTTTATTCTATTAACTTTTTAAATGTCGTTTTAACGTTTCGATTATTTTGCTAATAATACTTAGCCTAAAACACAAGCATATTATGCAGCTGTACACCAATATTCTCTTTCTTCTATAAACTATTTTCCCTTTTTTGCTTTTTAAATATTTTTGTTCAAAACTGAGATCCACACACATTAGTGTAAGCCTGCACAGGGTCAGGATGCCCGGCCTCCCTGTCTTCCTCCTCCACACGCGACTGCAGTGCAAAGTCTTCAGAAGCAGTAACACACATGGTCACAACGCCTTTGAGAATCCCTCCCAAGGGACCTGCCTGAGGCTGCCTCACACTTAACTTTTTAACATAAGGCGAAGGAGCACACTAAATGGTAACAATCAAAAGAGTATAGGTTGCGCGCAGTGAGTGGCTCACTCCTGTAATCCCAACACTTTGGGAGGCCAAGGCAGGAGGACTGCTTGAGCCCAAGAGTTCCAGACCAGCCCGGGCAACAACAGTGAGACCCATCTCTACATAACATACAACAATTAGCCAGGCGTGGTGGTGCGCGCCTGTAGTCCCCGCTACTTGGGAGACTGAGGCATGAGAATTGCTTGAACCCAGTAGGTGGAGGTTGCAGTGAGCCGATATGGCGCCACTGCACTCCAGCCTGGATGACAGAGTGAGACTCTGGCCACTGCACCTCCCCGCCAAAAATGTAGAGTATAGTAAATAGATAAACCAAGGCCATAGTCATTAATATCATTACCAACTATTAGGTGCTGCAGATAACATACGTGTTAGACTGTTATACGGCTGGCAGTGCAACAGGAGGGATGTGCTGTCCTGTGGTTACAATGGCCGTGATGTCACTAGGGGATAGGAGTTTTTAAGATCGTTATAATCTTATGGGAGCACCACTGTATATGTCATCCATTATTGACTGAAGCATCATTTTGAGGCTCATGACTGTAGACACACACCCACCCACACACTTTTTTTATTTTTATTTTTTCAAGACAGGGTCTTGCTCTGTCATCCAGGCTGGAGTGCAGTGGTGTGATCACAGCTCACTGCAGCCTTGACCTGGACTCAAGTGATCCTCCTACCTCAGCCTCCCGAGCAGCTGGGACTATATGCATGTATCACCATGGCTGGCTAGTTTTTTTAATTTTTTTTGTAGAGACCAGGTCTCACTTTGTTGCCCAGGTTAGTCTCAAACTCCTGGGATCAAGCAATCCTCCTGTCTTGGCTTCCCAAAGTGCTGGAATATAAATGTGAGACACTGCTCCCACCCCCCCACACACACTTTATAACACATACACACACACTAGTTTGGATACTAATGTAAATCTCAGTATATACATATACTTTATACTCTACATATAAAGTTTGTAAAGTACATATGTATATGTGTATATATTAACGTGTATGTATATAAGTATGTGTATATATGTATATGTTAATGTGTGTATGTATATAAGTATATGTATATATAAATATATGTGTGTATATATTAACGCATGTATGTGTATATATAAATATATGTGTATATGTTAACATGTGTATGTATATAAGTATGTGTATATATGTGTATATTAATGTGTATGTGTATATATAAATATATGTGTATATATTAATGTGTATGTATATAAGTATGTGTATATATGTGTATATATTAATGTGTGTATGTGTATGTATAAATATATGTATATATAAACATGTGTATGTATATAAGTATGTGTATATATGTGTATATATTAACATGTGTGTGTATATGTGTATATATAAATGCATGTGTATATATTAACGTGTGTATGCATATAAGTATGTGTATATATCAATATATATGTGTGTGTATATATTACTGGGTATGCATGTGAGTATATACAGACACACACATCCTTTAGTATCCAAATTAGAATTTTATCTGATGGATAAAATTTATTTTATTTTATTCTCTTATTTTATTCACAGCACTCTTATTTACTCTTATTCACAACATTGCTGAAGGTAAAACTTGACAGCTATTATTTGTTGCCTGACTTAGCTGTAGATCAAAAATACCTGTTTTGCAATAAGAAGAGAAAAAGTTGTGAAAACAACTGGATGGGAAAACAATAGAAACAATTCACATTACTGTTTCCTTTTGAAGATATAGTCGTGGATGTAGTCCTCTTTAAGGATAAGAAATTTAAAACCACAGAAATGCTAACTGATAAACGTGTTAAATTCAGATGTACCGACTTCTATTTCGTGGAACCCACATGTTTGTTTATTCTGCTGTCCCACATTTAATTGATAACAACATCACTACAAGTATAAAAAAAGGAAGCAGAGTGAGGTTTAAGGATGAGCACTTGGGAGGGATTTCAGAGGTCGTGATGACCACAGTGTGAGCCAGCCGATGCCTGGTGCTACCCTTGAGCATGAAGCAGGCCGACTTGAATGCACGTTGTTAATTGCCAGGCCATGCAATATCATTCCTAAAATCTCTTAAATTGGACATCCTTGGTTTGAGTTCCCAGTCTTCTTATTTACTTGCTGGTTCCTACTAAGCAAATTAACATCTTTCAGTGAACCCTAGTTTCTGTATCTGTAAAATACTGAATAAGTTTGCCAAGATGAAAACAGGAGACAAACTGGGAAATTACTGGGTGTCCAATTTCATGTCGAGAGATGGAATCGTATTTATCATTTTCGTCTTTGGTCCGCAATGCCAACGCATTGCACAGGAGCAGAATGACTGGATTTGTTTCTGCAACAAAAAAGGGCAAACAAAACACTAACAGCTTTGCTTGCAGGTTTTCCTAGCAGCTCACCCTCCAGGCACAGTTATCCAAAATGCAGCAAACTTGTTCCGTTTGTTTCAATACTAGAATAATGTAGAGATTCTTTGGGGTATTTTTCTTTCCTGCCGTGTCAGAATTCCACACACTGACGACATGTGTTGTTTCTTTTGAAGAACGGGGCAAATGATGTGAAACGCCATCGGTGGTTCCACTCTGTGGACTGGGAAGCTGTTCCGCAGAGAAAACTGAAGGTACAACACATATCAGTGGGTGACTCAGTACGCCCGAGCTCTCCCGTTAACAGGGACTGCCTCTGAATCCTGGGACTTCTTTATTGATGGCTGACATGTAATTAATTTATATAATACAACTATTTGTCTAAACTATTTGTCTAAAACCTTTCATAAGCCAAGTTTCCCACTCTATGAGTGTCTTAGTGCTAACCATCTACCTAGCTCCCGCAAAGGCAGGAGCCACCACACCCAGTCATATAGCACGTGTTCTTTGTCCATTCATCCCTGGATGGACACTTATCCCAGATTTTGAAGCAGATTTTAGGAGACCTGGCCTGATTCCTGACTAGCTCTGTGACTGCTGAACCCCACTCCTTCCTCTTTAGTGGAAGGCGGTCAACAGGATTACAGAGATAAGCGAGTGTCTAGCACCATGGTCATCGTTCAGTGATGGTGGTGTATTACATGGAGAATATTCTTTGGAACATTTCTGGCCAAACTGCCTATTTTTAAACATCTGGCTTTTTGGCTGGGTGCTGTGGCTCACGCCTATAATTCCAGCACTTTGAGAGGCCAACTCAGGCAGATCACTTGAACCCAGGAGTTTGAGACTACCCTGAGCAATATGGTGAAATCCCATCTATACAAAAAATATAAAAATTAGCCGAGCGTGGTAGCGTACGCTTGTAGTACTAGCTACTTGGGAGGCTGAGGCACAAGAATTGCTTGATACCAGGAGGCAGAGGTTGCAGTGAGCCAAAATTACGCCACTGCACTCCAGCCTGGGTGACAGAGCCAGACCCTGTCTCAAAAAAAAAAAAATCTGGCATTTTTTTCAATATATAATACTTGTCGGTTTTATAAATGAGGAGACTGTGCCTCTGAGAAGTTAAGCAGTGTGTGGAACGTTACACAGCTGCTAAGCAGTATAACTATCACATGTACATATTTATGGGGGTACATGTTATATTTTGACACATGCATAGAAGGTATAATGATCAACCGAGGGTAATCAGGGTATCCATCAGCTCAAACATTTATCATTTTTATGGGTTGGGAATATTGCAAACCTTCTAGCTATTCTGAAATATACGATATATTGTTAACTCTGGCCACCCAACTATGCTATCAAACACTGGAACTTATTCCTTTTATCTAACATTATGTTTATACAATATTTCTTCATCTCGCCTTCATCCCCCACCCACACACCCTTCCCACCCTCTGGTAACCATCATTCTACTCTCAACCTTCATGAGATCAATTTTTTTAGCTCCCACATATGAGTGGGAACATGCTGTGTTTCTCATTCTGCATCTAGCTTAGTTTATTATTTATTATTTATTTTTTGAGACAGCGTCTTGCTCTGTTGCCCAGGCTGGAGTGCAGTGGCATGATCTTGCTCACTGCAGCCTCCACCTCTTGGCTTCAAGTAATTCTTATGCCTCAGCCTCCTGAGTAGCTGGGATTACAGATGCCCAGCTAATTTTTATATTTTTACTAGAGACAGGGTTTCATCATGTTGGCCAGGCTGGTCTCAATCTCCTAACCTCAAGTGATCCACCAGCCTTGGTCTCCCAAAGTGTTGGGATTACAGGCGTGAGCCACCACACCTGGCCTGGTTTAGTTTACTTAACATGATGATCTCCCATTCCATTCGTGTTGCTGTAAATGACAGGATTTCATTCCCTTTTATGGCTGAATAGTTTTTCATTGTGTGTATGGACCTCATTTTCTTTATCCATTCATCTGTTGGTGGACACTTAGGTTGATTCCATATCTTGGCTTTCGTGCACACTCTGCACTGCATATGTTACTGATTGGAGTGTTCAATGGTAGTGTTTTCACCTTTGCACTTCAGAGTCAAAAGAATGGAGAATGCTTAGAAATGCTTATTCCCAGTCCTCAGCTCAGATCAGAGTTTCTGGGGCTGGAGCCTGGGATGATACGCTGCTTCTTCTTCTTTTTTTTTTTTTTTTTTGAGATGGAGTCTTACTTTGTCACTCAGGCTCAGGCTGTAGTGCAGTGGAATGATCTCAACTCACTGCAACCTCCACCTCTTGGACTCAAGCAATTCTCCTGCCTCAGCCTCCCAAGTAGCTGGGATTACAGGTGTGCACCACCACATCCAGCTAATTTTTTTTTTTTTTTTGTATTTTTAGAAGAGATGGGGTTTCACTATGTTGGCCAGGCTGGTTTCGAACTCATGACCTCAAATGATCCACTCTCCTCGGCCTCCCAAAGTGCTGGGATTACAGGCGTGAGCCACTGGGCGTGGGCTGATTTTGTTCAAGGTTTTACTTTTTCAAATACTTTACTGTATTAAATTGCATTAGTAAAACAATTTGAATATGTTTTGTCTATCCACATTGGTCAAAAACCAAGTCAATATTAAAACAGATATATTGCCAAGTCTCCCTCTTACCCCCTCCAAGCCACGTGTAGGTAATCACCTTTTATTATATTTTTCTGTGTATCCTTCTAGAGTTTCTTTGTGCTAATAAAAACCCACATGGATACATGCATTCTTACTTTTGCCACTCATTTATACAAATCTAGAGTAGCGTAGTATGTACATGATTGTAGTCTTGCTTTTTGTATTTGACTGTATAATCTGGAGACCTGTCTACATACCTGGCTAGCTTCCTTATTTTTTTATTTTTATTTTTATTTTTGAGATGAAGTCTTGCTCCGTTGCCCAGGCTGGAGTTCAGTGGTGTGATCTTGGCTCACTGCAACCTCCACCTTCTGGGTTCAAGTGATTCTCCTGCCTCAGCCTCCTGAGTAGCTAGGATTACAGGCACCCGACACTATGCCTGGCTAATTTTTGTATTTTTGGTAGAGATAGGGTTTCTCCATGTTGGTCAGGCTGGTCTCAAACTCCTGACCTCAAGTGATCCACCCGCCTTGGTCTCCAAAGTGCTGGGATTACAGGTGTGAGCCACTGTGCCCAGCCAGCTTCCTCATTTAAAAAAAAAAAACTGCCTTGTATTCCATCACATGACTGTACCATAGCTTACTTAATATGTCTATATTTTGAGACAGGATCTCACCCTGTCATTCAGGCTGGAATGCAGTGGTGCAGTCATGGCTCACTTGGAGTATCGACCTCCTGGGCTCAAGCGGTCCTCCCACCTCAGCCTACTGAGTAGCTGAGACTATAGGCACATAGCGCCACACCCGGCTATTTTTGTATTTTTTGTAGAGACTGGACTCCCTGTGTTCCTCAGGCAGGTCTCAAACTTCTGAGACTTAAGCAACCCTCCTGCCTCAGCTTCTTAAAGTGTTGGGATTACAGGCGTGAGCCCCCACACCCAGCCTCATTCACAATATTTTAATTCAAAGATTGCCGTGTTCATAAATGAAGGGAAGACAGCTTTAGTGTTTTGCAAATCATTTTCATTTATGTGCAGCATCCTAGCGTCCCATTCCTTTCTAAGCATGCCTTTATGCTTCGGCCATGTCTCACAGCCCCCCATCGTGCCCAAGATAGCTGGCGACGGCGACACTTCCAACTTCGAAACTTACCCCGAGAATGACTGGGACACAGCTGCACCCGTGCCGCAGAAGGATTTAGAAATCTTCAAGAATTTCTGAGGACAGGAGCTCACATCTGGAAGGTATATCTTTATATTTAGTAATTACCAAAAAATGAGACTGACTCGACCCCACATCCAGGTGAGGCTGCGTTTACTGAATGGGGCTTAAGCTCATGCGCACAGAGGTCAGCAGTGAAGCAGAGCAAAGGGGAATGATTCCAAGGGTCAGTGACATAAACACAGCCATGCCTGTGACTCCAGGTCAGCATGTGGTCGGAGGCATCGGCGTCACAGTTCAGAATCCATCTTCTGCGTCAGAACCTGCACATCTAAATAAGACCCCTGGGTGGTTTGTGTGTGCCTGAACATTTGAGAAGCCCAGCTCTTCTGGTCCCTGTTCCAGAAACCCTGAGTGACAGGCGAGCTTCCTTACAATAATTAACAAGTATTTTCAAAAGTCTCTTAGGTCCCCTTTGGTTAAAAAATAAGAAGAAGAAACGTACCCTCATAGGAAATTTGCTAAGCTTTGAAGATGACTGGAAAGGGATTTTGAGTCTATTACTTCTTTGAGCCTTTGCAGGTCTGTTATTATTTTTTAAATAATAATAATATTTTTTAGGATCCCTCATGAAATTCGCTAAGCTTTAATTTCAGATGACTGGAAAAGGGTTTTGACTGTTATTTCCTTGAGTCTTTGAAAGTCTGTTATTAGTTTTTAAATATGGATTAAAAAGAGCTTTCAGTTACTCCTCAAGTCTAAATTGCTCGGTTATATGGCTTCAATTAGATCTTTCTTCCTGTAACATATGAGCAAGAAAAATACCAGTGAAGCAAAATATTGTCAGTGATGTGTCTACTCATTGACATAGCTTGTTTTTCCCACTTTGATTTCCATTCCCATAATTTTCCTGTAGTCTTCCCAGTTGGCTAACCAACACCATTTGAAACAGACACCAAATGTCACAGTTGCTGATTGGGGAGAGGAACCAACCTGCTGAAGGACGGGGTGAATGAGAGCCCTCCATCCTGGGCGGGTGTTTCCATGGATGTATCAAGAGGAAAACTGGATAAAAATTAAAATAATAGAGAACAAAATGATAGAGGAATAGGTGGCTATGACCTCGAGAAAATAACCTGTCTCTGCGGCATGGCTTCACCTCTCAGTATGTGATGAACGCTTTTACAGTGGTGACTGGTTTGTATTAACATGAGAGTGTGTAACTTTATCAACTTCATAAATGCTTGTGGAATCCAGTTGTGGGTTTTAAAAATCACAAGATGTTCCTGAATGTGTTTGTTTCTCTGGTCTACTCTGGGGCTTACGTTTTCGCTAACTTGCGCATAACATCTTACAAATTATGTCTCTCCAGCAAATCTTTAAAATGATGTAAAGACTTGGTTTGCTTTAGTATGAAGGACCCGTTGATAAGCCACAAAAATAGAACCTTTCTCTAACAGAGAGCCCTCAGTTGTAAAATTTACTTCAAGAACAAAAAAGCTTCCATTGGATGGATTTTTGTCTTATAATCAGTGAACAGTTTCATTACATCCTGTCCCCAGCTGCCCCTACTGTTCCTGAAAAGGATTCCACACATAGGAATGACCTTTCTCAGTCTGGTATGCCTTGTTGAGAAAGTATGTGTAAGTATTATTTTTGCTAAGTGGACTCATTTTTAATGTAGTTTGGCTAGTGGTGGTCAGGGCTCTGTTTAATGAATTTTTTTTTTTTTCCTTTTTGAGACGGAGTCTTGCTCTGTTGCCCAGGCTGGAGTGCAGTGGCGTGATCTCAGCTCACTGCAACCTCTGCCTCCTGGATTCAAGTGATTCTCCTGCCTCAGCCTCCCGAGTAACTGGGATTACAGGTGCCTGCCACCACACCAGGCTAAATTTTTGTATTTTTAGTAGAGATGAGTTTAGCCATGTTGGCCAGGCTGGTCTTGAACTTCTGAGCTCACGCAGTCTGCCCGCCTCGGCCTCCCAAAGTGCTGGGATTACAGGCATGAGTGTGCCCGACCCAGATGCAATATTTTAATCCGTCTCAGTAATTTTATCAAGTAATTTGCATGCCAAACACATCCCTGGCATTTTCAGCAACGAGCAATTAGGTTCAGGAATTTTATGCAGGAAGATAGTTCTTCATGAAGCCAAATCTTCTCCTGTAAATAGGACACCAGTTCAGATGAATCACTGAATCACTGTACTTGAGGGCAGCTTAGAAACTATGCTTTAGCCGTTCATCTTTGTTTGAATCACCCCACATGCCTTTCTGAACGTGGAGGGGGAATTTAGGAGAACTGACTCACTATGTCTTTTATTTTACTTTGTAATAAAATATTTTCTGTCTTGCTGTGAGGTTCTCTGAGGAAGCATGTTGAATTGGGGATTCCATTTTTCTTGTGCAGGTCATCATCTATCGGTGGATACATTTATCTATTTATGGATAAGCGTATGATACAACATTCTTTAGGCTGGGTGGGGTGGCTCCTACCTGTAATCCCGGTACTTTGGGAGGCTGAGGTAGGAGGCTCACTTCAGGTCAGGAGTTTGAGATCAAGCCTGGGCAACATAGTGAGACTCCATGTCTACAAAAACTAAAAAAGTTAGCCAGGTGTGGTGGTACATACCTGTTGTCCCAGCTACTCTAGAGGCTGAGGTGGGAGGCTCGCTTGGGCCTGGAAAGTTGAGGCTGCAGTGAGCTGTGATTGTTTCCCTGTACTCCGGCCTGGATGGCAGAGTTAGACCGTATCTCAAAAATGAAAACAGGGCTGGGCAAGATGGCTCACACCTGTAATCCCAGCATTGTGGGAGGCTGAGGCGCATGGATCATCTGAGGTCAGGAGTTCGAGACCAACCTGGCAAACATGGTGAAACCCCGTCTCTATCAAAAATGCAAAAATCAGTCAGACATGGTGGCAGGCGCCTGTGATCCCAGCTACTCGCGAGGCTGAGGCTGGGGAATCTCTTGAATCTGGGAGGCAGAGGTTGCAGTGAGCTGAGATTGCGCCACTGTACACCAGCCTGGGCAACAAAAGCAAAACGCCGTCTCAAACAAACCAACCAAAAAAAACCCTTACCTTTGAAACATTCTTCATTTCCTTTTGATTGGCCTCTCCTTTTAGAATTCAGGCTTATGGATCCTTGCAAAAGAATTACAAAGTTTTCTTTGTTGTCACTTAGGAAAAGGAAACCTTTGTGTTATCATTGAGATGATCATGAGTACGAAATTCATCCAGTTACTGAGAAACTCACAAAATCTTTCATCCTATTTCATGCTAGAAACAGGAAGATTGGAATCGGCCTGGAACAAAGAACTGCACCTAAGCAGACCAGAAGTAAAATGTCTTCTTCACGGCATAAGGACATTTCCACTTTTCTGTGTACCTGTGTGTATAGAAATAGATCAGAGCACAGTTGAAATTAATGGAACTGGCATTATTTAAGCAACTGGAATTCCACACTGTAGGAAGGTTTTGAAAATTGTTTGGTTGTAGATTTTATCTTATCCTTTAGTGTTGTTGTGTGCCTACTGTGATGTCTTGGTTTTTCTCATAGACTTAAGTTTGTAAGTTTGAACTGGACTTGTTCGATTATAACCACAAATTGTGTGTGTGTGTGTGTGTATGCCTGTGTGTATATATAGAAGTCATTATGGTAGATGCACAGAAACTGTGCAGTGATGTAAATGTTCATACTTCACAGAGCCTATAATTTTTATTTTTCAATTTGTTTTTTCAAAAATCTCTTCTCGGGGACAACATCTGAAGGGTATGTTGCATGCATTAAAAAAGATCATCTCACATGTATTTTATAGTTTGGGGGAAGAAAATATCATGGGGAGGTCTACCTTCAGTATCTTTAGTGCTTCCTACCTGGTAACTTGAGATTTTAAAAGAAGAAACAAAGAGAAAGAAGATATGGGAGCGAATTTATTCCAAGAATCTACAATGACATTGAAGTTGTTGGAGGAATGTACTGTACTTAAAACAACCTTCTGTGACACATTCAAAAATTTCATCTGAGCTCGATGCAGTGGCTTGTTCCTATAGTCCCAGCACTTTGGGAGGCTGAGGTGGGTGGATTGCTTGAGCCCAGGAGTTGGAGACCAGTCGGGGAAACATGGTGAGACCTCATCTCTACAAAATACAAAAAAATTAGCTGGGCATGGTGGCACGTGAATGTAGTCTCAGCTACTCAGGAGGCTGAGATGAGAGGATCACTTGAATCCAGGGAGGTCCAGGCTGCAGTGATCTGAGATCACACCACTGCACTCCAGCCTCGGTGACAGAGTGAGACCCTGTCCAGGAAAAAAAAAAAAAGAAAAAAAAAAAGTTAATGGCTTTGTGCTTTCGCAGGTGGAATGAAGAGAACGTCCACCTTAAGGCTTTCAAAGACAGTGAAGCTGGGTACAGTGACACACTCCTGTAAACCTGGGACTTTGGGAAGCTGAGGCAGGAAGATCGCTTGAGCCTAGGAGTTTGAGACCGGCCTGGGCAGCATAGCGAGTCCTCATCTCTATAAAAAGAAAAAAAAAATGTTACAACACAGTGAAATTGCAGAAACAGAACACAGCTGCCCTTTTTCATCAATGACCTTTTCTTCACGTGGAGGTCAACTCAGTAGGTGAGAATAATTAGTAGGTTCAGTAGAATAAACTCTTTGCAATTAATCAGTCAGTGGAAAATGATGTTCAGATGGTGAAATGTGGAAATGTTTTAGACAACTGTATTTTCAGCCTGTGCGTCTCACTCACCATCTTGTTGGGATTAACAGTTGAGGGCCATCATTGTCAAAACATGTAGCATGCAGTTTCCCATCAGTTTCACCGTGAATGTGAAAAGGTGAAACTGGTGCTGACGTCGGCAGCAGGTATCCTAAAATTGGAATGACACAGAGGAGATTAGCATGGCTCCCTTTGCAAGGAAGATCCGTATATTCATGCAGCATTCCAAATTTTTTTTTTTTTAAAAAGGTTATACTGTGCACTGAGATGTGGAGCTAGAAGGAAAAGCATTAGGTCTCATGTTTGCTGACTATAAAAATAAATCATAGTAATATTATTGAACATTCTACTTTAAAAATTATTAATAAAACCATAAATGAAACACTTGAGCACATTTTAAAAAGTACATAGACCCATGAGTCCATATGCCTATTTTTAGGTTGTCTGTTTTATTATCCAGGATTTCATACTCAGATGAAAATTAGCATCAGGAAAGCCTGAAATGCCTTAATTGTGACCTGATATGCAGGAAAATGAAATATGCAAGCACATGGATGACCTCGTTCTTTACGGACATTGTTATCAGCCTCTAGCCATACAGAACAAATGAGAAATTAGAAGCAATTCCAAGAACGTGTGATGGTGTGAAACCCACTTTTGACCGTCGCGCACATTTCAGCGTTTGAAGTGACACGGGCTACCTGGTAACTGCCCATGGCGGGGTCATAGTTTAAATGGCCCAATGTCATGTAGAGGTTAATTTAATCAAAATGAGCTATAAACACGGAACAATCACTATATATAATTTTAAAAGAGTTTACCTGGCCAGGCATGGTGGCTCACGCCTGTAATCCCAGCACTTTGGGAGGCTGAGGTGGGCGGATCACCTGAGGTGAGGAGTTCGAGACCAGCCTGGCCAACATGGCGAAACCCCCATCTCTACTAAAATACAGAAATTAGGTGTGGGGGTGGGCGCCTGTAATCCCGGCTACTCGGGAGGCTGAAGCGGGAGAATGGCTTGAACCCGGGAGGCGAGGCTGCGGTGAGCCGAGATTGTGCCACTGCCCTCTAACCTGGGCGACAGAGCGAGACTCCATCTCAAAAAATAAAAATAAAAAAAAAAAAAATAGTTGACCTGGGTGGTCATTCCAAAATTTTCTCATAGATGATCATGTGAAACAATCACCGTGCAAAATGTGGAGGAAAATTCATTATAATAATCACAAAATTTGTATCAGAAAAACATTACAAATTTACTTTGCTTCATGTAATTTTATGAGTTGGCAGTATTTTCTTAAATTGGAATACTATAAGAGAATATCTTTAGGAAATGGATATGTTACAACAAGAAGTATATTGGGGCAAGTCTTGTTTTTCTGAAGGGAAATGCCACCAGCCTGCTTTCATAGGCATTGATAAAGCCAGGAAGGAAATAAAGTCACAACCGAATAGTATACACTGTATCTACTGAATTCTTCTAATTCCTTTGCAACAGAAGTCTAAATCCTGCTTAGCCTAAACGTATCTATAGCCAGTGATGGGCACATTATATTTGCTGTCAGCATGATAGAATAAGAAGCAGAAACCCCCCAGCAGTGGGGTAAGATTGCACGCTTCGTCCCCTCAAAATGCTGTTCAGCCCCACTCCCTCTCCGTGCCCATCAAACAACTGCACAATCACTTGTTTGTGAATTTCTCATTCAGCGTTTTGTTTCTTTCTGTCCACACTTAAAGACCAAATCATTTGTTTGCTTCGAAGAAAAAGCAAAAACAAGAACAAAAACACCAAATCATTTGAAATCACTACTCATTAAAAAAAATCACCAGTGGAACCAAACAGTTGAGTGGTTCGTGATGTGTTCGCCATTTCTGTGTTTGACCTACGTGGCCTCTAGTTCTTTGGACCATTGTAACTGTGAAACTATGGCTTAATACTGTTAAAGACCCCAAGGCTCAACTCTGTAGCCAGGGTGCACCTCAGGCTGCACAAATACCACACCAGAATGTCATAGGCATTCATGGCTCCACCTACTGAGTGAACAGAGTGCAAGACAGCACTGGCTTGGGTTTTATTTTTGTAGCCAGTTAACTTTGCATCAGGTCTACACAGTCCTTGCAGCCTTTGATTTCTCCTGTTGTAGAGATTTGAAATGGGGTGCCCGGGTTCCTCTCATCTTTCCTTCGATCTACCTAGCATGCATTTTACACACATTGGAGGAGTCGTATGCACTGTTTTTTTCTCTGTTGCTGACGGAGGCAAGAAGGCCTTCTAATTAGTCTAACTTAAAGGAATGGGATTCACTTAACAAAAGCAAGAAGAAAAGCACATGAACAGGTGTCTTAATGCATTTCGATAGTTTCTTGGGGCGGGGTGTGTGTCTTGGTGAAGGTGGGGGGGCTGTATTTTCACCAAGCTTTTTCATAATCAAGTTTGCTTTGCAAACCTTATGGCCTTGCACCCCGCAGAAGAGTCCTTCCTAATAACAGGGGAATGCCCTGTCAGGTTCTCTGTAAATTACTGTGTGTCGGGAGGTTCTGTTGAGGCTTAGTTTGATCTTCCATGGTGGACACGTCTGTTCTGTATGTAAAAGGCATTACAATTGTGTTCTAGCGGATGGGATTTGAAGCCTTTCCACGGTCCTTATCCTGTGAGATGGCTGTTGAGCTCTGCTCAGCTGTTGTAGCTGAATTCTTGTTTTGCGCTGAACATTGGGCGGCCTCACCGTGTTGCCACCGTGCTTCTGGGGCCCTGTGACTGCCGCCGGATGCCGCGCACACAGGCAGAGTGCCTTTGCAGGTTTGTGCACCCCTTGGCGAGCCAGAACTGGGAACCCCGCGGGGTGACCCCACCTTCTCATGGCGGGTCGGGGAGGGGAGTGCCTATTTTTAATCCTGTCTGTTTGTTGCACAATGGAAATCACTGTGATTTGTACATATGCCCTAGGAAAATTTTACTGCTGTCTAATTTATGTAATAATACTGTTGATTCCAGGTTTGTTTAATAAAACTTTTTATCTTTTCAGAAGTCTGAGTCTCGTCTGCTTCTGTCTCCAAACAAGCTGTGGCTTTTCTCCTTTAGTCTAATCCAGGGATGGGCAATTCTCTGTAGGGGCCACATGGCAGATATTTTCCGCATTGCAGGACACACGGTCTCTGTTGCACAGAGTGCAAAAAAGCTGCTATAATTAGGCACGGAGGTGCACGCCTGTAATTCCAGTGCTTTGGGAGGCCAAGGCAGGAGGATCGCTTGAGCCCAGGAGCTTGAGACCAGCCTGGGCAACGTAGCAAGACCCCATCTCTACAAAAATTAGAAAATTTGTCAGGAGTGGTAGCATGAGCCTGAGATTGCTCAGGAGGCTGAGGTGGGAGGGTCACTTGAGCCCAGGGGTTTGAGCCTGCTTTGAGCTATAATTGTACCAATGCCCTCCAGCCTGGGTGACAGACAGAACAAGAACCTGACTCTTAAAAAAACAAAAAAAATCCCCATAGACAATATGTAAACAAGCGGGCATGGCTGTGCTCCAGTAGTTTTATTGACAAAAATAATCAGAGGGCTGGATTTAGCCCGAAGGCCAGCATTTGCTCATTCCTGTTGTAGCGTGCGATGTTGACTTTGCAGACTGGCCTCACAGGTTGTTAAAAATATGCTGCCCTCATCATCATGAATGAATAAAATATTTTGTTGCTTACTCTTATTACTCACATATTTGACACCCAGGTTTCTGAGTGACATTCGTAGCTTGCTAAAAACATCCTGCCTTTGTACACTGTAAAATCAATTGATTTGTAATTTTTGACACACACATAGCACTTGCTATCAGCAGAGGCTGAACTATTACACCTAGTTAAGGGTCAAACACAAGCCTGTTTACTTATGACCAAGCTGTCCCTGTTCCCATCTTGGAATTCCCTGGGGAAGGGAGTCTTCCCATGGGCTGGTATGGCTGTTCGGGGTCTGGTTCCGCATCTTCTGGGAGGGAGCACTCGGGAGTTTCTGTAGCACAGGCTTTTGGTGGGTGCCAGTCTAATTTGGAAAGGATATGTGTGTGTGTGTTTGTTGGAAGGCCGGGGGAGGAGTCTTGAAGCCCCCTCGGCACAACAAACATGCTTTGTACTTCGGGGTAAGATTGCTAGAGATTGTCCAGGGTTGTGTCAATTATGTGTCGTAGATATGTGTTAATATTCAGCCACACACTCTTGGAGCTCTCGGACTTTCCCAGAAGTCAGGCTCATCTTGTAGACTTGTTGAAAGGATCAGATAACCTTCTTCCGAGGCTGTGAAGGAAAATCATAGTTAGGTGGACCCCTGTCATCTTAACAAGAGGCTCTCTCGGGTATCGCTTGCAGAGACAGACAGGAATTGCGGGAGTGTTTTGTTTTGTTTTGCGACAGAGTCTCCCTCGGTTGCCCAGGCTGGAGTACCCTGGTGCAATCGCAGCTCACTGCAGCCTCGAACTCCTTCTCTCAAGCGATCCTCCCACCTCAGCCTCCTGAGTAGCTGGGACTACAGGTGTGCACCACCACACCCAATTAATTTATTTTGTGTTTTTATTTTGTAGAGATGAGGTCTCCATATGTTGCCCAGGCTGATCTCAAACTCCTGGCCTCAAGCGATCCTCCCACCTTGGCCCCGCAAAGCTCTGGGACAGTGGGTGTGAGGAACTACAGTTTGGGGAGCACCCATTTTATGTGGGCAGTGAGATGCACTGTTACATGTGTGTGCAACAAAGTTATCCTTCAATTCTTAAAATACTGCAACGCATGGGACACCTGCCCACTCTAACCACTGCTAAAAGACAAAGCTGTTGACACAAGAACTCAGCAGAAAACAAACTCACAGAGCTAAGGTTTCCATTCCATCTGCTGCTGCTCACACCAAGGTGCTAAACAACACTTCAATAATAAATATGTGTTACATAAGCATAACATAGAATACATATATGAATATAATATGTACATATACAAATGTATGTTTACATATTATAAAATTAATGTAATATATTAAATGCATTAATATAATTTATGTTAATATATATTTTAATGTATGCAATATATGTATAATATATACAATTTATGAATATGTTACATTAACATACAAAATATACATATGTTAAAGTACTGTATATTAAAGTGCTGTATATCAATCTATGCATGTAATATATACAACACTTTATATATTATACATAATATGCATACTATATGATATATAGTATATGTGTATATATGTATACTATATGTATATAATGTATATATAATGTAATTTGTAATATATATATTTATATGTGTTTAGTATATATCAAATTTATATATTATATATTTATTATATATAATAATACATACTTAGACGTTTATTAAACAAAGAACAGCATTCTGTATTTTCCGATAAAAATATTGGATGCGAGTTAAAACCGTCAAACGCTGAAGACCTGCCGTGAGTGTATTGATGAGGGAACTGGAAATTCGATGTTTTGTTATAAGGCAGAAAACCATGATGTACTAAAACTAGTCCATCAACCCTTCTGTGGATCAAATTTTTTAAAAAGATTTTTAATTTACATTTTTATTGACAAATAATACTTGTACATATTTTTGGGGTACATACCAATGTTTGAGTAAACATAATGTACAGTGATCTGATCATGGTAATTAGCAAATCCGTCAGGCATCTCAATCAGGCATCATTTCTTTGTGTTGGGAACATTTAATATCCTCCTAGATTTGGAACTGTATATTATTGTTAACTGTAGTTATTCTACAGGGCTATAGAACACCAGAAGGTATTCCTCCTGTCTAGCTGTAATTTTGTATCCTTTAAGAAATCTCGGCTGGGCAGGCTGGCTCACGCCTGTAATCCCAGCACTTTGGGAGGCTCAGGCAGGTGGATCATGAGATCAAGAGTTCGAGACCAGCTTGACCAACATGGTGAAACCTTGTCTCTACTAAAAATACGAAAAATAGCTGGGAATAGTGGCACACACCTGTAATCCCAGCTGCTCAGGCGGCTGAGGCAGGAGGATTGCTTGAACCTGGGAGGCGGAGGTTGCAGTGAGCCGAGATCGCTCCATTGCACTCCAACCTGGTCGACAGAACGAGACTCCGTCTCAAAAAAAAAGAAAAAAAACCTCTCTCTATCTCTTCGTCCCCCCACCCTTGCCAGCCGCTAGTATCCTCTGTTCTACTTTTTATTTCTGTAAGAGCTACTTTTAGCTCCTACGTGAGTGAGAACCTGTGATATTTGCCTTTCCAGTTCTGCTTATTTCACGTAACATAATGTCCTCCAGTTTCATCCATGTTGATGAGAATGACAGGATTTCATTCTTTATTAATGGCTGAATGGTATTCCATGGCATATATATGCTGCCATATTTTCTTTATCCATTCATCTGTTGCAAATTTATTGTATTATTTTTGTGGAGACAGGGTCTCATTCTGTTGTCAAGGCTGGAGTGCAATGGCACGATCACAGCTCACTGCAGCCTCGACCTCCTAGGCTCAAGCCGTCCTCCCATCTCAACCTCCAAAGTAGCTGGGACTACAGATGCACCCCTACCATGCCTAACTAATTTTTACATTTTTCTGTAGAGACAGGATCTTGCTATGTTGCCCAGGTTGGTCTCAAACTCCTGGGCTTGAGTGATCCTTCTGCCTCGGCCTCCCAAAGTGTTGGGATTACAGGCTCTCACGAGCCACCATGTCTGGCCTTGCAAATTTATTTTACTAGGCAAGCTGCCTTTGAGAAGCCCATGAAAGAGACCATTTTCTACACATGTAAAGCTACAATTCAATTTTTAAAATTCTGATAAAAACCACAACATGAGATCTACCCTGTTAAATTTTTACATGTCTAATCCACACTGTTCACCATGAGCTCTGTTGTCCAGCAGATCTCCAGAAACTCTTACTTTGCATGACTGAAACTTTACACCCATTAAACAGCAAGTCCCCACTGTCCCCTCTTCTCAGTCCCTGGGAGCCACCATCAACCACCCTCTACTCCAAAAATCAGAGAAGACACAGGCCTGCACACCTGGGTCTTAACTTTCATCTGAAACATTTTTAGTTCTCAAGGACATCACGGAGAATAGATTCATGCTTTCGTATCTAGTTACAAATGTCTGGCTTTGAGCCGGCTGCAAACTCAGCTTTTAAAATCCCCTCGGGGGCAATGTCTCGGAAACCCACTGGCTGAAAAACAATTCATAATGAATCAGGAATTGTGCGGAGGCCGTTTTAAAATGAGTGCCTTGGAAAAATGAAAAAAAAAATCTACAAAAGGCAAAGTTTAAAAAATGATGTCATTCCAGTAAGTGGGGAATGAAGAAAGATAATTTGGTCTACAGAGTTCAGAGTTTTTGCCGTTATTTTACACTGGGCTTGTTTTTAATTGAACTGATGAATAATGACCAGAATGCCTGAACATCTAGAGCTGGAAGAAGCTGGCCCTGGAGAAGGTACATCGTTCATTATTTGTGAAAGTCAGCTACAGTAGTCAGTACAGGATACAGTAGAAGTATCCATTTCATTGTGGACAGATGTTTAGATGCCTTTTCTTTTGTCTTGGGTTTTTTCTTTTTCCCATCCAACCCCACTCTACCTTTTTTCTAAGAAAAGTATCTGGTAACAATCCAACACGGGAAACTTCTGCTTCTTTCAAGAATATAATCTTTAAAATAGTGAGTGCTTCACAAGAGATTCTCCAAGCTAGTGTTTTTCATACCTTTACCGTGGCCACAATGAGAAATATATTGTGCATATTTTACAGAACCACCCGGATTCACATACGTGCAAACGCACACACGCCCCTAAAACTAAAGTTGAACAAGACAATCCAAACTTTATTAATAGTGTAGAAACAGGGTTATCAAATATGAATTTGTTAATCATGGTTACATAGAGCACTGTTTTATTTCAAATTATTTTTAATACGAGTAGAGACCTGCAAAACTGAATCCGTAGCCCTTTCTTGGGTCTTGCTTAGTGTTTGAAAAGCACTTTTCTATTAAAAAAAGTGACTGCTCTGCACTCCGTATCTCTTTGCTTTTCCACATTAAAACGGGACTCAATATTGATTTCACAAGGGAGCAAATGCCAACTAGTCTTGAGAGAAAACTTGTTGCTTGCTTTCTCATGACATCTGTGAATTAAAAACTCAAAACCATTTTATTTCCATTGTTTAATATGGCACACAGCAGCTTTCTGGCTAAGGTGTGCATTTTGCAGTACATTTATTAGAATAATAGTATTCTGGCATTACGTGAGTATGATTTTCTTTTCTCCAGCCCCTGTTTCTAGACTTTGTAAATTTGTACATTGACAACTAGTTGGTCCAGCTTCTTGGGTTTTTTTTTTTTTTTAAAAAAAAAAACGACTGCTGGGCCCAAAGTGCTGTTGATATTACAGGTTGCCATTACTTTTTATGAGCTAGTTTGCGATGCCAGTTGGATGGATTCTCTTTTCCTAACGGCAGTGGAATATCTATGTCAGCTTCTGGCGGCCGATGACTCTGTAACCAGTCCATTTGAGAGACTGCCAACTCTCATGGAAGATCTGGGTGGACGTTGCAGTTCTGGATAGGTTTGTGTGTTCTCTTTTCCAAGGAGAAAGAAATGGTGGTGGAATTGCATGTGTCTAACTCTTAACTATTTCTTATCAGAGTTTTAGTTCTTGTGGGCTTATGAATTCATCTTGTCTCAGTAACAAAGTGTCAACAAAATGTACTGAAAAGGGTTTTCTTTTAAAAATGATAAGAGAAACTATTCCAGCGAATAGTTTGCAAACTAGAGAGATACAGTTCTGGAGAACAAAGAGAGGATTTTTTCTTTCTCTCTTTCTTTCTTTCTTTTTTTTTTTTTAATAGAGTTCCTGCCCAAGGTTCCCACTGGTCTGCTAGGCAACTGAGGAATGCAAACTTGTTTAGTTCTGATTGGTTGATGCTTGTTGGGTTCTGACTGGTTGACACTTGGGATCTCATGGGTTGATGTTTGTTGAATTCTCATGGGTTGACATTTGTTGGGTTCTGACCGGTTGACAATTGGGATCTCATGGTTTTATGTTTGTTGAGTTCTCATGGGTTGACATTTGTTGGGTTCTGATTGGTTGATACTTGTTGAGTTCTGACTGGTTGCTGCTTTTTGGGTTTGATGGGTTGATGCTTGTTGGCTTCTGACTGTTTGATGCTTGTTAAGTTCTGACTGGTTGATGCTTATTGAGTTCTGACTGGTTAATGCTTGTAAGCTTCTGACTTGTTGGCTTCTGACTGGTTGACACTCATTGGGTTCTGAGGGGTTGGTGCTTGTTGAGTTCAGACTGGTTGACACTTGTTGGGTCCTGATGGGTTTGTGCTTGTTGAATTCTGACTGGTTGACACTTGTTGAGTTCTGATTAGTTGGTGCTTGTTGAGTTCTGATGGGTTAGCATTCATTGGGTTCTATCTAACTGGTTGATGCTCATTGAGTTCTGACTGTTTGACACTTGTTGGACTCTCATGGGCTGATGCTTATTGAGTTCTGATAGGTGGACACTTGATGAGTTCTGATGGGTTGACACTTACTGGGTTCTGACTGGTGGGCACTTGCTGAGTTCTGATGAGTTTGGCACTTGGGTTCTGATGACTCAACACTTGTTGAGTTCTGATGGGTCGACACCTGATGAGCTCTGACTGTTTGACACTTACTAGGTTCTAACTGGTTGACACTTATTGAGTTCTGACTAGTTGATGCTTATTGAATTCTGATTGGTTGACACAGATCACAGTCTATTGATTGATTCAGGCTACATGAATAGGAATCGACAGTTGTGAAAGTCTCAAAGTTGTAAGAATGTTTGGGTTTTCCAGGAACTCAGAGCACATGTGTGAGCTCTTGTCAGCAAATGGCCACTTGACCCTGTTTTGAATTTAGTCCCATTGAGTGACTTGGGATCCACCTTGAAGCACTGACTCCTTCAGGGTTCACAGAAAATGTAGGAGAACCCACCATTTGAACCATTTGCCTACATCTTGATCCCATACCTTTATTTTCTTACTCTTGACCTGATTTGGCCTAACATTTTCCATCCTTTTTTCTTCACTGAAGTTTAGCTTAGTTTTCTGTTCTTTAAATGTGTTCTTTAAGTAATGACAGATCATCCTCATTCTAGGCTCCAAAGATAGTAATAAGATGTACTCTTTCTAGACAGGCGGAATGAATTTTGATGGCTCAGTTTTTTAAAATGTATATCTTTTTGAGGGCTTTGGTTAGCCTTTCAAATTTGAATTAGTCAATATTTTAAATGGTTTAATTATTTTTAAAAATTTTAATATTATAAGATGTATAATATTATAATATGTTTCATATTGTAAATGTTACAGCATTTGTGACAATGAAAATAAGTCTTAAACATCCCAGAAATAAAACCACTTAATCATGTATAGAGTTCTCTATCAATATCTACTTTATTCATTGTTACATGGGCTTCAAAATTCTATTACAATTTATGAAGCTTGAGCTAGGCAATCTAGTAAGACCCTGTCTCTACAGAAAATGAAAAACTTAGCTGGACGTTGTGGTGCATGCCTGTAGTCCTAACTACTCAGGAGGCTGAGGTAGGAGGATTGCTTGAGCCCAGGAGTTATATGTAGATGTGGATGTGGATGTGGATGGATGGATGGATGGATGGATGGATGGATGGATGGATGGATAGATAGATAGATAGATAGATATAGATAACTAGACAGATGATAGATAATAGGTTGATAGGGATAGATGATACATTGTTAGATAGAGTTTCTCACGCAAAAGCCCTGAGTTTCTCTAACTGAGCACTACTGACATCTGAGGCTGGGTGATTCTCTGTGGTTGGTGCCATTCTATGCATTATAGGATGTTGGTAGACATCTTTGGCCTCTACTCCCTAGATACCAGTATCCCCCTTTGGCCCCCACTCCTGTGGTGACAACTAAAAATGTCTCCAGACATTGCCAAAAGCCCCTGGGAAGTAAAATCTCCCCTGGTTTAAAAACCACTACTTAGAAAAATAAGATTGGGGACCATTTGGGAGCCATCCACACAGCAAAACAGAAAGAACCAAGACTCAAATGGTGATCTTCCTTTAAGCTTTCACAGCAAGATTAATCTTCATGCCAAACAAGATCCTGGATCAACAGGGTCATCCTCGAATTTTGAAATTTATGGCATATCATGCCCACATGCCAAGCCAAGAATGTGAGCTCTTGCAGTGTTTTACTTGGATGGGATTAGAACCACCAGGTAGAAAAACTGCAGACAAGTTTATCCAACCAGATGGCTGCCAAGATCAACAAAGAGGTGCCAGTGCACTGAGAAATAGAAAAGAGGTATGAAGATCTCTCTGGAATCCTCATTCTTGCAGTGGGCATTTGAAGGATTTTTTTTTTTTTTTTTTTTTATGGATCACCTTTCCTTTCTCTGAATTCATCTCAGAATTTCTACTCAATGTCACCAAGTCAACTTTTGATCTTTTACCAAATGGAAAATATTTCTATGAGCAGTGTAGTGAATTGTAAGTAAGAATCTGGGGTGCTTGAACGTGCCTTGAACTATGAGTCAGAAACCTGGGTCAGGCTCTGCTTCTCACTGGGGCCATTGTGGTGGACATGTTTCTTAGCTGTTCTCCGTATTAATGGATCCATTCTTCAAATAGGGGCAGTAATTATTCCTGTGGGCTCCCTTTCTGATCAGAAACCTCCAGTAGCTCTCTGTTGCACTCAGAAAGCAAAATAATATCATAGCAACAGTATAGAAAGATCTCCACGGTCTGCTGTCAATAATGTCCCTGAGTCTCTCTCCAGGGCATCAG
The DNA here is from genome assembly GCF_049350105.2 of Macaca mulatta. NCBI lineage: Eukaryota > Metazoa > Chordata > Mammalia > Primates > Cercopithecidae > Macaca > Macaca mulatta. Next base: position 3,204,187 of record NC_133426.1, on the reverse strand, counting down.
CTCCTGATGCCTGGACTCTGCTGATTTAGAACATATCCCATAAGTTCCTGCCATGGGACCTTTCCACTGGCCCTTTTCTCTCTTCTAGATACCAGCATAGCTTTCACCTTCACCATTTTCAACTCTTTGCTCAAATATCTTCTCAGTTCCTCCAGCACTTTATTTAAAATTTCAACTTGATTCCAACACTCTCTACCACTATCCCAAATTTATTTTTTTTCCTCTCTACCACTGAGCACTTTCTACTGGTTTGTACCCTTTTCTTATTTACTTTGTTTATTGTCTTCCTCTTCCCACTAGAATGCAAACTGCAGGCAGGCAAGGAATTTTGTCTTTGGTTGGGTTTACTGTCATAATCATATTAGTCATAATCATATAATATAGCTATATTAGTGATGATTCTCCTTATCACTATATGAAAATACAGCATAGTGTTGCGGGAAGTCAGGGACTCCGAATGGAGGGACTGACTGAAGCCATGGCAGAAGAACATAAGTTGTGAAGATTTCATGGACATTTATTAGTTCCCCAAATTAATACTTTTATAATTTCTTACACCTGTCTTTACTGCAGTCTCTGAACATAAATTGTGAAGATTTCATGGACACTTATCAATACCCTTGTGATTTCCTATGCCTGTCTTTAATCTCTTAATCCCGTCATCTTCATAAGCTGAGGAGGATGTATGTCGCCTCAGGACCCTGTGATGATTGCATTAACTGCACAAATTGTTTGTAGAGCATGTGTGTTTGAACAATATGAAATCTGGGCACCTTGAAAAAAGAACAGGACAACAGCAATGTTCAGGGAACAAGGGAGATAACTGCCAGTGAGCCGGACGGAACAGAGCCATATTTCTCTTCTTTCAGAAGCAAATAGGAAAAATATCACTGAATTCTTTTTCTCAGCAAGGAACATCCCTGTGAAAGAGAATGCGCCCCTGATGGTAGGCCTATGAATGGCCCCGGTGGGGGCAGCTGTCTTTTATGGTCGAAGCCAAAGGGATGAAATAAGTCCGGGTCTCCTGTAGTGCTCCCAGGCTTATTAGGATGAGGAAATTCCCGCCTAATAAATTTTGGTCAGACAGGTTGTCTGGTCTCAAACCCTGTCTCCTGATAAGATGTTATCAATGACAATGCATGCACGAACTTCATTAGCAATTTTAATTTCACCCCATCCTGTGGTCCTGTGATATCACTGTGCCTCCATTTGCTTTGTGATATTTTATTACCTTGTGAAGCATGTGATCTCTGTTACCCACACCCTATTCGTACACTCCCTCCCCTTTTGAAAATCATTAATAAAAACTTGCTGGTTTTACAGCTCAGGGACCATCACGGAACCTGCCGACATGTGATGTCTCCCCCAGACACCCAGCTTTAAAATTTCTCTCTTTTGTACTCTTTCCCTTTATTTCTCAGACCAGCCGATGCTTAGGGAAATAGAAAAGAACCCACATTAAATATTGGGGGTGGGGTTTCCCCCAATAACATAGCTGCTGTATTTTCACTTGCAGTCATGGTGTGATATTCTACTTATGGATAAGGTGCACCATAATTTATCCAGTTGCCTGAGAAAAAGAGAATAAAGTGTTTGCCATTTTTACGTTACAAACAATACTACATAAAATAATTGGGGGCTGGGCACCGTGGCTCATGCCTGTAATCCTAGCACTTTGGGAGGCTCCACCTCAAAAAGTAAATAATAAAATAATCGGTGCACACATATGTGTATATTTGCATATTTGTGTGGGTGGGTGTGTTTGTAGGATCAGTCTATACAAAAGGAATTGCTGGATTAAAGGATTTACACAATTCAATTATGATCAGATATTACCAATTTCCTTTTTTTTTTTTTCCTTTGAGATAGGGTCTTGCTTTGTCACCCAGGCTGGAATGCAGTGGTGCAATCATGGCTCCCTGCAGCCTTGGCCTCCCAGGCCCAAGCGATTCTCCTGCCCCAGCCTCCTGAGTAGCTGGGACTACAGGCATGTGCCACCACGCCTGGCTAATTTTTGTATTTTTTTGTAGAGATGGGGTTTCACCGTGTTGCCCAGGCTAGTCTCCAACTCCTGGGCTCAAGAGATCTGCTTGCCTTGGCCTCCCAAACTGCTGGGATTCCAGGTATGAGCCACCTCACCTAGCCAGATTTGACATTTGTAGATTCCACCTATAAGTGAGATCATGCAGTATTTATCTTCCTCTGTCTGGCTTATTTCACTTAGCATAATGCCCTCCAACTTCCTCCAAGCTGTCAAAAATGACAGAAAATTTCCCCTTGTTAAGGCTGAATAGTAGTCTGTCATATATAGATACCGTATTTTCTTTACCCAGTCATCCATCGATGGACACTTAGGTGGACTCCATGTCTTGGCCACTGTGAATAGGGCTGCAGTGAACATGGGGGTGCAGATATCTCTAAATATCCAGTTGTGGAATTGCTGGGCTATATGCTAGTTCTATCTGTAGTTTTTTGAAGAACTTCCACACTGTTTTCCATAATGGTAATACTAAGGTACGTTCCCACAATCTGTGAAGCTATCTCTGAATTGTACCCATAGCAAATCTGATATTTAACTCCTTTTTGTTTGAAATACTTGCATTCAAGTAGTCAGACTTCAAAGGAAAAGTTTTAAGTAAATTGTTACAGGCCGGGCATGGTGGCTCTTGCCTGTAATCCTAGCACTTTGGGAGGCTGAGGCAGGCAGATTACCTGAGGTCAGGAGTTCGAGATCAGCCTGGCCAACATGGTGAAACTCCGTCTCTACTAAAAATACAAAAATTAGCCAGGTGTGATGGCGGGTACCTGTAATCCCAGCTACTTGGGAGGCTGAGGCAGGAGAATCACTTGAACCCGGGAGGCGGAGGTTGCAGTGAGCTGAAGTCACGCCACTGCGCTCCAGCCTGGGTGATAACAATGAGACTCCGTCTAAAAAAAAAAAAAAAAAAAAATTGTTATAAACTATCTTTCCCCATTCCTCCAACTTCTGAACGTTGCAACTAATCACATAGTAAAGTGTTCCCACATCATGTTAGGTTATTAATGCCAAATAAAACTTTTATTTGTTATGAGTGCCCATTTTGTGTTTTGTTTTATAGTCTGTGTGTAACATGTGAATATTCGCTGGTAGATGTGGACCTGCCATATTTCTGTAACATTTGGAAGTAAATTAGTAGATGTTTTGAAGTAGTTTATTGTCTCTTTTGCCAATTATATTGAATAATAGTGAGATTACAGTGCATTTTATTTCTATATTGAGAATTATTTTTGTTCCTAAGTTTACCCTTCTGCTTTGTATTAAGTGAAAGCTGCTCGTGGAAGGCATTTTTCTGCTAAAATGTACATCTAGGTTGCTGGAAATCTGCTTTTTTCCAGAACTCTTTAGTACCTCAGAGTTTTCCTACAGGCATTCCGGACTTTTGCCCCACATTTGCTTTTTGATCTATCTCCACTACCACTGGCATTCTCATTGTGGTAGGAGTTATTAAGAAATTATTTTAGGCAGATAGAGAGGAAAAGGGGTCCTTGGAAAGTTTTCGTTTCTTTTAAAGCAGCTCCAGAAACGTTTCTTGTCTATCAGGAAAGCCCGGGCTCTTAGACTCGGGGGCAACCTTTGATATGCAAATGCAGAACATTAGAAACTGGGTCCATCCAAACATGGCGATTCCCGCCCTCTTCTTCTTGCCCTTGCCCCACATGTGCCTGGCAGCATGGCTGCCCCCACATATCCCCACGTGTGTAGAACATCATGGCGCACCGTATTTGCATATTAAAAGGCTAGGGTGGGAAGGCCAGTTTTTTTCATGGGCTACATAAAGACATGCCTGGTCAAACCAATCCCCTAAGCCCTGTGCAAATCAGATCGCCTCCTCCAGCCTCCTCATATAATTGGCCAGTATCCCCACAGGAGGCAGGAGGGGCCTCCCCTCTCGCCTTTGGAGCCCCCCTCCCTCTGTCTCTGTACAGGGGAGCTGCTGCTTTCTTGCCTATTAAACTCTCCACTCCTTTAAACCATTCCACGTGTGTCCATGTTGTTTTATCTAAACCAGCGAGAGGACCAAGAACCCTGGTGTTCCTCCACTCATTGGAGCCGCATCATCATCACACCTTAAAAGCCAGCCAAGCCAGATGAAAAGAACTCCTTAAATATTAGGCTGCCACTGTCCTCTCAAGACTCTGAGAGATTAAGTCTCCTGTATGGCAAAAAACCAAAAAACCAAAAAAACAAAAAACAAAAAAAACATTAAGAGAACGGAGAACTCTGTTGTGCCGGACACAGTGGCTCACGCCTGTAATCCCAGCACTTTGGCAGGCCAAAGGAGGATCACTTTAGCCTAGGAGTTCAAGACCAGCCTGGGCAACATAGCAAGACAAAAAATAAAAAAATAAAAAAATTAGTTGAGTGTGGTGGTGGTGTGCACCTGTGGCCCCAGCTACTTGGGAGGCTGAGGTAGGAGGATTGCTTGAGCCCAGGAGGTTGAGGCTGCAATGAGCTATGATTGCACCACCACACTCTGTCATGTGCGTCCGTGTGAAAAAACCACCAAACAAGCTTTGTGTGAGCAGTAAAGCTTTTTAATCACCTGGGTGCAGGCAGACTGAGTCCGAACAGAGAGGCAGCGAAGGGAGATGGGGTGGGGCTGTTTTATAGGATTTGGGTAGGTGGTGGAAAATTAAAGTCAAAGGGGGTTGTTCTCTGGCGGGTAGGGGCGGGGGTCACAAGGTGCTCAGTGGGGAAGGTTCTGAGCTGGGAGAAGGAATTTCACAAGGTAACGTCATCAGTCAAGGCAGGAACCAGCCATGTTCACTTCTTTTGTGATTCTTCAGTTGCTTCAGGTCATCTGGATGTGTACATGCAGGTCGCAGGGGAGATGGTGGCTTAGCTTGGGCTCAGAGGCCTGACACACTCCAGTGTGGGTGACAGAGTAAGACCCTGTCTCAAAAAAAAAAAAAAGGGAGAAGGAGAAGGGTGGTGTGCTGGTGAGCCACTTCCCTGCGTATAGTAAAGCCTCGATTTGTAGCATTTGCCAGTGCTGTGGTGTAAATGCTAACTCTTCCCATAATTGATTTCAAGCTGCCAACAATTTAACAACTAGCTCACAAAATTCCCGAATTTTTTTTTTTTCTTTTTTGCAACGGAGTTTCGCTCTTGTTGCCCAGGCTGGAGGCAGTAGCGCGATCTTGGCCCACTGCAACCTCCGCCTCTCAGGTTCAAGCAACTCTCCTGCTTCAGCCTCCCGAGTAGCTGGGACCACAGGCACGTACCACCACACTCAGTTAACTCTTAAAATTTTTTTGTAGAGATGGGGTCTTGCTCTGTCGCCCAGGCTGGAGTGCAGTGGTGCAATCTCGGCTCACTGCAAGCTCCGCCTCCTGGGGTTCACACCATTCTCCTGCCTCAGCCTCCCGAGTAGCTGGGATTACAGGCGCCTGCCACCATACCCAGCTAATTTTTTGTATTTTTAGTAGAGACGGGTTTTCACCCTGTTAGCTAGGATGGTCTCGATCTCCTCACCTCGTGATCTACCCACCTCGACCTCCCAAAGTGCTGGGATTACAGGCATGAGCCACCGCACCCAGCCTTCACTGGTTACTTCTTTTCTGGGTGATATTGTAAAATATGTATTCATTTGACGAACACTGAAAAGTAATAATTGATCATCTTTTCTTAATGATTACTATCTGCAGAACATGATAAGAGATAAGGCCCATATTATTTGAGTTTTCTTATGATGTGCATACATTGCTTATTTAAAAATATGTGCTCTTCTGTATTAAAAGTACTAAAGAAGACACTAATAACCAAAACAAGGAAAAATAGTCTGAGAAATAACCATAAAACTCTTAGTGATCTTAGGTTTTGCAATAGTGATGTGATCCTCAGGAGCAATTTGGGGAGGTCTGGAATCTTGTAGCCTCCAGCTGCATGATTCCTAAACCATAATTTCTAGTCTTGTGGCTAATTTGTTAGTCCTGCAAGGGCAGTCTAGTCCCCAGTACAGAAGGGGATTTTGTTTTAGGAAAGGGCTGTTATTGTCTTTGCTTTAAACTATAAACTATAAACTGAGTTCCTCCCAAGGTTAGTTTGGCCTATGCCCAGGAATGAACAAGGACAGCTTGGAGGTTAGAAGCAAGATGGAGTTGGTTAGATCAGATCTCTTACACTGTCTCAGTTATAATTTTTGCAAAAGCGGTTTTAGCATTTCCTATGGTGGCCTCCCCTTTCCTTGAAACCACATCTAGCCTTACTATTTCATGAATGCATGTCTACTATTCATTTATTCCATGATAGCAGAGTTAGATTGGATACCTACTGTTTCCATCCCTGTTACGGTCCCGTGCACAGATGCAAACCTGTGTCAGGTATTACTATCCTCTATGCTAAAGGAAAGAGTTGAGAAAAGGGTAAATTAGAATTCTTAGAAATAAGAAGAGGACTACTTTTAGAACAGAATAATTGGAAAATTAGTATCCTTCAAAGAATCTAGTCCAAATAGTTATGGATTCCAAGAAAGAGTACAAAATGGGAACATTTTGCTTTGTAACCAGGTAGTTGTGGGTTAGTGGGAGTGATTACACTTTAGTTTTGGTTCTCTTAAGGCAGAATAATTATTATTATATGTTTTCATGGTTTTTTTTTTTTTAAATGGGACTGATTAAATGTAAGGCCTCTTCATTTATTTTGTAAATGCCTCGGGCTGGATTATTTTAGAATCTACTTCAGGGTTATAAGGTGGTGCCTGGGGCACCTGATAAACTCACATGTTTTCATTTTGTTTCAGAAAATCCAAAAGTAGAAGTCACCCTTTATTTCTAATTCATTTCAATTCCATGGCAGATCTTTCCTTACATATTTAAAAGATGTGTTCTTATTTTCAGATAATTTAAATAGCTGAACGTCATATTTCACAATGAGAAGATCTTATGCTTATTTTAGTTTTATTTTTTGAGACAGGGTCTTGTTCTGTTGTCCAGGCTGGAGTGCAGTGGTGCGATCATGGCTCACTGCAGCCTTGACCTCCTGGTCTTAAGTGATCCTCTTGCCTCAGCCTCCCCAGTAGCTGGGACTATAGGTCCACAACACCACGCCTGGCTAAGTTTTAAAATTATTTTTGTATAGATGATGGGTTCTTGCTGTACTGCCTAGGCTGGTCTCAAACTCCTGGCCTCAAGCAATCTTCTTACCTTGGCCTCTCTAAGTGCTGGGATTGCAGACGTTAGCCACCGCCCCTAGCGTTGTATGTTTAGCTACAAATGACGGGTATGAACTTTTAAAGTTACAGATACCCTCAGAGCAAATTGTCAGTGTTGGAGAGGGAAGATAGAACCCTAAGCAGACTGTAATGCAACAATATCTGGCTTCTAGTTTCTTCAGAAGGCCAATGGTGAAATATTCCTCTCAGACCACAATGGTGTCATTGTCATCATAATGACTGGCTTCCAATAGTTTCTTCAGAAGGCCAATGATGAAACATCTCTCCCAGACCACAGTGGTATCATTGTCATACCCTATGGCACTTGAACAACAAAACAAAACAAAACAAAACAGCAGTAGTTTCAGCTCATAAAATTTGGGTTGCCAGATAAAATACAGGACACTCAGTTAAATTTGAATTTAGGGTAAACAGTAAATCTTATTTTAGTGTAAGTATATCCCATGCAACATTCGGGTCATACTTATGGCGGTGGGTAGGCTGTATTTTTATTTGCTACACTGACAGCCCTACCTAAAGGGCAGTGTTGCGAATTGTTTGTGACAGATGAATGATCAGCTAGCGTTCCCCATATGCTTTTACTAAAAAAGAAGACTAAATACAATTGACTTAAAGAAAACAAATGACAAACGTTAGCAAATAAGAGAACACGCTTCCCATTTATTGAGTGGAAGGATTGGCAGAGAGAAATTGTATTTTAAAATAGCCTAAAGAGTAACAAGAAAAGTAGCTGTTTCCAGGATGCCTCCGTGGTCATTGGCTAACAGTTACATTCTTCCCCGCTAGGGTTTTATCCTGACTTGGCAAAGCTCCTCATATTGGAGAGGAAAATTATATTCAGCCTGCATTTGTTTCAGGACTGGACATTCGCCGAGCCCATTCTCCGCAGACATACAATGCATGAGGCATCCTCAGTGATTTGATGATGTAAGGTAACTACTGGAAGATAGGAATGTGTAATTTTACTAAAGTTTTTCTCTTCCTATTAATTTAGCTTCTCACATCTCATCCTGCCGTTGCAGCGGATTTAAATATTATTTTGTCTTAAAAAATAAACAGAAGATTCCCTCCTCGGTATCTTTCCGGCTTTATAATAATACGTAAACAGTTCTTTCCTGCCCAACTAATATTTATACAGGTGGAGTTGATTTCTCTGGGCAAAGGAAAGCATTTTGGATGAAAAAAAGTCAATGGCTTTTAATTTTCATGACATTTGGTTATGGGAAAACAATTGCCTAGAAAGCAAAAATCTGACTTTAAGTTAAGTATGGCCAACAGAATAAACCATGTCAGTTTTCAATTGTTTTTTTTTTCCCCCTTGAAACGATCACTTAGCGTAGTATCTGCAGACACCGCGGGCGTGCAGTCAGTACTCATTCCTACGTTACACAGAAAATGCGTGCAGCATGTGCTGTGTCGGTTAACAATCACAACCAATAAAATGTGCACATCCACCAGACTTTTCAGGACAACTGCATTTTTATTGAGATTCAAGAAAAGCGAGAAATCAAGAGATAGTGGAGAAAGCAAGAGATAGTGTATCTCTTCCCATCTTGGAGAATAAAAAGAAGGAAAGGAGACACATGTCTGTGAGACATTTCCAGGGTCCCATGACAATGCTGGTGATGGAACTGAGAGCCATTAACATTTTCCCCTGAATTCAGATTCTGAGAAAAAAAGGGAAAGAAAAAAGAACTGCCAGAATCAGGATGCACAGAAGGCAGCAGTTGCTCTTGCATTTAGTAATGGGGAACGAACCACTGAAAGAATTTCCCTCTGTGGGTTTGGGACATCAACACTTTGGACTCAGGGGTAGGCTCCGTACTCACATCAACACTTTCCAGCCAGTGATCACCTGAGTTTATTTTTTGTAGGAATTTACACACTGAAATCCTATGTCAGGCGGTGGCGCTCAGGCGGTAATGTGAGCTGTGGGAAGTGGCTGTAAATACAGATGAAGCTTTGCTTGTTCATCCGCAGTCCCCTCCTATTATGCAGCCCAGTTTCTAACAGGCCAGGGACTGTACCCGTGTGTGGCCTAGGGCTTGGGACCCCTGATGTGGGGCAGTAGAGACAGAGTCGTGTGTTAGAGACACAGTTCATGCACTAGAGAGACGGAGGGGAGGAAGCAGTGAGTCCCACAGAGGAGAGGCTGCCGGTTGCAGGCGTGGCAGAGTTGACCCTGCCCTAACTTAGTGCACTCTGTCTTCTGCGGTGGCTCTTTTTCTTTCTGTTCTCTTTCTGATCTTAGATGATGTCATTAGGGCTGAGCCTGTGCCTAAACTATATACTGCCAAAGCCTCTTGCTGGAAGAAGATAATAATTGTATCTCTAACTTTTAAAAAAAAATTTACTGTAAGAGAGAGAAAGCATGCCATAATGAATTGAATGAATTTGAAAAACTAAGCAGTCATATTTCACTCCTATTTTAGGAGGTAAATCCATCAGTGCATGTAAGGTGTCCATTGGTTTGGTTGGGAAAGGTGGAACAACTCAAAGTGGGGGCTTCCAGGTCATAGGTAGATATATATTGCCTATAGTATTTATTTTTAAAATTTTTTTCCTTCCTCTATTTTTCCTTTCTTCCTTCCTCTCTCATTCCTGTCCTTCTTTCACCATTCTTTCCTTTCTTCATTTGTTCCTTTCTCTCTTTACTCTTTGTCTTTCTTCCTGTTTTTTTCTTTCTCTTTCTCTCCTTTCCTTCCTGTTTCTTTTTTTCCTTCCTTCCTTCCTTCCTTCCTTCCTTCCTTCCTTCCTTTCTTTCTTTTCTTTTCTTTTCTCTTTTCTTTTCTTTTCTTTCTTTCTTTCTTTCTCTTTCTTTCTTTCTCTCTCTCTTTCTTTCTTTCTTTCTTTCTTTCTTTCTTTCTTTCTTTCTTTCTTTCTTTCTTTCTTTCTTTCTTTCTCTTCCTTTCTCCTTCCTTTCTCCTTCCCTTCCTCCTTCCCTCCCTCCCTCCCTTCTTTCCTTCCTTCCTCCCTCCCTCCCTACAATCTCTCCTACTCTCTCCCCCTATCTCCCTCTCTCTTTTTCTTTTTGCATAGTTCTACAATACAAAATAGTATGAAAGGCTTTTGTCTATGTGAGAGTATATCCGCCATGGTCTAGCAAAACTTGAGTTCAAGAAACTCAACACTAACAGAGCCACCTGGGAATGAAGAGAAATGAATCTGGGCCAGCCCTTGTGTGTACTTGGGTGGTGGAGAGTGAGATAACTTTGGTAGAAATTGTTGTGTTTGATTGCGGAGACAGAACGTGCCACATTGGAGAAAAGAGGGGATCTCTGGACTTTCATGGGAGCACACGATTTTTATGGACAGTATTTGAGGATTGAGGGGAACTTGTAGGAAGAAACGATGGAGAAGTTAAAGTCACTCAACTCCCTCTTCCTGGGTTGGAAGGGTAGGTGCCGCCACTAACAAGCATCACCTAATAGAGCAGATGGGACAGGGCTGAGGTGCAGGGAAGGCTTTAAAAAAAAAAAAAGACAGGTGCCAAACTTGGAAGAAAAAAAATACAATTGATGGCAGCAATCAATAATCAATAAACTTCCCAGGAGGTCCTACCTGCACATGACTCAGCCTTTACTTTTTTATTTTTATTTTTACTTTTATTTTTGAGACAGGGTCTTGCTCTGTTGGCCAGGCTGTAGTGCAGTGGCAAGATCTTGGCTCACTGCAACCTCCTTCCTGGCTCAAGCAATTCTCCTGCCTCAGCCTCCAGAGTAGGTGGACTACAGATACATGCCACTGTGCCCGGCTAACTTTTGTATTTTTAGTAGAGACGGGGTTTCACCATGTTGCCTAGGATGGCCTTGAACTCCTGGCCTCAAATGATCCACCCACCTCAGCCACCCAAAGTTCTGGGATTATGGGCGTGAGCCACTGCACCCACCAGCCTTTGCATTCTTATATTGGATCCCCTTCCTTCCCAGTGTTCCATCTCATTCTTCCCCTTTGCTCCTGGAGAGCACATCCTAGAGAAATTATAACAGAGGTGCGTGAAAGGACGCTTTCCGGATATTCCACGTGGCGTGAGAATATGAAGGTCAACTCAGGCAGGCATCACTCCACAAGCTCCTAAAATGTGTCAGATGCTTACCATGAACAGATAAGCAGCAAAATTGTTGCATATTCAGCAACATCATTGAGTCTTGCAAACATTTTTGTTGAGTGAGTGATATTAATAACCGGAATGCTATTTATAGCACAATACCATTTCTATAAATGAAAAACATACACTCATAAGGCAGCACCATGCATTTTATAAACCACAGGCACAGTTAAGGGCCATGTGTCAAACAGATTTCATGGAGGGACTGTGAGTTGCCAGGAGTGGAGATCTGGGGGTGAATGGGGAAGAAACAGATTAACAAGGGACGGATCTCACCATAAGTGGTGGTGATTGTGAATAAGAAGCACAGTCATCTCAATCCTTGGTACTGACATTCAAATTAGAATGACCACCCAAAAAAGTATGAATAATTAGGATTTGGCCAGGTGAACAGAAAGGGATGGGGAAGAAAAGAAGAGTCTATCATTGGTTGGAGGTTAGAAACAACATGCTGGATCTACTTCAAGGCTTATCCACTTTGGTGCTACCACCATTTACGGCTGGATAATCCTTTGTCCTAGGGGATTAGCCTGTGCATTGTAGGATGTTGAGCAGCATCCCTGGGCTGTACCCACCAGATGCCACTAGTGCCCCCAATGTGACAGCCAAAACTCTCTCCAGACATTGCTCCCTATCCTCTGTGGGTGATGGAGAGGGAATCTTTGCTTTCGAGGATGACCAATCGAGGGAAATGAAGATGACAGAAAGAGAGGAGACAGAAGAGTAGAGTCTTGGGTGTCTTACAAAAAACTTGGGATGTTATTTTGAACCATCTGCAGAATTCCAAGAGGGGATTTCATCAGATTGGCATTGGGAAGTGTTGCCTGAGTGCTTAGAGCTCTTCAATCACTTGAGGTCACATTTCCCTTTTCTACCCAGATGAAAGAGCCGAAGTCATTCCATTGCAACAGGCACTTTTTCATGACCTTCCCAATATTTCCAAGGCTATCTGGAAGTGGATATTGGCAGCAGTGGCACTTACATTCTCCAAGATACGTTCACTCCAAATTCTGGCTCTTGGTGCAACCACTATGTCCTTCCTTCGTGCTTCATATTATCTGTGTTCAGAGCCCTGCCTTCATCATTCCCCTTGTTTCTCTTTGCCTCTTCTTTGTTAAACCTGTAGACATTACATTCTTGTTAGTGACACAGTGAGAGCACCGTAGACATTGCAACGCCGAACGCCAGACCTTGCTGATTGTAAAACTCCCTTCACCATCCCTATCAAGGAGAATCACTCCATGCTGCTTTATCTTTAAGACCTGGGGTGCTGTTGCCATCCTGGTCTATTTGAGGTTCTTTCCCATTTACCTTCTCCCTTTTCAAGGACTGCTGCTAGGCAACAACCCCCAAATTCCTTTGCTCTGTCAGGCAAAGCAATTCTGCTCCCTTTGATGCATTTTCCTGACATAGACACTGGGATACACATCTTAGGTTTATCTCTCTTCCCTTTTGTATTAGTCTGTTTTCGTACTGCTATAAAGAACTGCCCAAGACTGGGTAATTTATAAAAGAAAGAGGTTTAATTGACTCACAGTTCCACATGGCTGAGGAGGACTCAGGAAACTTACAATCATGGAGGAAGGGGAAGCAGGCACCTTCTTCACAAGGCAGCAGGAAGGAGAAGTGCTGAGCAAAGGGGAAAGAGCCCCTTATAAAACCATCAGATCTCATGAGAACTCACTCATTATCATAAGAACAGCATGGCAGAAACCATCCCCACTATCCAATTCCCTCCACCTGGTCTCTCCCTTGACATGTGGGAATTATGGGGATTACAATTCAAGATGAGATTTGGATGGGGACACAAAGCCTAAGCATATCACCTTCCCTCGTCTGTCTCTGCTGGTCCTAATCTTACAAATTGAGGTGCAGACAGAGAATGGAGAAAGCCAACAGGAGAGTGAAATCATGGGACATACATAAAGATATGGTACAACCCTCAGAAACAGGAGAAAAGAGGTAACGTTCAGGGGAGTGTGTATCGCTGGGGAAGGAAGCTGAGCATTTTTTACATGTGTGTAGCTTGGAAAAAGCAGATGTGCAGAGCTGAGGTTATTACCCAGTAGTTGTGGGCAAAACAGGGCTTGCCAGCCTATATATGTGGTCTTTGAGATGCTGAACTCTTCAAAATGTAATAAGAGATGCTGAACTCTTCAAAATGTAATAAGAATTTGTGAATTATAAAACTGCTGTATTGGGTGATTTCCCTTAAAAAAAAATCTCACCATCTCTGGCTGACATCCTGGAGTATGAACTTTCAGTTAGAGTTGATTCAGTGTGATGCAGCATGCAGTTCTAGGTACTGGCATTCACACCTGCATCTCCTTAGCCCATGCTGCCTCAGCCATTAACTCACTGCTAGACATTTGAGTGTGCAAATCCTCAGCCACTTCCATTCACTATCCAGATCTTATCAACATGACCTTACATATTAGCCCACTATTTTAGAATTTGAAATATTGCCTTTCTATCATGATTACTTTTATCATGGGCATTAAGGTTCAAAATTAATGCATTCTTTGTCATGTCTTCAAATTCATTGGGCTGCTTTCATCTGTTGACTTAGGTCTTCCATCAATTAAAAAAAAATTATTCTACTATTTCTTTTGGTTGAATATGCTTGTCTTCTTGAATGATTTCTTTTATATAGTCTTGCTGAATCTCTTCTCCATATTAAGACATAATAAAACAACAACAAATGTATTATCGTTTTCATTTACATTAAACTGTTCTCTTGAGTTTTGAACTTGGTGAGTTTTCTTCCATTTCTCAGTCTTGATATTGTGCAGGATGTAATCTGACATTTGCCACTTCCTAAGAAACTTCACCCACATCAAGGCAGATTTTCATGTCTATGCAGTTCACCATAATTTTACTGTATTTTGCATACTTTCACAATAAGCCTGTTTCAGAAATAGCAATTATCTCTCCTCCAGGAGTCCTCATCCCTCTTGGATGACTAGTAGTTTTTCTCTGTTGACAGGATTTGTTAAAAAGGAGGCTTAGTGGAGTGGACATCACTCAGAAACCATTGTTATTTTTCTTTTCTTCCTCTTCCTCTTCCTCTTTCTCTTTCTCTTTCTCCCTGCCCTTCCCTGCCCTTCCCTGCCCTTCCCTTCCCTTCCCTCCCTCCCTCCCTCCTTTCTTTCTCTTTCTTTCTTTTTCTTTCTCTTTCTCTTTCTTTCTCTCTCTCTCCCTCCCTCCCTCCCTCCCTCCCTCCCTCCCTCCCTCCCTCCCTCCCTCCCTTCCTTCCTTCCTTCCTTCCTTCCTTCCTTCCTTCCTTCCTTCCTTCCTTCCTTCCTTCCTTTCTTTTCTTTCTTTTCTTTCTTTCTTTCCTTTCATCTTGCTCTGTCACCCAGGCTGGAGTGCAGTGGCCCGATCTCTGCTCACTGCAAGCTCCGGCTCCCGGGTTCACGCCATTCTCCTGCCTCAGCCTCCCAAGTAGCTGGGACCACAGGTGCCTGCCACCATGCCAGGCTATTTTTTTTTTTTGTATTTTTAGTACAGACGGGGTTTCACCATGTTAGCCAGGATGGTCTCGATCTCCTGACCTCGTGATCCGCCTGCCTCAGCCTCCCAAAGTGCTGGGATTACAGGTGTGAGCCACTGCGCCAGGCCCCTTTCTTTCTTTTTTATGAGGTGGAGTGTCACTCTATCATGCAGGCTGGAGTGAACTGGTGCAGTCTTGGCTTACTGCAGCCTCTGCCTCCCTGGTTCAAGCAATTCTCTTGTCTCAGCCTCCAGAGTAGCTGGGATTACAGGCACGTGCCACTGCGCCCGGCTAATTTTTGTAATTTTAGTAGAGATGGGGTTTCATCATGTTGGCCAGGCTGGTCTTGAACTCCTGACCTCAAGTGACCTGCCCTCCTTACCCTACCAAAGTGTTGGGATTACAGGCGTGAGCCAGCGCACCCAGCCCACTGTTCTTTTTCTAGCCTTCCGGTTGTGAGTATTCATCGCATGGTCAATCCTTCATTGCAACTCCTTGGGCATTAATGAGAATCCATTTTATGTTTCTTTTCTACTCTCTTTTTTTTCCCCCTGGCTTTCTTGGTCCATTTGGACTGCAATTATAAATTTCCTTAGACTGGAAAATGTATAAACAGTTGAAATTTATTGCTCACACTTCTGGAGGCTGAAAGTTCAAGATTAAGGTGCCAGAAGATTTGGTATCTGATCAAGGTTCTCTGCTTCAGAGATGGTGCCTTTTTGTTGTGTCCTTCCACGGTGGAAAGGACGTCGGAGCCCTCTGGGGTCCCTTTTCTAAGGGTACTCATCCTGTTCATGAGGCTCCACCCTCAGAATCTCATCACCTCCCAAAGGCCCCACCTCATAACACCATCTCCTTGGGAATTAGGATTTCAACATCTGAATTTGGGGGTAACACAAACTTTCAGACCGTAGCACTGGTTTACTGCTCTTTAGGGTTGGGGAAAGGTGGTTTGCCGATTACTTCTCCATAACCCTTCATTTTCCTTCTGCCAAATTCTGAATGGGATAAATTCTGTGAAGTTTGGGTAATACTGTGGTATTTTGCCTAATGATATGGGTTTTCCTTGGAGATCTGTGGGTTTATATGCCCAGTCTCCTGCTACCATCCTACCTAGAAGTTTGTTCATATTTTTATATTTGTTTATTTATATTATATATAAGGAAATTGTATTCTTATTTTTATTCTGTGCCCAAAATACAGTACAACTCCCTAAACATTTGTCTCTTAATTTAATTTGGAAAAGACATTTTATTTCCAGAATGAGACAAATTTTATTTGCTCTAGAATTAGCACCAACCTTTCTTAGTGCTATCTGCTTTACCAATATTTCTGTTTTTTTGAGACAGAGTCTCGCTCTGTTGCCCATGCTAGAGTGCAGTGGCGCAATCTTGGCTCACTGCAACCTCTGCTTCCCGGGTTCAAGCGATTCTCCTGCCTCAGCCTCCCGAGTAGCTGGAATTACAGGCACATGCCACTGTGCCCAGCTAATTTTTGTATTTTTAGTAGAGACCGGGCTTCACCATGTTGGCCAGGCTGGTCTTGAACTCCTGACCTCAAGTGACCCACCCGCCTCAGCCTCCAAAAGTGCTGGGATTACAGGCATGAACCACCGAGCCCAGCCTTTTCCAATATTTCTTATTAAATCTCTTATAGTTTTTATAAAACGTTCAAGCCTAAAGGAAATAAATAACAGAATTTTAAAAATTCCGTGGTGCAAATAAACAGTGGACTGATGCAACATCTTGTTCTAGCTTTTCTGCCTTAAAATATATGTATATTGTATGAATTCATTTGTGTTTCTTTCCACTGTGACCATTTTAGTTTAAGCCTCCATCCCCAGCTTCCTGGCTCTACTGGAAGAACCCCCTGTTCCTCTCATTATAAACTTCCTCCAAACTATTCTCCACTTATCATCCATCGAAGCCTTTGAAATCATGAATTACTCTCTATAATCTCTTCTTTTTGCACTTAGAATAAGAGAATAATAATAATAACAATAAAGTGCAACACTTATCCAAGTCTCACAAAGCCCTGTATAATCCTATCCTTGTCCAACCCTCTGGCTCACACTGTGTTACTCCTCTTTTGTTCCCAGAGAAAAGGTAATTTTCTTGAACAGTAAATAACAGACAAGATGAATGGGAAAATATCCCATTACACCCTTATGCCCAAGAGAAAATATGACAAGTTTTGCTGAGATCCCTCTGGCTAAAAAGTTGCTAATGATAATGAAAACAAAAGGAGAAATTACTTCAACAAATGCAATTTGCTAAAGAGAAAAATTAAAAAAAATTTTTTTGCAAGAGTGTTCTTTTCTCCAAATTGATGCAATATAGATGTAATTTGGCGTGTCCAATGCAGTGACCTCTGTGGGCCAGGACACCGAGATGAAGACCTTGGGAAAAAGAGCTCCAGGGCTGGATCCCTGACAAAATGATTACACAACATATAAATGTGGTTAATGCCTTTAACCGCAAACAGCTGTCTCCTACATCTGTCCCTCTCCAACCACTGGGTGATGGTCAGCGGCTTGCAAATCCTAGGTGTGGTTTGTTCAGACAAGGACATCCATCTGACTTTATTACAAACTAATCTTAGGAGGAGCAAAGGCCATA
This sequence comes from Macaca mulatta, assembly GCF_049350105.2. NCBI lineage: Eukaryota > Metazoa > Chordata > Mammalia > Primates > Cercopithecidae > Macaca > Macaca mulatta. The sequence goes on along the minus strand of NC_133426.1, from coordinate 3,186,754 downwards.
TTGAAACAGAAAGCCCCAATATCCGAGAGGCCGCTTTCAAATATTTCCCCGCCTTGGCTTTTGTGTTGTTTCCAGCAATTTTATTTTCCTAAGGATGTGGCTTCCGCAGTACCATCTGTTTCCCTATCAGTTGCAACGCCAGGGCGTCAAGCCTGCACACGTCTTTCATCGATGTTGCAGGAGGCTCCCAATTGCACAGATATGTGAATGAATTCCCTACCCTGGAAAATCTGAAAATGTGGATTCTCATTTGCAGAAAGAAGCGTGCATTGCTAGTGAATACAAAAAGTGAAATCCACAAAAACATTTCAAAAGGCTATTTGTACTGGAGTCATCTCTGACCACTAATGCTGGTTTTAGGGGTGGAAAACGTTCGTGCATTCTCAAGCACAGCACATTCTTCTTTCTTTGAAGAAGGGAACATTTAGGAGAGACTATCTTGAAGCCCAAGTTAATTGGGCTTTTGCTTGTCTAACCTATAGGAAGTTCTTTTGGGGCCTGTGAAATGATTAATAAATGCAATGAACGCAAGCAAATATGTAAGGTATGGGTTTCAAAAGCACAATTATGTGGAATAAGGTTTATAGAGGTATGGCTCAGCAGCATGGCTCATGCCTGTAATGCCAACATTTTGGGGAGCCAAGGTGGGAAGATGGCTTGAGCCCAGGGATTCTAGATGAGCCTGGGCAATATAGTGAGGCCCCATCTCTACTAAAAATAAAAATTAAAAAAAATTAGTTGGGCATGGTGAGACGTGCCAGCGGTCCCAGCTACTTGGGAGACTGAGGCAGGAGAATTGCTTGAGCCCAGGAGATCAAGGCTGCAATGAGCTATGATCGTGCCACTGCACTCCAGCCTGGGTGACAAGACTGAGACCCTGTCTCCAGAAAAATTTAAAAAAAAATAAGTAAATAAAAAGGTTTATAGAGATACAAGAAGGGGAATTGTTTGGAATACAATTATTTCCCTTTAGCATTTTATGTCAGTTTTGTAACAGTTTTGATATAGGATGTGCTAAATACCTCAACTTCCGTGTTCGACATATTAGCATATGAGAATCATTTCCTTAAAGCAAATGGAAATAAGAACGTAGCACGTTGGCATGTGTACTCAGTTCACAAACAACATACACTTCACTGTTCAAAACATACGACATTGACACAACGTGAGCAGCCTGCATTCCTAGCTGAGGTTGCACCGACTCATAAACCCACAGAACTGGAAGGCAATGTAGTAAACACGTTCAAGCCTCCCACAAGGCCTGTGAGCAGTGTCTGCTGAAATCAGCATGGCTTGAGTTACAGGTACCTCTTTTGAAGTTTGGTTGGCCTCCCGAGTTATGGAACTGAATATGTTTGCATAGGTTTATAGAACAACAGGACTAGGAAAAAACCTCAGGCCAAGCCATGTTTTTCCTAATTCTGTCTAGGAATAAATGCATAAATCCTAAAATACTTTCGTGACTTTGCAGTGTCACAATTTCTTATTAGGAGCTTGGACTTCTAACCACCTTCAAAAGATGTCTCAAGTGTCATGGCTGATCCAATACAGGTCAAAACACAAAACAAGCTTAAAGGAAGCAAAAACCTGTCCACAGTATCTTAAGATCCAGTGTAGAATTAATACTTTAAAATATATTTAGCACTTCGAGACCTGACTGGGCAACATGGTGAAACCCGGTCTCTGCAAAAACTATAAAAATTAGCTGGGCATGATGCTGAGTGTCTGTGGTTCCAGCTGCTGGGGAGGCTGAGATTGGAGAATCAATTGAGCCCCCAGAGGTTGAGGCTGCAGTAAGCTGTGATTGTGCCATTGCACTGCAGCCTAGGCGAGTGAGACCCTGTCTCAAAAAATATATATAAATTTATAAATTTTATAAATATGAAATTACATATTATATATAAATAAACTACATATAATATATAACTATATAGTATAAATATGTTTTTATAAAGTTGTATAAAGTTTATACAGTTTTTATAAGGTTTATACAGCTTTATAGATATTTATACAAATAAAGAATATATATTATATGTAATAAATCATATATAAAATTTATAAATTATATATAAATATATAGACATATCTAATTATAAATGTATATACATATATAATATAAATATATATTTATAATTGTCTATTTATAGATATAATTATAAATATTTATATATAAAATATATATATGTTTAGATATATTTAAATATAGCAGGGGAAACACTGTGTCATCTTTTGGGAGTTCACATGGTCCTGTTAAGGTTTCGATCAATACTCTTTAATGGCTTCTGGTTTTCAACAAATCAAGTGCATGCTTCCTGCTTTTGTTGTAAAGTCCTCAAACGTGTGCCTCTGCCTGCATTCATGACTTAGGATTTCTGTACCCCGCCCTTCACAACACCCACACTAAGTGGCTTGTCTTTCTATGTGCCGGCCCCACACCTTGCTTCCTTTACCACATGGATGTCCTCACGCTATTTGTTCCCTATGCGTTTGTGTGCAAATAAAATCCATTCTCTAATGCTGGGCATGCATGGGTCTTCCTCCATGAGATTTCGTGAAGGAAATCTTACGTACTGCTGATGTTGATTGCATTGATTGATCAATTTACAGTCCCAGAGACATATTCTATAGAGGAGATGAGTAAAAGACCAATTAACACGGACTTGCAGACCATCTACCCCAAACGTTGCCTTGTTGAAAGAAGGATTTCGTAGAGAAAACTCTCCCCGCAGCTCCCTCTGTGTGTGGTTCATATACCTCCTAGCCAGGTACAAGGCATGCCACCTTGTAATGCTCCTTCCTGCCTTATTTCTCCCACACTGTGGCATGCACCTGGCTGATGGACCACGCCTCAAAGCTGCTGAAACGCCAGCCTAAGCCACACATGAGGTAACCCATTTTCAGAATGGTCGTTCCAGACACGTGGTGCCCAGAAGGGAGCCGCAGTTTGAGCTTTCATTTTTAAAATTTGCTTCCACTGCAGAAATTAACATTCACATAACCGAAGCTTACAGGGAGCCTGTTTATAGTCAATACCATAGGTTAAGATTAGAGATGATGTAATTCCTTAACCATAGACATACTCTCCAAATGCATGAACACAGAGAGGAAAATAGTGTGCAGGCAGCTGTTAAATTGCTCCCTGATGACTTCCCCTCTGCCACGTGGACTCTCTTCCTTTGACATGGTCTGTCTAGTCTTGTATTAAAAATAAAATCTCCCTTATATTAACGAAATACAAAATATTAATGTATTTCAGACTCCAACTGAAATTTACACTGGAATCTACACCACCGGCTCTCCTGGGTCTCCAGTTGTAGATAGCAGATCAGTTTTCAACCTCCATAATTGCCCAGGCTGCAGTGCAGTGGCACAATCACAGCTCATTGCAGCCTCGACTTCCCAGGCTCTAGTAATCTTCCAGTCTCAGTTTCCCTGAGTAGCTGGGACTACAGTCATGTGCCTGCACACCCAGCTGTGTATTTCCTCTTATAGGGATATAAAATTATGTCATTCGTCTTCTTGTTGACTTGTAACCACCATGAAAGCATGACTCTTGTCTGTCTTATCCTCTTCCCCATCTCCAGAGCTTGGCACACACTAGCAGCTCTACAATTAGTTGTTGCATAAATGGCAAATGAAGGAGTATTGCATTCTCTGCCTAGAAGTCCCTGCCCCCTCTCCCTTCCCCAGAAGAAAACTTCTTACTGGCTAAGATGCTGTTCTCACCTCAGTGCTTCCAAAGGAGCCTCAGCAGGTCAGGGTCTATCACTTCATGTGTATTTATCCCCAAATTCAGATATTATTTGGCTCAAGGAATGCACTGCAAATATTTACAGAATGAACCATTGAAGGAAGAAAAGAAACATGCATGAGCAAATTCTCTGTTTCTGTTATAAGAGGCTGTGTCAGTCAGCTATTGGCACATAACAAAGAATCCCAAAATGCAGCGGGTTAAAAAAAATCTATGTTATATACTCACTGTTATATGGGACAAAAATTCAGCCTGTACTCAATGGGTGCTTCTGAGGTCTACCAAGCAGAGGCCCAGAATGATGCTGAGAATTTTGCAATGCACATGGCAGCTTCCATGACAAATAATTTTCTGTCCCCAAATGTCAATAGTGCGAATGTTCAACAACAAAACCCTGCTTCCTCTAAGTCTGAGTTTATTAGGTACATTTCTTTTCTTTTTTGACTTTATTTACGTGTGTGTGTGTGTGTGTGTGTGTGTGTGTTTAATAATGAAATGCTTCACGAATTTACCTGTCATCCTTGCATGGGCCTTGCTAATCTTATCTGTATCATTCCAATTTTAGTATATATGCTGCCAAAGTGAGCACATTAGGTACATTTTTATCTTCCAAGTCACTGCAGGCTACAGTTTTGCTCTTCCAACACAACATACCACTGGTTGCCATTTTTTTCTAGCCTTTGGTAGCAGTTACCTTACTATTTTCCCAACCTTCATTCACCACTCAGTTTCAAAGCCAATGAAGCATGTTTTAAGCTTTTGTATGAGAGCAACCCCCCACCCACTTCAGGTATGAATTTCAGGATCTGTTACCTATTTTTTTTTAATATAAAATCACCTACAAGCTTAGTGCCTCAATATCACAAACATTGTATTTGCTCATATGTCTGTGAATCAATAACTTGGACTGGGTTCAGTTGGGCAGTTCTTCTGTTGGTCTTGCCTGGGGTCTTTCAGGCAGCTTCCATTATCTGGCAGCTTGATGAGACTGGATGGTCTAAGGTACATTCATGAACACGTCTGTTGGGCAGTCTTGTCTGTCAGCCTAGAGTACTGAGGCCACTCCATATAAAGAAGCCAGGGTAGCCTTTTTGAGATGAGTCACCATGAGAAAGATTCAGCTGACAGCCAGCACCAATGGCCAGCTATGTGAATACACTCCCAGCTTACACCATCCATTTTCAGTCAAACTGTCAGAGGACTGGGACCACATAAGGCACCTTCAGGGAGACCCACAGAAGAACCATCCAGCTGAGCTCAGTCTGAAATTTGTGACCCAAAGAGTGATGCACAAATAAAATGGTGATTGTCTTTAGCTACTAAGTGTTGGGGTGTTTGTTACACAGCAATAGGTAATGGATATAGGTCCTTAACTAGCAAATAGATTACCTCATGGAAATGTGGAAACTCCCACTCCTATATTTATAATTAATTCCAACATGGAAAAGAAGCTCACTATTGATTCTGTGAGGCTAAAACTGATGTGAAGGTAGTGGAAAGCCAGTGAGCAAGTGGTGGCTGGTTTGAGCTAAAGTGCTTGCTCAGGGAAGCATACTCTTCCTAAATTGCTGCATTGTGGGTCTGGACCAAGGTGAGCTTGGGTTTCTGAGGGGAGTTCCCTTACAGTAGGGGAAGTTACACACAGTGAAATAGACTTACAGTCACTCGTTGCTTAATGATGGGGATACATTCTGAGAAATGTATCACTGGGTGATGTTGTTGTTGTGCAAACATCCTACAGTGCACTTACACAAACCTAGATGGTCTAGCCTACTACACACCTAGGCTATATGGTGTAGCCTGTTGCTCCTATGCTACAAACCTGTACGGCATGTTCCTATACTGAATACAGTAGGCAATTGTAACAAAAATCACTAGGCAACAGGAATTTTTCAGCTCCATTATAATCTTGTGGCACCATCATTTTATATGCCGTCCATCATTGGCCATACATTCTGTGGCGGTGCATGACTGTATCTGTTTTAGATAGGATTTCCTTTGTTTGTAACTTTGTTACCGGGAAGGGGGTCCTGATTCAGACCCCAAGAGAGGGTTCTTGGATCTCGTGCAAGAAAGAATTGGAGGTGAGTCCATAAAGTGAAAACAAGTTTATTACAAAAGTAAAGAAGTAAAAGAATGGCTACTTCACAGGCAGAGCAGCCCCAATGGCTACTGGTTGCCCATTTTTACAGTTATTTCTTGATTTTATGCTGAATAAGGAGTAGATTATTCACGAGTTTTCTGGGAAAGGGGTGGGCAATTCCGGGAACTCAGGGTTCCTCCCCTTTTAGACCATATAGATTAATATCCTGACATTGTCATGGCCTCTGTAAACTGTCATGGCGCTGGTGAGAGTGCCTTTCAGCATGTTAATGTATTATAATTAGCATATAGTGAGCAGTGAGGACAACCAGAGGTCACTCTTGTCACCATCTTGGCTGGCTTCTTTACCACATGCTGTTTTATCAGCAAGGTCTTTATGATCTGTATCTTGTGCCGACCTCCTATCTCATCCTGTGTCTTAGAATGCCTAACCTCCTGGGAATGCAGCCCAGTAGGTCTCAGCCTCATTTTACCCAGCCCCTATTCAAGATGGAGTTGCTCTGGTTCAAATACCTCTGACCACTTGAATTTGATACAGTAAAATGCCTTTGCTGCATAATCTATGGCGGTTTCTCAGCTATTAGTCTCATTGGATTTTCAAACAAAGCGCTAACCATGTACGTAGTCAAGACTTGTGTGAAGAATGAAGGCATTACATTATGTGTTTGCATATCACATTTTGACTTTTGCTAGAAAGGGCCAATCTGAACTATAACTGAGATTTTTAAACATTTTTCTTTGGGGGTAATTGATTTTCTTTCATTAATCTTCTAGCTTGCATCCTTCATTCTCCTAGAAGTTAAAAGCATATATAATCTAAGGAAGATTCAGTCTGTCTCTTTTTGATTTATTTTATAATAACTCACTGAGTATTTTTTGTATGTACAAGAAGTATTCTGAGACTACTTAATATACTATTTTGATCTTTCTTCTTTTAAAGTATGAAGCCATATATATATATATATATATTTTTTTTTTTTTTTCCCCCTAAGGGTAGGAATCTGGAAGAGATTTCAGTGATGATCAAAACAGCAAACTCATGAATTTTGAATGGTTTCTAAACCTAGAAAAAAGAACTCTCTGAACCTTCTTTGCTTTAGAAGAAAATCAGATTTTGACTCCCTGGCCTTGCACAAATGCTTATTTTTTTCTTCAATTCACCTAAGATTTAATCTTATATAATGCTTTGCTTTTCCTTCCAATTATATTTAACCTCGTTGAAACATTTCAAATATATACAAATAATCTAAAGGATCATTTTAAACTTTCTTTCCCCCAGCACAGCGAAATACTTAAAAAATATGGTTTAAATTGGGTGATGATTTTCTAGAAAAATTTCATCGCAATTAGAAGGAAGGAATTGAGCAAACTGAGGGAAACATAGGGAAATCAAAATTAAGTTTGCAGTTCTTTCTACATAAGTAAATGTAAAATTAAGTTTATAGTTCTTTCTACATAAGTCAATAAAAAATTAGCAAATATTAGTAAAACTCCCCCAAAGCTCCCCACCCCCAGTAAATGCATATGTGTGTGTGCAAGAAGCATTATAATGAAACACTTAACTTCCTTTGCCCTGAACTAGAACCAGATGCCTTGGGAGGGGGGTTGAGGCAGGCTGGCTGATGGACTTGTATTGTATTGCAAGTTATGCTAAAGGGATTTTTAGAAATGAACTGCTTTTTCCCATCTCCTTTCAGCAGTTTTCTGGAGCTGGAAATAAAGAAAAACCCCTACCCCTGACTTACTGGACCTTAGGAGTTAAAAATCACCACCTTAATTTATCATTCCTTCATTGGCAGTTGTAAAGGGAACTAAGTAGTCTATTCATTTACTCTAACATTTATTTGGTGCTACCATTTACCAGCATTGCGCCAGGGGTGGAGGAAAATCAGAGAGGAAGACCCCTGAGCCTCCAGGTGCTTTCGATGTGTGTGGTCGGGGAGTCGACACGTAAACAGCCATCATCATGGACATGGTGTGTGATGGGTACAGGGGACAGGGAGGGGCCTCAGGGAAGCTGGGCTGGCCAGGGGGCAGGCAGAAAGTGGTGTTGGGGTGAAGAGACAGAGGCGGTGAGGAAAGCTGTTCCCAGAAACACCCCCTAGGAGTGATTAGATTGGAAGGGTGGGTAGGAAGTGAATGAGGCCAGTCAGTGAATGTCCTTGTTTACCATGTCACCCATTAAAAAAAAAGTGTTTCATTTTAAATATTTGTACATTTTACAAATCTCTCTCTATCAATCTTCTCTGTGTATATCAACATACATATAATATATGACAATAGAGATGAGAATAAATAGAAGAGACAGATAAAGATATAATAGATGACAGAGAGCTTAAATAGATTAGACTGTCACATAGATAATGATAGAAGATAAATACATTCAATAAGTAGATGGATGGATAGATACATAGATAGATAAATATATAGATGATGATAGATAATAGATTCAGTAGATGAATGGATAGATGGATAGATAGATATTGATAGATGATAGATTCAACAGATGGCTGGATGGATATATGATAGATACATAGATAATGATAGATGATTAGATTCAATAGATGTGTGGATGGATAGATAGGTATGTGATAGATAGATAAGGATAGATGATAGATTCAGTAGATAGGTGGATAGGTGATAAATAGCTAGCTATCTAGCTAGATAGGTACATTCAATAGATGAGTGGATGGATAAATAGATGAATGGATGGATGGATAGTTATAGAAAGATGATGGATAGATGAATAGATAGGTAGATAGATTATTTTGACAGCTTTCAAAAATTTCAGCATTTAACTTACCATTTTTATTTTTCATAAGGTTTATATGAGAATTCATACTTTTCTGGATGGTTTAAAACAACTTTTGAAGATTTCAAATAAATACTCATTGACTTATAATTTTATTTTTCTAGTAACTTTCTGAGGAATGTCTAATTTATCTGCTTTCCCATAGTCATTACAGCACTATCCACAATAGCCAAAATATGGAGTCAACCAAAGTGTCCATCAGTGGATGAATGGGTAAAGAAAATGTGATTTGTATACACAGTGGAATGCTATTAAGTCTTAAAGAAGAAAGTGTTGGCATTTGCAACAACATGGATAAATGTGGAGGACATTATGCTAAGTGGAATAAGCCAGGCACAGAATGACACATACTGCATGATCTCATATGTGGAATCTTTGTATTCTTTAGTTCAAGGTTCTCAATGTGGGTGCTGTTGACACTTGGGGCTGGAGGGTTCTCTGTGTTGTGGCCGTCCCGTGCACTTGTAGGGTGTTGAGCAGCATCCCTGGGCTCCACCCACCAGATGCTGGCAATGTCCACTCTCCAATCATAATAACCCAAAATGTCTCCAGACATTGCAAATGGCTCCTGATGGTTTGAAAGTCAAAGAGGGCACAGTACCCAAGCCTTAACATACATTTCAAAATGACTTTGAAAGAAAGAAAAAAGAAATTCAGCATCTTTAGGGACCAGATGCCCACTTAGGAGCCCTCAGTGAGAGAGAAAGACGCGTCTCACCTGGGCTCAGCGGCTCACCCTTGTCATTCCAGCATGTTGGGAGGCTGAGGTGGGTGGATCACTGGAGTTCAGGAGTTCTAGACCAGCTTGTGCAACATCACAAAACCTCCTCTCTACCAAAAATACAAAAATTATCCTGGCGTAGTGGCATGTGCCTGTAGTCCCAGGTACTTGGAAGGCTGAGGCAGGAGGATTGCTTGAGTCCAGGAGTTTGAGACCAGCCTGGGCAACTCAGTGAGACCCTATGTCTACAGAAAATAAAAATAATTAGCCAGGAATGGTGGTGCGTGCCTGTAGTACCAGCTACTCAAGAGGTTGAGGTAGGAGGATTGCTTGAGGCTGGGAGGTCGAGGCTGCAGTGAGCCATGACTGTACCACTGCACTCCAGTCTGAGTGAGACCATGTCTTTTAAAAAAAAAAAAGTATGTCTGTCCTTGCACAGACCTCGCTGTGTTTATCACATTTATCAGTGCCTTGTCTACATTCTATGGATGGACATTTGCCTTTAGTTCCCTGTCCAATCCAGCTGGATTTCATTCAGCCCTCCTTGGTCAGCGCAATAAGCACACTTTTGTCAGAGGTGTTGAAACCAGAGTGACTCCATCTTGAATAGGAGCTGGGTAAAATAAGGCTGAGACGCACTGGGCTGCATTCCCAGGAGGTTAGGCACTTAGTTAGTTACAGGATGAAATAGGAGGTCAGTACAAGATACAGGTCATAAAGGCCTTGCTGATGAAACAGGTTTCAGTAAAGAAGTCAGTCAAATCCCACCAAAACCAAGACAGTGACAAGAGTGACCTCTGGTCATTGTAACTGCTCATTATACACTCATTATAATGCATTAGCTGCTAAAAGACACTGCCACCAGAACCATGACAGTTTACAGATGTCATGACAACCTCAGGAAGTTACCCTACATGGTCTAAAAAGAGGAGGAACCCTCAGACTTACCCACGCCTTTCCTGGAAAACTCATGACTAATTCACCCCTTGTTTAGCATATAATCAATAAATAACCATAAACATAGGCAGCCAGCAGCCCATGCTGCTGCTCTGCCTATGGAGTAGCCAGTCTTTTTTTTTTCTTTTTTTTTGAGACGGAGTCTCGCTCTGTTGCCCAGGCTGGAGTTCAGTGGCCGGATCTCAGCTCACTGCAAGCTCTGCCTCCCGGGTTCACGCCATTCTCCTGCCTCAGCCTCCCGAGTAGCTGGGACTACAGGCGCCTGCCACCTCGCCCGGCTAGTTTTTTGTATTTTTTAGTAGAGACGGGGTTTCACCGTGTTAGCCAGGATGGTCTCGATCTCCTGACCTCGTGATCCGCCCGTCTCGGCCTCCCAAAGTGCTGGGATTACAGGCTTGAGCCACCGCGCCCGGCCAGGAGTAGCCATTCTTTATTCCTTTACTTTCTTAATCAACTTCCTTTCATTTTACTCTGTGGACTCACCCTGAATTCTCTCTTGTACGAGATTCAAGAACCCTCTTTTGGGGTTTGGACTGGGACCCCTTTCCCGCAAAGCTTTCACTTTACATTCCTGCCATCCCTGGAGGGAGGAGGTCCTGTCTTTGCTGGAAAGCCATGCTGTGCTGGGCTATGGTTATTCGCTGTGGTTTATCTGAACCCAAAAAGAAAAACAAGTTTCCTAGGGTCACTCCTGGCCTGGAAAGATTGACCTTATGTCAGGCTGCCTTAATCCCTCCCTTCTTTCCACATTGTAGTTTGAAATTATATCAAGTGTAGAGGGAAGTGAATATCTTAGGACAGAGGCTTGAACTGGGAAAACAGATGTTATCTTCGTAATGTAAAGAAAAATCACGGGATGCTACTACAAAGAACAAACCTTCGCTTGGTGAGCAGACATTTGAGAAAGAATAGACATGCATTGCAGTTTTAGACTAGAACAGTGGTTCTTTCTAAACACTATTTTATTATTTATTATTTTTAGAATGAGGTCTTGCTCTGTTGCCCACACTAGAGTGCAGTGGTGTGATCATAGCTCACTGCAGCCTCCAAATCCCAGGTTCAAGTGATCCTCCTGCCTCAGCCTCCTGAGTAGCTGGGACAACAGGTGTGTGCCACCATGCCCAGCTAATTTTTGAAAAATTTTTGTAAAGATGGGGTTTTGCTATGTTTCCCAGGCTGGTCTCCAACTCCTGGCTTCAAGCAATCCTCCTGCCTCTGCCTCCCAAAGTGCTGGGCTTATAGGCATAAGCCACCATGCCTGGCCTAAATTTTTGTATTTTTAATCATTATGGGTACATAATAGTTGTACTTATTTACAGGGTATATGTGATATTTTGTTACACGCTTAACATGTGTAATAATCAAAGTAGGGTAATTGGGGTATCTATCCCTTCAAGCCTTTACCATTTCTTTGTGTTAGGAACATTGCAATTCCACTGTCTTAGTGATTTTAAAATATACAACGAATCATCGTTAACTATTGTCCCCCTGTTGTAGTATCAAATACTATACCTTCTTGCTTCTATCCAACTGTATTTTTGCATTCATTAACTATCCCCACTCTATCGCCTCCTCCTCGATACTCTTCCCAGCCTCTAGTAACCACCATTCTACTTTATCTTCATGAGTGCAAGTTTTTAACATTTTTACCTCCAACGTTTGAGTGAGAACGTGTGAAATTTTACATCAGGAGTGCTTTAATTTTTTTAAAATTTGAATATAGCTTTAGGGGTACACGTGGTTTTTGGTTATGTGGATGAGTGAAGTCTAGGACGTTAGTGCGCCCATCACCCAGGTGTTGTACATGGTACCTAATAGGTAGTCCTTCATTCCTCACCCCACTCACACCCTCCCACTTCGGAGTCTCCAATGCCCATTACAGTACTCTGTGTGCCTTTGCATACCCACAACTTAGCTCCCACTTCTTTTTTTGAAGCAGGGTCTCACTCTGTCACCCAGGATGGATTGCAGTGGCATGATCATGGCTCACTGCACCTTCGACCTTCTGGGCTCAAGCAGTTCCCCCTCTCAGCCTTCTGAGTAGCTGGGACCACAGGTGTGCACCACCACTCCCAGCTAATATTTTCTATTTTCTGTAGAGACGGGGTCTTACTACATTGCCCAGGCTGTTCTTGAACTCCTGGTTTCAAGTGATCCTCCTGCCTTGGCCTCCCAAAGTGCTGGCATTACAGGCATGAGCCACCATGCCCTACCAGCTCCCACTTTTGTAAGTAAGAATATGTGGTATTTGGTTTTCTATTCATTAGTTACTTAACTTAGAAAAATGGCTCCCAGTTTCATCCAAGTTGTGGCACAATACATTATTTCTTTCTTTTTTTTCACATCAGGAGATTTTAACGTGGGTCGAGTTTGTCCCCCAGGTAACATGTCTGGAGATATTTTGGTTGTCACAACTGGGAATGGGTACTATTGGCATTTGGTGGGTGGAGCCCAGGGATGCTGCTCAACACCCTACAGTGCACAGGACACCCCACCACAGAGAGTTGTTCAGCCCAGAATTACACAAGGTGTTCAGATTAAGAAACCCTTCACTAGGCTAGACACGGTGACTCATGCCTGTAATCCCAGCATTTTGGGAGGCTGAAGCAGGAGGATCATTTGAGGTCAGGAGTTCGAGATCAGCCTGGCCAACATGGTGAAACCCTGTGTCTACTAAAACTACAAAAATTAGCCAGGTGTGGTGGTGCATGGCTGTAGTCCCAGCTACTCGGGAGGCTGAGGCAGGAGAATCACTTGAACCCAGGAGGCAGAGGTTACAGTGAGCCTAGATCATGCCATTGCACTCCAGCCTGGCCAACGGAGCCAGACTCCATCTCAAAAAACAAAAACAACCACCACCACCCCCACTGCCTGAAAAAATACACACACACACATACACAAAATAAGTGCAGATGCACACACACGAGCACACACATCCATCTAAAACATTCGGTAATTAAGTTGCTTGGGGCAAATGGCGTTGTTTATGAAACACTACCTACCCATTTATCTGAGAAAGCTTATTTTGACTTAGAAATCCTCTTTGAAAAATGTTTCCAGTCTTATTGAGGTATGATTGCAAAATTAAAATTCTATAAAGTTGTACAACATGATGTTGTTTTGACATAGGTGTGCATTGTGGGAAAATGACCACAATCAACATATCCATCACCCCAGTTACCTTTTTTTTAAATCTTTTGAGACGGTGTTTCACTCTGTCACCCAGGCTGGAATGCAGTTGTGTGATCTCACTCACTGCAACCTCCACCTCCCGGGTTCAAGTGATTCTCCTGCCTCAGCCTCCCATGTAGCTAAGAGTGCAGGTGGCCCACCACCACGACCAGCTAATTTTTTGTATGTTTAGTAGAGATGGGATTTCACCAAGTTGGCCAGGCTGGTCTCGAACTCCTGACCTCAGGTGATCCACCTGCCTCGACCTCCCAAAGTGCGGGGATTATAGGTGTGAGCCACCATGCCCAGTCTACTTAATTTTTTTTTTTAATTTCTGTGTGGTAAGAACATTTAAGATCACTCTTTTGCAAATTTCAAATACACAATACAATATTGTTAAGTATAGTCACCATGCTGTATGTTAGGTGTCCAGAACTTACTCATCTTATAACTGCAAGTTTGTACCTTTTGACCAACATCTTCCCAGTTTTCCTAGCCCCCAAGCCCTGGGGATCATCGTTCTGTTCCCTGTTTCTCTGGATATCCACATGCAAAAGAGTAAGACTGGACTCCTGCCTTACTTCATACAGAAAAATCAACTCAAAATGAACGTAAGGCTTAAAGGTAAAACCTGAAACCATAAAAATCCTAGAAGAAAACATAGAAGATAAGTGTCTTGACATTGACCTTGGCAGGGATTGTTTGAATATCACGCCAACAGCACGGACAATAAAAGCAAAAATATAAACAGAACTACATCCAACTAAAAAGGCTTCTGCATAGCCCAGGAAAGTCAACAAAATGAAAAGGCAGCCTGAGGACTGGGAGAAAATATTTGCAAACCACATATCAGATAAAGGGTTAATATCTAAAATATAAGAAGCTCATACAATTCAATAGGTTAAAACAAACAAATGAAAACCCCAAATAACTGATTAAAAATAGGCAAAATACTTAAATAGATATTTTACCAAAGAAGACATAAAAATGGCCAACAGATGTACAAAAAGGTGTCCAACGTCACTAATCGTCACGGAAATGCAAATCAAAACCACCAGTGGGGCCGGGCGCAGTGGCTCTTGCCTGTAATCCCAGCACTTTGGGAGGCTGAGGCGGGTGGATCACCTGAGGTCAGGAGTTCGAGACCAGCCTGGCCAACATGGTGAAACCCCATCTCTGCTAAAAATACAAGAATTAGCTGGGCATGGTTTTGTGTGCCTGTAATCCCAGCTACTCGGGAGGCTGAGGCAGGAGAATCGCTAGAACCCGGGAGGCGGAGGTTGCAGTGAGCCGAGACCACATCACTGTACTCCATCTAGCCTGGGAGACACAGCCAGACTCTATCTCAAAAACAAAACGAAACAAAACAAAACAAACAAACAAACAAAAAACCACCATGGGATGGTGTTAGGAACCTAAGCACCTGTTAGGATGGCTAGTATCAAACAGTGAAGACAAATTGTCTTACATGCAAGAAGGAAAAAGTGATCTGTGTTTGTCTTGCAGACGGAGTGAGGTGTGTCCTCAACAAACGGGATGGTGTTTGTTTTCTTGTCTCTGCAGGAATGTGCTTGTGCTAACGTCGAGTTATACAATGGGAAAAAATAATAAATGCACCTGTTATCATCACCATTGATTGAGTAGATTAAATTTAGAACTGAAATACGTCTCACTATAAATGACAAACAACTACAAAACACTGGGAAACTGGATTTAAAAAAATTTTTTATTTATTTTATTTATTTTTTTTACAATCAAGACATTTGCTTAGGCTGTTTTTCCTATGAGGTAGCTTTTTATAAGGGATAGAAAGTAGCAGATATATAGGATAAAAAAGTCTGAAGATCTCATTCATAACCTGAGGACTATAGTTAATGGTGTGTTGTGTTCACAATTTGCCATTGCAAAAATATGGAACCAGCCCAAGTGTCCATTAGTCACATAAACTGTGGTATATATATAAATGATGGAATACTACCCAGCCATAAAAAGGAATGAATAAATGGCATTTTCAGCAGCCGGGATTGGATTAGATAGACTATTATTCTAAGTGAAGTAACTCAGGAATAGAAAACCAAACATCCTATGTTCTCACTCCTAAGTGGGAGCTAAGCTATGAGGATGCAAAGGCCTAAGAATGACACAAGGGACTTTGGGGACTAAGGGGGCAAGAGAGGGAAGGGGGTGAGGGATAAAAGGCTACAAATTGGGTTCAGTGTGTACTGCTCAGGTGATGGGTGCACCAAAGTCTCAGAAATCACCACTGAGGAACTTGCTCATGTAACCAAATACCACCTGTTCCCCAATAACCTATGGAAATAAAAACTAAAACAAATTTTAAAAAAGCAAAATGCAATAGTGTGTTGTATTCAAGATTTTTGCTAAATATGTAGATCATAGCTGCTCTTGCTACAGAAGAGAAAAAAGATTTGTAACCATGTGAGATGATAGATATGTTAATTTGTTTCATTATAGTAATCATTTTACCATATATGTATCCCATAAAGTCATGCTGTACACCTTTAATGTATACAATAAAATCTATTTAAAAAGTTGCAGGGCTGGGTATGGTGGTTCATCCCTGTAATCCCAGCACTTTGGGAGGACGAGGTGGATCACTTGACCTCAGGAGTTGCAGAGCAGCCTGGGCATCATAGCAAGACCCTATCTCTACAGAAACTAATAATAAGACAAAAGTTAGCCAGGTGTGGAGGTGTGTGCCTGTGGTCCAAGCTACTTGGGAAGCTGAGGTGGGAGGATCACCTGAGCCCAGGAGTTCAAGGCTGCAGTGAGCTGTGATTGCGCTACTGCACTCTAGCCTGGGTGTCAGAGGGAGACCCTGTCTCTAAAATACACAAATAAATAAACAAAATAACAATTACAAGTTAGACAACTAAGTGACCTTTTTCTTTCACTCTTGGCTGGCCACTCATTTAAAATGCAGCACTTGAAGAAATAAATATGCATTTCTGGCCCCTGTTTCGGAAAGGTTCATTTCCATAGAAACTTGGTTAATTTTACTCAAAGTAAAACAATGAAATCAATGAGATAAGAGAGTTTAAAAGATGCTTGTTTCTTCATTGCTGTTTTACAAAAACATTGAATTATAATATGATCGCAATTCCAGACACCTGCCTTGAAATTGTTACAGAAATTTCTCGGTTTTTTTTTTTTTTTTTTGCTTCTCTCTGTATGTCCTAATAAACCATTTGTCCATCAGGTAATCACAGACGGGCAGATATATGTATTTTTCTGTTTCCCTAACTTCAAATGCTGCCTGAAAATGAGGACTGTTTGGCAAGCCTAAGTTCCAACATTCCGTTTCCCGGCATTATATAACACAAAATCAGGTTTCACAGGGTTTTCTTAGATCTGTTTCCCCCTGTTTCATAAGATTTCAAGAGTCCTATAATTTATTACGTGGCTGGTGGAAGAAAAATATGCACAGAGTAGATGGGTGTGTGTAACCTAAACATTTAGGGCTGTCTTGACAACGACTCAAACCTACAGAGATGCTTTGGGGAAGTAGGCAGAATGTCCTCTTATTGGGAATTTTGTAAGATGAGAGCCTCCCAGTTTCTTTTAATTGCATTGAGTGGGTGAATACATCAGGAAAGAAAAGAAAGGAAAAAAACATAAAAAAGAGCCCAGATTGAAAGCAGTACTGTTTTTGCCATCCTCATTAAATCAAAGCATGTGGGGACAACAGATCGTCTGAGGCCAGCGGGCACCCAACCAGGAGGCTGATATGTTTTCCTGATAAAACACAGCTAGAAAATAATGGCTTCCAGCTCCATTCATGTCCCTGCAAAGGACATGATCTCGTTCCTTTTTATGGCTGCATAGTATTCCATGGTGTCCATGGACCACGTTTCCTTTAACCAGTCTATCATTGATGGGCATTTGGGTGGATTCCATGTCTTTGTTATTGTGAATAGTACTTCAGTGAACATACATATGCATGTATCTTTATAGTAGAATGATTTATATTCCTTTGGCTATATATATATATATATATATTTTTTTTTTTTTTTTTTTTTTTTCTGATAGAGTTTCACTCTTGTTGCCCAGGCTGGTGTGCAATGGCGTGATCTTGGCTCACTGCAGCAACCTCCGCCTCCCGGGTTCAAGTGATTCTCTTGCCTCGGCCTCCCGAATAGCTGTGATTACAGGCACCTGCCACTATGCCCAGATAATTTTTGTATTTTTAATAGAGACGGGGGCTGGTCTCGAACTTCTGACCTCGGGTGATCGGCCAACCTCAGCCTCCCAAAGTGTTGGGATTACAGGCGTGAGCCACTGCGCTGGGCCTCCTTTGGGTAGATATTACTGGGATTATATATTATCCCAGTATGGGGATTGCTGGGTCAAATGGTATTTCTGGTTCTAGATCCTTGAGGAATTGCCACACTGTCTTCCACAATGGTTGAACTAATTTACATTCCCACCAACAGTGTAAGAGCGTTCCTATTTCCCCACAGCCTCGCCAGCATCTGTTGTTTCTTGACCTTAGGGGAGGGGAACAACATACCCTGGGGCCTTTGGGGGTGGATGGGGACAGGGGAAGCATCAGGAAAAATAGCTAATGCATGCTGGACTGACAGGTGCAGCAAACCACCATGGCACACGTTTACCTATGAAACAAACCTGCACATCCTGCTCATGTACCCCAGAACTGAAAATAAAAATTAAAAAACAACGTGGGGCATTTTCAAGAGATGAATGGCGAAGAAACTTTATGGATAATGACAAGAAAGTTTCAGGGCTAAGTACCAAACACACGTGAATTATACCCTGGACTTTGTTTCTGTATTTGACCTTTGTTTCTGTATTCATATTTGACCTTTGTTTCTGTATTAGGATTTGACCACTGTCATGGATGTATATGCTGGCATGCTTGGAATTTAGTCTTTGAATATATATTTTTATTAGTGCTAAAAAAAAAAACAACACAACTAGAGCTTCCTTTCCAATGAAACTATTTTTTTTTTTTTAAAAGAAATGAAGTTCTGTTGTATGCTTCTATGTGGATGAGCCTTGAAGATGCTATGCTCAGTGAAAGAAGCCAGACACAAAAGGCCACACACTGTAGGATTCCACTTACTGGAACTTATCAGAGCAGGCAAGCCCACAGAGCCAGCAGGCAGATTGGTATCTTCCAGGGGCTGGGGAGGGGAGAAGGGGGAGTGGCTGCTTGGTGGGTCCAGGATTGCTTTTAGGGTGATAAAAATGTCTTGGAACCAGATAGCGGTGGCGGTTGCACAACCTTGTGAAGACACTAAATGCCACTGGGGAGTTCACTTTAAAATGGTCATTTTTACGTTAGGGGCATTTCAATTTGATTGAAAAACAAACAAATCTGGCCGAGCACTATGGCTCACGCCTCTAATCCCAGCACTTTGGCAGGCTGAGGTGGGTGGACCGCTTGAGGTCAGGAGTTCGAGACCAGCCTGGCCAACGTGGTGAGACCCCATCTCTACTAAAAATACAAAAATTAGCCAGGCGTGGTGGTGGGCACCTGCAGTCCCAGCTACTCAGGAGGCTGAGGCAAGAGAATCGCTTGAACTCTGGAGCGGTGGTTGCAGTGAGACAAGATGGTGCCACTGCACTCCAGTCTGGGTGACAGAGATTCTATCTCAAAAATAGATAAATTAATTAATTAATAAATCCAAAAACAAATATGCCAGCCCAGTTCTTCTTCAATCCAGATTTTGCAAGACAGTAAATGAGACAGCATTTGGAACCTGGAGAACTTCCCCAGTGAACCTATAGCAGCTTAGAAAGAGTTAAATGTGCAGAGAAGATACTCAATCTCCAAGGCAGGGTTACTCATACGGAAAAGGGAGATGGAGGCCAGAGTCCCAGGAAATATCCAGTTGCACACAATGCCTTAAAATGCAAAGAACTGGTGGGCTGCAATGGCTCATGCCTGTAATTCCAGCACTCTGGGAGGCCAGGGTGGGTGGATCACTTGAGGTAAGGAGCTTGAGACCAGCCTGGCCAATGTGGTGAAACCCCATCTCTGCTAAAAATACAAAAATATTAACCGGGCATGGTGGCGGTTGCTGTAATCTCAGCTACTCGGGATGATGAGGCAAGAGAATCTCTTGAACCCGGGAGGGGAAGGTTGCAGTGAGCTGAGATCGTACCACTGCACTTCAGCCTGGGCGACAGTGAGACCCCGTCTCCCCCCAACCCCCTCCAAAAAAAAGCAGATAATTCAGGCCCCAGAAGGGCTTTAGAGGCTCGGGGACGGGGACATGATGGGAAATGGGATTCAGAAGAAGGAATAAGAGGAACATGCCATAAAAGCCTGGATTCTTGGAAAAAGCCAAGGAAAAAAGAACCTCTAGGTAACTCAGAATCACTGTGTATTAGTAGGTTGGTGGAAACGTAGTTGCGGCTTGTGCCACTGAAAACAGCAAAAACGAAAAAACAATAGGGTGGGTGTGTCTATACCTATATCATCTATATCTATATCATCTATATCTACATTTATATCTATATGTCTACATCTATATATCAATACAAATATTAATTTTAAAAATTACACTTAATTTAAAGAATTTCATTGTTTAAAACCAGTGATAAAACCAACAATATTCTAAGATATTTATCCAACTCGTCTAAGTTTTGTCATTATTCTACACAAGGGTTTCTCAATCTTGGCACCATTGACACTTGGGCCAAATTATTCTTTGCCCAAATATCAATCTGTAGATATCGATATCAGTAGATACACAGACATTTATTTTAAGGAATTGGCTCACGTGATTGGGGGGATTGGAGAGTCCAAAAGCTGATGGAGTGGGCCAGCAGGCAGGGGACTCAGGGAAAGGTTGCAGTTTGAGTCCAAAGGTTGTTGGGTGGCAAAATACCTTTTGGCTTGGGGGAAGTCAGTCTTTGTTCTAGTCAGGTCTTCAACAGATTAGACTAGGCCCACCCGCATCATGGAGGGTGACCTGCTTTACTCCATAGATAGAAATGTTCATCTCATCCAAAAACACCCTCACAGTAACATCCAGGATAGCATTTGACCACATGTCTGGGCACTGCGGCTCAGCCAAGTGGACACATGAAATTCACCATCACACCAACCAAGTAGATGCATGAATGAAATTCACCATCACACCAGCCTGGTGGATACATGAAATTCATCATCACGCCAGTCAAGTGGACACATAAAATTCACCATCACACTAGCCAAGTGGACATATGACATTCACCATCACACACTATGATAAACTGAATCACAGATGGAAATGAAGTCACAGGTCTATGTCAGTGGTGGTTAGTTGGGGTGATTCTGAACCCCATTCCCAAACCCCAGGGGGCATTCAGCAATGTCTGCAGGTACTTTTGGTTAATCCACCTGGGGAGAGTACTACGCGCATCTGGTGAGTGGAGGCCAGGGATGCTGCTTAACACCCTGCAATGCACAGGCTGCTTCCCATAATGAAGAATTCCTTTTCTCAAATATCAATAGTGCCAAGATTGGGAAACCCTGATATGCAATAATGACAAAAGTTATAACAGGTAACTTCATGACTAGTTAGACATTTAGAATGTTGTTGATTTTATGACTAGTTTAATCAAGGTGTATTTTTTGAAAAGTAAGTGTATATGTTTTATTTCATGAGTATTATATATTTGCTATTGTATTTTGATACGTTTGCATGGTATTAAGTGACATCTCTCTCTAACTGTGTCTATGTATATATTGATCTCTCGTCTATCCCATTCAGGAGGCTCCACCCTCACGACCTCATCACCTTCCAAGGGCCTCAGCCCCTAACACCATCATCTTGGGGGTGAGGATTTCAACACAGGAATTGTGAGGGACACAAACATTCAATTCAGTGCACATGGTGGTACAGTTTTGTCAAATCCCCCAAAGTAAGATGCATTCACATTCATTTTCTGAAAGATGACTTCTGAAATTTTGTAAGCTTCAGCTCCCACAAAACCTGCATCTAATCCTAAATGCAAGGAGTGTATTCCTGGTTTTGATGGTGGTAGTTACGGCCACGGTTGTTTCTGACTTCCCAGTCAAGGAGATCCTGGGATGATCTGAGAAGCTAATGCACAGGATTCAGTGAGGAATGAACTTGTTCATCTGTAGAATGTAGTTGGCCTTTCTTTCGTTCTGGGAGCCAACTCCCCTGTAGAGGAGAAATTCACCAAGTATCCTTTTTATTTTTTAATTTAACTTAATTTTATCTTCCTAATTTTATTTTTTTAGAGAGAGGGTCTCACTCTGTCACCCAAGCTGGAGTGCATTTTTTATTATTTATTTTATTTTCCTAAGTTTATTTTTTTTAGAGACAGGATCTCACTGTGTCACCCAAGCTGGAGTGCATTGGTGTAATCATAGCTCACTGCAGCCCCCACCTCCTGAGTTCAAGCGATCCTCTTACCTAAGGCCCCTGCGTAGCTAGGACTACAGGCGGATACCACCAGGCCTGGCTAATTTTTAAAATGTTTTTAGAGATAGGGTCTTGCTCTGTTGCCCAGGCTTGTCTCGAACTCTTGGGTTCAAGTAATCCTAATACCTCAACTTGCCAAAGGGCTGGGATTAAAGACATAGCCGCCGCTCTAGCTATGCCAGGCATACTTGTTCACCATTCTCCAATGCCCTTCGTATCTGTATACATTTTATTTGGTTGGA
Source organism: Macaca mulatta (assembly GCF_049350105.2). Taxonomy (NCBI): domain Eukaryota; kingdom Metazoa; phylum Chordata; class Mammalia; order Primates; family Cercopithecidae; genus Macaca; species Macaca mulatta. The sequence goes on along the minus strand of NC_133426.1, from coordinate 3,164,571 downwards.
TCAACAGAAAGGATTAGGTTGAAATTCTTTGACTATACTCTGTGCAAGGATTGCAAATTTCAGTGACTATTAGAAATACAGTGTCAGTTGCAGGCTAATTGTGATTTAGATTCAGAATTATGACAGATACAAAGTAGGAAGTTCATGACAGCATTCCTCTATTTGCAATTTTGAGCAAATTCTCCTTATTCTTATTTTTTGAAGGTCTAATATCTGCTGGGATTTAAATTTGCAATGTGAGATAATGATGCCCTGTTTCCTAAAATACTGTAAAAATAAGTTTTAGCCATGTTTTCCATATTAAAAATTAAATTGCTGCCTAGTGAAGACCTCTGGAGCCAGACTGGAGAATAACTGTGCTTATTGTCTGTCTGTTACAGTTTGCCCAGGACTTTTGTGGTTTTAAAGCTGAAGGTCCCACATCCTGGGGAAACCCTTAGCCCCAGGCAAACTAGAAGGTTCCTTGCTGTCATAGGAACCTATGTGTTATCCCATTCAGAGAGTCCTTGACTCGGACTGTGGTTGTCTAATTGATGCAGGGCAGGTGAGCCCCCAAACTGGGGCTTAGCCTGGGAGGGTTCTTGGCTTCACCCAGGAAAAAATTTCAGGGTGAGCCCGTGGTGTTAGACAGCAACTTGCAGTGCAGTGGTGTAATCTCGGCTCACTGCAACCTCCACCTCTAGGGTTCAAGTGATTCTCCTGCCTCAGCCTCCTGGTAGCTGGGACTACAGGTGCACATGACCACACTTGGATAATTTTTGTATTTTTAGTAGAGATGGGGTTTCACTATGTTGACCAGGCTGGTCTTGAACTCCTGATCTCAAGTGATCCACCCACCTCAGCCTCCCAAAGTCCTGGGATTACAGGCGTGAGCCACCACCCACTTTTACTGAAGTGGCAGTGCACAGCAGCGCAGCAGAGGTGCTGCTCCTGGCAGAGCAGGGCTACCCAATAGGCAGTGCGTCCAGAGCAGCAGCTCAGAGGCAGTGCTGGAGTCATATATATACCCACTTCTAATGACATGCAAATTAAGGGTAAAATTATACAGAGATTTTTGACGAAAAAAAAGTGGTAACTTCCATGTTCTTGGATCATTGCCATAGAAAGGGGTGGTAACTTCCAGGCATTGCTATGGTAACAGCAAACTGACATGGCACTGGTGGGTGTGTCTTGTGGAGACGAGCTATTGCCACTTCCTATTTTAGCTAGTCTTCACTGTGGTCCAGAGTCTAAGTCCCTGCCTCTGGAGTCAGGTTGGGTCTCCTACTTCATAATGAATGGCCTCTTAGGTGATGAAGATAAATCGATTGGTCTCTTTTTGTTTCACATGAATCCACCACACATTGACTGGGGAGTTTGGGATGAAGATTTAGATAACCCAACAGAGAAGTCCTCTCCAAAGCCCATGGGGCCACCCTTCTGAAGCTCCACTTCACCTGCTCCTGCACACCCCAGTCCTGCCTGATACTCAATTTTTCTTTTTCTCGTGAATAAAGACACACGTTTTTCTCCCTTGACACCATGCAGGTTGGGATTCTGATAAGAATTAGAATGCTACAGATCAATCACCTAGTACAGTCCTTCTCAAAGTGTGGGCATTTAAGGCTGGATGAATGATCCTCTGGGGTGGGGTGTCCTGTGCACTGCAGGGTATTGAGCAGTGTCAATGGGCTCCACCCACCAGATGCCAGGAGCACCCACCACCCCGGTTGTGACACTCAAAGGTGTCTCCAGACATTGTCGAGTGTCCCTAGGGACATAGTTGCCTGTGTGGAGCACCGCAGGGTTAGATGAACACAGCAAGGACCACTGACAATGTGAGCATTTATGTCACCGTCTGCTGTCACTTGCTGGAACCAGAAGGGACGATTTGCAGCCAGTACAGCTTTTCCCCATGCCAGGCTTCCTGCAGAGGCTCCTTCCCAACACATTGGAAAGTCCCTGGCTCTCGGAGTGAGTCTCAGATCCTCCTGGCTTCATGGGTCCAGCCATTAAGGATTGCCACATACCTTTTCCTTCAGCTCTAAAAATTGTTTGTGGACCTGAGAATTAAAAAGAAAAGAAAAGTGGTGCCAAGCAGAAGGAGGCCAGGAAAACCCTGCTCCATTGTTTTGCAGACGGAGACCCTGGAGATAGAGAGAGAGAGAGAGAGAGAGAGAGAGAGAGAGAGAAAGAGAAAGAGAGAAAGCAATCCCAACGTTACGAGAATCGGCTGCATGACCATCCCATGCCTTTCAGGAAAACCAACACAAACGCCCCCGTGGAGACGTTTTTAACCACTGTAAACTTTTGTAGAAATCTCAGGCATGATTGGTTCTGTTGTGGCTGGTGAATCATATTATACGTGGTGCTGGTGCATCTTGCAGAACGCTTAAAAGATAAGTGGACCACATAGATTTGAACATTACGAATTGGAACATTAAAAAAAATTCCATGGTTGCTTAATTCTTGGAAACAGAAACAATTTACTTTATAGTCATTTGAACTGTAAACCTAGCTAGTCGTTTGTATACAGAATGTTTGTGGGTATTGCTGACTGGCTTTGTGGATCATGAAACAGCTATAATAAATCAGCAAGAAACCTTGGCAGATTTAGTTGCCTTCCTCCTTTATGCAGAGCTTTAAAAAATGTTTTATGTAATAGGTGTGTGAGATCTTTTCTGTTTAAACAGTCTGCACAAGAGGGCAGTGCATACCACTTAACAGAGTTTTCCCTGGGGACGTGGAAGTTTATTTTTGGTGGCAGAGAGGGAGGTTCAGTAGATTTTTCTTACTCTGCTACAGAAATAACTTCCCATAGAGAATTATGACTCTTGTGTATCATGTATCTATTATTATTGATATTTATTATGTATTTTATAGAATAAACATAATTCACCTCCACTTTTGAAAGATCCGATCTCTTTTCTTTCACTAACTCAGGAATCCAATAGTGAGATATGACTTTCCCCATACCACATTTACTGTTTGGCTCAGATGAAAATATCAATTAGCCTTTAACAAAGAAAATAAAATGTCCTATGAATAAATATTCATGACAAGATGTCCATGCGAAGGGCTGATCATCAAATACCTAGCACAGTTCAAGAGGCTTTTTTCTCTTAAAAAAAAGCATGAAATTCAGCTTTTGAGGTACATTTGGCTTCCACCAATGTTGTTTTTGAGTGTTGACAAGCAAAAGTTAGATTTTTAGAGAAGGCTGGTGTTGATGGTAGCAAAAGTAAAATCATAATGAAATTTTAAAAGATTTATTTCTTCAAGGCTTAGGTTCTTTATTCATTTATTTATTTTCGAGACAGAGTCTCGCTTTGTCACCAGGCTGGAGTGCAGTGGCACGAGCTCGGCTCACTGCAACCTCCGCCTCCCAGGTTCAAGCGATTCTTCTGCCCAATCTCCCCAGTAGCTGGGATTACAGGCGTGCACCACCACGCCCAGCTAATTTTTGTATTTTTAGTAGAGACAGGGTTTCGCCATGTTGCCCAGGCTGGTCTCAAACTCCTGACCTTAGGTGATCCACCTGCCTCGGCCTCCCAACATGCTGGGATTACAGGTGTGAGCCAACACTCCCGGCCCCAAGGCTTAGGTTTAGTAAGCAAGAACGAAAAAACAAGATAAAAAATGACATGGAAAGATAAGTTTATTTAGACAAGTCATTTACAGCAAATCTGGGTTTAGAAGAAAATTTAGATTGCAAGTTTCTTGAGGGCAAAAAAACCTTTTTATAGTTCCTTTTAATTTTTTATTTTGTTTTTTTTATGAAAAAAATTAGAGATAGGGTCTTGCTATATTGCCCAGGCTGGTCTCAAACTGTTGGGCTCAAGCAGTCTCCCTGCCTTGGCCTCCCAAAGTGCTGAGAGTACAGGTGTGAGCCACCAGGCCCAGCCCATGGTTCTTATATTTTATAAAGTATGTAATGTTTTCCTCATTTTTTGCCTCTTTTCCTTTCTCCCTTCCTGTCTCTTTTCTTCCTCAATATCTATCACAATGAAAACATATTTTAAGGGCTGCGTTGCCTGATGTATGAATTTCTAAACAGGGCACTTTGAACAAAGAGGATTACCTGTGGCATCAAAATCCAAGTCATCACAAGTTAAATGTTCTAGTCCCATCCCATAAAGTGAATACTGCATTTCCAATATAAAGCTTTCCAATGCTTTTAGGTTGTGAAATTAAACAACTTGGGTACTTTTTAGATAAAACCAAAATACAAATGGAAGTAGGGGACTAAGGATTTCTCATATTTTTTGGTTTAAAAAATAATCTCCAGCCTGAGCAACATAGTGAGACCCCATCTCTAAATTTTTTTTTTTTAATTAGCTGCACATGGTGCACACGCCTGTGGTCCCAGCGACTTGGGAGGCTGAGGTAGGAGAATTGCTTGAGCCCGGGAGTTTGAGACTGCAGTGAAGCTGTGATTGTGCCACTGCACTCCAGCCAGAGCAACAGAGTGAAACTCTCTCAAAAACAAACAACAACAAAAACTAACTTTCAGTGACAATGATGGCCTTAGAGGCTGGGTACCTTAGAAATGATACATCTTCATGTGCACAGAAAGACCTTCCCTTCCCTTCCCTCCCCTCCCCTCCCCTCCCCTCCCCTCCTCTTCCCTTCCCTTCCTCCCTCCCTCCCTCCCTCCCTCTTTCCCTTCCTTCCTCCTTCCTCCTTTCTCCTTCCTTCCTTCCTTCCTTCCTTCCTTCCTTCCTTCCTTCCTTCCTTCCTTCCTTCCTTCCTTCCTTCCACCTTTTACTTTCCTTTTGGGGTCACACACTTACAGCTAGTTTAATTTTGGAGGGTCTCAAGTTTGATCAGAAAAAGGCATGTTTCTCCTTTAAAGAAGGCAACAAGTTTCTCTCTCTGTCTGACTTTACACTTCCACCATTTCACCAAGACAGAGATTTTTATTGGGTGAGCACATATACTTAAAAGAATTACTTGAGACAAAAATGAAGAACTGCACGGAGAGTTGAGGATCTTGGAATGAGCAGAGTGACTCTTGGTGAACGCCACCTTTCCCATCTTCCAAAAAAACAAACAAAAACCAATTCACTCTGAGATCTAATAATACCTCTGAATTGATCATCTACGGTAATCGAAGCATTCAGGCCATGACAACTGGTGTCTGTGTTAGGGGTTCTGCATTGTAAACTGCAGTACACATTGAGAAAATATCATCGTCTCTAAACATTTGTTTCTCCGGGCTGATGAAAGAGTAAAGATGTCGGAAGAATAAAAAGGATGACTGTATGGAAACATACCCTGCCAACTTGATAAATTCACCAATGATCACAATTGAGTGTCTTATGTAATGAAGGTTGGATTATTAAAGAATACCAATGTGCCCTCCAGGCATGCTTTGGATTGGCATCCACTTCTGTAAGCCAGGTTGTTTGAGGACAGATGAGTTAACTCTGCAACCAGAAGATTTAATGTGCAATTTTGCTCAGGGCCATTTCACTGAGACACAGAAGATGGCAACAAGATCTACGTGATCTTGCCATAAGGGCAGCAAGTGGATGTGTCTCAGCAAATCCTTTAGAAGAATGCAGAACCATCTGACCAGGCTTCTGGAAACGTTCAGCTCCTCGTCCTGCTTGTAGAATTCCGTGCCTTGCAAGGCTGTTAGCAAGGAAGCATTCCCTCTCCTTGAGCTACAGATGGCTCTTAGCAAAGGAAGGAAGGAAGGAGGAAGGGAGGGAGGGAGGGAGAAAGGTATCTTTCTTTGTACATGAAGATATATCCTTTCTAAGGTACCTAGCCTCTAAGGCCATCAGTGTCACTGCTTTTCAAAAACCAATAACATCATAGTCCAACTTATAAAACTCTTCTTCAATATAAATCTGAGAACCTTCTGGAACACATTGAGTTGAAAAGCCAAACAATGCAAATAAACTGACCACAAGCTCTTGCTTAAAATTGTAGTCCTCCTTTGAATGTCAACATTGCTGTTCTTCCTTCTGGCTGTTGCGCTAGTTTTTTCAATTAGCAAACATGCTACTTATTATTTTTACTACTGTTGTTTTTCAGGAGGGAAGAGTTTAGGAAGAAATGTTGGCTTTTTCCGGATAAGGTACACACAAAAGCTTATTTCATTAACATTTAAAAGTGTATATTGAATACATATATTTATATGTATATTTAAGTTTGATATAAAAACATGAAAATGGTTATTTTAATTTTTTTATTTTTAATTTTTTTCAGACAGAGTCTCACTCTGTCACCCAGGCTGGAGTGCAGTGGCATGATGATAGTTCACTGCAGCCTCGAACTCAGGGGCTCAAGCAATCCTGCCACCTCAGCCTCCTGAGTAGCTGGGACTATGGCTGTATGTCGCCATGCCCAGCTAATGTTTAAATGTCTTTGTGGATACATGGTCTTGCTATGTTGCCCAGGCTGATCTTGAGCTTTTGGCCTCCAACAATCCTCTCACCTTGACTTCATCAAAATGCTGGGATTATAGGCATGAACCATGGTGTCTCTTTTTTTAAATTTTTCTTTTTTTTTTTTAGACAGGGTCTTGCTCTGTCACCCAGGCTGGAATGCAGTGGCTCAATCTCAACTCACTGCAACCTCTGCCTCCCAGACCCAAGCAATCCTCCCACCTTAGTTTTCCAAGTAGCTAGGACCACACATGTGTGCCACCATGCCTGGCTAACTTTTTGTAGTTTTGGTAGAGATGGGGTTTTGCCATGTTGCCCAGGCTGGTCTCAAACTCCTGACCTCAAGTGACCCACCTGCCTTGGCCTCCCAAAGTGCTGGGATTACAGGCGTGAGCCACCACGCCTGGCCGTGTGTCTCTTTTATAAGGGCGCTAATCCCATTTGTGAGTCTCCACCCTCATGACCTCATCACCTCCGAAAGGCCCCACCTTCCACCATCATCACCTTGAAGGTTAGGGCTTAACACATGAATTTTGGGAGGACACAGACATTCAGACCACAACAGTAGGGTTGCCATAAGAAAGTGCCACCAACAAAGTGTCTGCAGAATCACAGACTTCTGTGGTCCTAAATAACATGGGAAATGGTCTTCTGTTCCCTGTGGGACCTTCTCCTGCCATCCTCACCCCGGTGCACAGACAGTCCTATGGCCAGCCTCTGCTCATTCTCTCCCTGTCTGTTTCCATGGGATCCTCCTGGGACACTGACCAAAGCTGAAGCTTCAGTTGACCACAGACTTCCTGTATCTCATTTACATCCCTAGTCAATAGTAAGACCATCACAGCATCTGTCAGGACCAACCAAGGAGACAGAGGTCAACATGGTGGACAAACATCCCTACTGATGAGAACAGTGTAACCCCACAGGGGATGATTTAAAGCCTCGGCACCCCAAGACAGCATTGGCCTCTTCATTGGGTACAGTGGGGTCTACATGACCTACCACACAGAATCCTAAATCCCTGCACTGGACATGAATCCTGCTGCTGGCCGCTAGGTATTGGATATTTGGGGTGAGTGGAGATGGCTGGAATGATGGGGAAATCGAGTGAAGATGCCTGTCTATGTCTTGGTATAAACAAAAACATTATTGCTATGTAGAATTTCTAGTTAATTGTTTTTTGAGACAGGGTCTTAACTTTGTTGCTCAGGCTGGAGTGCAGTGGTGCAATCACGACTCACTGCAAACTTGACCTCCTGGGCTCAAAGGATCCTCCCATCTCAGCCTCCTGAGTAGCTGGGACCACAGACGTGTGCCACCACATGCCCGGGTAATTTTTATATATTTATTGTAGAAATGAGGTCTCACTGTGTTGCCCAGGCTTGTCTCAACTCCTGGGCTTAGGGAATCCTCCCATCTCGGCCTCCAGAAGTGCTGGGATTATAGGAGTGAGCCAACTGGCCTCATTTATTTTTTTTTTTTTAATCTTAGGAGAGGAGGCAGGGAAATCACTTCTAATTCCATCCCCCTGGGGTGAGCTAATCCCCATAATCTTGGACTTGGAGATGAGATCTGCTCCAGTGCCATAGATAATCCCTGAGCTATTAATAATTATAAGGTTGAGAAGAAACTTGGAGCTCTGAATACCATAAAAATAGAAGCCACAAATCAGAAACAGGTTCTCATTCATGCCCAACCACATGGAGATGCAATTTGTAGGTTACATCATGGACCCAAGACCTAGGATTCTACTTCTTGGGGCCAGAAGTGGCTCCCATTTCACAGACTGGGAAGACTCCATTGCTACATCTGTGTCCAGATATAATGAACAAAAAAGTCACTTCCCAGATGGACATGAATGTCCCAATGCTGAATTCCTCCCCTGCAGTGATCTTGTATCCTCACTCAAATAGCTTAAAAAACAGACAGCTGTCATGTCTTCATTCTGGTCCTTCTTATCACCACAACATCTGTATTATCTCTGAAATCTTACATTTCACAGCAGTCAGCATCTGACCCTAATACTTTAGCTTTAGCCCTCTCTCTCCAAGATCCTCATAATCCTTCCCCATCTCTTTGATCTTAGTCTACTAGCCCCACCTGACTTTCTTCTTTTCTTTGATGCCTCAGGCCAGTACCAGCCCTCAGGCTGCCAGCCTGGATCAACTCTACAAACCACATCCTCTTGAGACTACCCCTGCGCTCTGATCAATCACTTACTGATTGATATGATTTGGCTGTGTCCCCTCCCAAATCTTGAATTGTAGCTCCCATAATTCCTATGTGTTGTGGGAGGGACCCAGTGGGAAGTAATTGAATCATGATGGCGGGTCTTTCCCATGCTGTTCTGGTGATAGTGAATAAGTCTCACAAGACGCGATGGTTTTATAAAGGGGAATTCCCCTGCACATGCTCTCTTGTCTGCCACCATGTAAGATGTGACTTTGCTCCTCATTCGCCTTCTGCCATGATTGTGAGACCTCCCCAGCCATGTGGAACTGTGAGTCAATTAAGCCTCTCTCCTTTATAAATTACCCAGTCTTGGGTATATTTTTATTAGCAGCATAAGAACAGACTAATACACTGATCTATGGTGGTGCCTCACCCTGCCAGGTCTGTAAGCTGCCTGGGAATAGTCTCTGCACCCATGAAAAGTTCTTGCCCACATGTCAGATCAGGGGCTGCAAACCTTTGCAAGTCATTTTTGCCTCCTTTCTGCCCTGCAATTTTCTTTCCCCGAAGAACTTACTCTCTAGGTCTTAAAGGAAATTTCAGCCTTCCATGATTATCTCACACACAGATTCCTATCTTACATCCCTATGCCCAGTCTCCCTTGAGGTCTCTTCCATCTGGCACTTCCTTCTAGTTCAATTCCTACAGGATTGCTTGGGTAATCACAAAATTATAAAAGTGAGTGTGCCATGCTCTTAAATAAAATTCTTTCTAATCAAGACATCCCATCGTTTAGAGCAGGAATTGGCACACCATTTTTGTTTTTTTTTTTTGTTTTTTTTTATTAATCTGGCCAAGTATCTTTGGCCTAGTGGATCATCTGGTCTCCACAGCATCTACTTTGCCATTGGGTTGAAAATACAGCCACAGAAAATATGTAAATAAATGGGTGTGGCTGTGTGCTGATAAAACTTTATTTACAAAAACAGATGATGGGCTGAGTTTGGCCAGTGAACCCTAGTTTGTCAACCTCTGATTGAGGATAAAAAACAAATTTTAAAACATGGTCCAAGGGTGATGCTCTCTCTTGCTATGTGTTCTGATGTTTACTGCTAGTGCCTGAATTCCTTCTCTCTCCATCAACATATGCCAAGCAGCTGCTAGTGACTTGTGCATACCATTTCAGCATGAAACATGCTTTGTCAGGAGAGGCACTGTGATGGGCTGAACTGTATCCTCCTCAAATCCATATGTTGAAATCCTAACCTCCAGGACCTCAGAATGTGACTATATTTGGAGATGGGGTCTTTAAAGAGGTGACAAAGGTAAAATAAGGTCAGTAGGGTGGTCCTTAATCCAACAGGACTGGAATCCTTATAAGAACAGGAGATGGCACAGACACACACAGAGGAACAACCACATGAGGAAAAGGGAAAAGACAATGTCTAGAAGCCAAGGAGAGAGGCCTCTGGAGGAACCAGCCCTGCCCACACCTTGATTTTGGACTTCCAGCCTCCAGGACCGTGGGAGGGTAAATGTCTGTTATTTAAGCCACCCGGTCTGTGGACCTTTGTTATGGTGGCCCAAGCATAATGCAGGCACCTTGTCCTTACCCCAGACATTATGCTGCTTTCTGCTTTCTTTGCTTATTTGGCGATGGAGCCATCCTCAAAATACCTTGTGGAATCCAGTGCTGTTGGGTTGGAAAAGGACAATGTCTCAGAGATTTGAAATACTAAGTCCCTCCCTTCCAGCTCAAATGAGGACCAGAAGTTAACTCTGCTTGGAAATCTCAGTCCCCGTCCCCACTCCTCCTTTCCTCTTCATTTGGGAGTCTGGTTTATGATAATGGGATGGCTCTGATTTTTCCATTCTGCCTTACCCCAGCAGATGCTACAATGGACGTATTTTTCTTGGTGCAATAGTGTTCACTACTTTTTATAATCAATGCTGTTTCTAGCCTGGCTGAGGGGAGTGGAAAATGGAGGCAGTTGTTCCAGAGTTTCAGATGGTTCCCAAGTTCCAGCTATTAAATAAAAATACAGTGTGTTCTCCTTTTCTGAGAGCAGTCCAAACTGACTATGTTTTCATCAAGTTCTGTCCGTTTCTATTTTATCTCTGCTTCCTTTGCAACTTTTAAAACATGCCGAACGTTGTTACTTTAAATGATACTTTATGAACCTTTCGTGGAATTGGTGTGTGCACATTTTTCATGAGCCAATGTACACATTCTCCGAAGGGTAGAGACACTTGGCTGCACCTGTTTTTTTGCCACACCTGAGATGTGTTTGCGTTGGCCGAGATGTGTAGACACTACCAGGACACAATTCCAAGTCTGTACCGGTAAAATAGCCCTGTGTGTCTTTAAAATTCACTTGCACATAGTTTGAAGTTGAGTAGCTTAAGATGTCTTGTCCATTCTTGTTGCCTACGAGAGAGGAGAGGGACATTCAGTGTGTGCACTGGAATATTGTCATGTGATTGCAAAAACGAAATAATGAAGAATAGAATGTACTTAGATGAAAGCAGATGGTTTGATTTGCTTTTAGTTACACCCCTCTTGTTTCTAGTGTTTCCCTTCCTAGAACTTCATAGCATTCATGTCTGTAATTGTGTCTAACTTTATTTAGCTCTTGAATACGAGTGTTTTTATCCCCAAGTTATGTGCGCCCCAGATAAGCAAAATGCAATGGAAATTCTGCTTATAATTTATTTTGTATTATTTTTATTTTTATTTTTTTGAGATGGAGTCTGGCTTTGTTGCCCAGGTTGGAGTGCAGTGGTGCGATCTCAGTTCACGGAAACCTCCACTTCCCAGGTTCAAGCAATTCTCCTGTCTCAGCCTCCCGAGTAGCTGGGACTACAGGAATGCGTCACTATGCCTGGCTAATTTTTGTATTTTTAGTAGAGACGGGGTTTCACCATGTTGGCCAGGCTGGTCTCGAACTCCTGACCTCAAGTGATTCACCCACCACGGCTTCCCAAAGTGCTGAGATTACAAGCGTGAGCCACTGCACCGGACCTCTGCTTATAATTTAAATACTGGCTAGTGAAAATATGAAGCGGGCGGGGGGGGGGGCGGGTAACAAAAAAAAATCTACTTGTTACAATCCTTTGAACTGTAAATAAGTGTTAGACTGCCTTTGCACTATTATAGATGAGGTTCTTACAAGCAGTGGTGTTTCTGCTTATTGCTTGTGGAAACCTGGCCACATTCTCTAATCTCTCTGAGTGTCCATTGTCTTATTTGTTAAGATGAAGATGAGAATAGTGCCCATCTCCTGGTGATGGTGTGGGTTATGGGATGTGTTTCATCTTAAGAGCTTAGTAACGTCCCTGGAAGATATTGGGGAAACCCAGTGCCTTGTTCTCTCTTTTTGCCCCTCATCTTCTATATTTTGATGCTGTTGTCTTGTTCAGGTAGGTAAGTATGCCTTTGTCAAAATTCTTCAGAGATAAAAGCCTTTTTAGGTCTCAGTTTTTGGGACCAGATGACAGAGTTCCCATGGCTTGGATCTTGACTCCACAAAAAAGGCCCCTCTTTACTAACTACCATCAATGAGTATTCATGTGGACCCACTAAGTCACCGTCCTGGTCCTGTGTCCTGCTCGGTCCATTCCACTGTAAGCCCCACTGTCTGATTTCCGTGGTGGACTCTGAATCTTGGTGACTCGTCCACTATATCCAACCTCTCATCTCCCGAGTCCAGCCCTCACTTCACGTTTATGTCATTGCTGAGTGGGGTGATGGGGCTCCACACTGCTCTGGCCACCTATCCTGATTCTGCTGCTTACTCTAGGCAGCTGGGGCCAAACTTGACCAGCACTACAGCCAAGAAAATGCACCAAATTATTTGAGTGGTGTTAGATTTCAAGTGCTGTTTTTCACAATGGAAGTTGGGCTGAACACACGCTTTTATATGTCAACATATAAAACAGGCATTTATTTAGCAAGTGGCCATAGAAACGGAAGTATGTATGTACTATCTACTGATCGATCTATCGATCTATCGATCTATCTATCTATCTATCTATCAATCATCTCTCTCTATTATCTATCATCTTTCTATCATATCATATGCATTTATCTATCATCTATTATATCTATCATCTATCATTATCATCTATCATATCTATCTATTGTCTATCATTTATCATCTTCCTATCATATCTATCTACCTGTCTTCTATTTGTCTATCATCTTTCTGTCAAGTAGTCATCTATTATCTTTCTATCAGTCATCTATCTAGCTATCTATCATGTCTATCACCTATTGATCTATCATTTTCTGTATTGTCTATTTACATATCATCTCTATCATCTGTTATTGTGTTTATTACCTATTAACCTATCACTTTATCTATCATCTACTTACCTTACCTATCATGTATCATCTGTTAATCTATTATTTTATTATCTATCTTTCTATCATATTCTTCTTCGTTTTTTTTTTTTTTTTAATGGAGTCTCACCCTGTCGCCGAGGCTGGAGGGCAGTGGCATGATCTCAGCTTACTGCAACCTCCGCCTCTCAGGTTCAAGCAATTCTCCTGCCTCAGCCTCCTGATTAGCTGGGATTACAGGTGTGCATCACCACACCTGGCTATTTTTTGTATTTGTATTTGTATTTTTTTGATCTTTTTTTGGCTTTAAGGAGCAGAGAGTTTAATAGAAAGAAAGAAGGGAAAAGAAAGATGGAAGAAGCTCCCCTGTGCAGAGACAGAGGGAGGGGGCTCCAAAGCCTAGAGAGGAGACCTCATGTGCTGGGGAAAATTGGCTGCTTATATTATTTTTTGTATTTTTAGTAGAGACGAGGTTTTGCCATGTTGGCCAGGCTGGTCTTGAACTCCTGACCTCTGGTGATCCGCCCGCCTCAGCCTCCCAAAGTGCTGGGATTACAGGTGTGAGCCACTGCTCCTGGCATATCTATCATACTATACTGAATATATGACCGCTGTGCTCTAAAGAGGAATGGAAATAGACACAGATTGGCTCACAGATCAGCATCTGAAGTGGATCCTTTTTGTTAAATGCTAAACTATAGATCTTACTAATTATTCAGCCATTGTTTGGATATTTGTTTTGCAAACTGAATTTGTAAAACTCTATCTGTATTACCTTAATTATTCATGTTCTGATAACTTACTGTGTTCCTTACCTTGAATTTTAGCCACACTCCAAGAGTTAACTTTACCATTTCCAATATACAAGGTTTCTCCACTTCTTATTCTCCTATGCTCAGCACACATTTACTTTGAAGCAAACCCTACCTGCTTAATTTTCTCTTTAAAGTGAAATGTCACTGGTTTATTCACCAAGTAGTCTTCTGAGGGCGAAAGAAAACCGCTTCTTTTTTTCTTTGTGATATTTCTGTCCACAAGGCATTCTAAACATTGATGTCAGTCTGCAACAGTGGTTCTTTCTTTGAACACTCAGCATGTTTAAGCACCATCATATGAACATGGTTGCAAATATTATTATGCTATCAAATGGAGTACAATGTAATGCTTTAAGATTTAAATAGGCTTTAAAATCAGCATGGCCAGGTTTGGTAGCTCACACTTGTAATTCCAGCACGTTGGGAGGTTGAGGTGGGAGGACCACATGAGCCCCGGAGTTCTGGACCAGCCTGAGCAACATAATGAGACCTCGTCTCTACTAAAATCTTTCGAAAAATAAGCAGGGGGTGGCAGTGCACACTTGTTGTCCCAGCTCCTCGGGAGCCTGAAGCGGAAGGAGCATCTGAGCCCAGGAAGTCACTGCTGCAATGAGCTATGATTGGACCACTGTATTCCAGCCTGGGCAACAAAGCAAGAACCCATCTCTATAAATAAATAAATAAATAAACAATCCATTACCTGAAACATTCAGATAACAGTCATCAAAACAGTAAATACCTTTTAGAAACACAAATTCTGTTCTATTGAATTAATTAATGTGTTTATTTTGAGACAGGATCTTGCTCTGTCACCCCGGCTGAAGTGCAGTGGTGCAGTCATAGCTCACCCCTGGGCTTAAGCGATCCTCCCACCTCAGCCTCCTGAATAGCTGGGACTGCAGGTGTGAGCCACTGTGCCTGGCTGACATTATTATTTTATTTAGAATCCTAAAGTGGTTGCCATGGGCTGCAACATGGGTCTCTCCTGTCCCCAGATGTTCATGTCCTAATCTCAGAAACCTGTGAATCTTTTACATTACATGGCAAACAGGACTTTCCAGATTAAGGCTCTTGAGAGGGGAGACTATTCTGGAATATTCAGATGAGCTCAGTGTAACACCAAGCTCCTTGGAAGAGGGCAGCAGCAAGGAGTCAAAGACATGTGATGAAGAAAGCAGAGACAGACAGAGAGAGAGAGACAGAGAGGCAGAGACAGAGAAGGAAAGACAGACAGAGACAGAGAGGGACACACAGACACACACACACACACACAGAGAGAGAGACAAAGAGAGATGGAAAAACACAAAGAGAGACAGAGAGAAACAGAGACAGAGACAAAGAGACAGGGAGATACAAAGAGAACACAGGGAAAGAGAGAGAGAGAGACGGAGAGAAAGAGAGACAGACAGAGAACGGGGGACAGAAAGGCAGAGAGAGGGAGACAGACAGAGACAGAGGCAGAAAGAGAGACAGAGAAAGGCTGAGACAGACAGAGGCAGAAGGAGAGATAGAGAGAGGCAGAGATAGACAGAGAAGGTGGAGGTGAAGCAACACTTCTGGTTTTGAAGACAGAGGAAGGAGCCATGAGCCAAGGAATGCAGGCAGCCCCTGGAAGTTAGAAAAAAGCAAGAAACGATTTCCCTGGAGCCTCCCGAAGACAGCAGCCCTGCTGACCCATTTCAGATTCTGACCTCTAGGGTGACTGGGGATGTGTGGGGAGAGCAGAGCAAGGGACAGGAGACCCAAACGCCACAGTGAACAATTGGCTTGCTTGGGAGTGAGCCTGCAGAGGAGTGTACACTGCTTTTCTAGAAGTTGGTGTTTGTGGCTCACATATCTTCACTGACCCATCTCTAAGCTGTCATCTCTAAGCTCTCATCAAGTCGGTTATTCCATGGTATTTGGAGCAGAAACTGGTATTTGATAACTGCGGTCCATTCTCTCGCTCTCGCTCTCTTTTTTTTTTTTTTTTTTGAGATGGAGTTTCACTCTCATTGCCCAGGCTGAAGTGCAGTGGCACAGTCTTGGCTCACTGCAAGCTCCATCTGCTGGGCTCAAGTGATTCTCCTGCCTCAGCCTCCCAAGTAGCTGGGACTACAGGTACCTGCTGCCATGCCCAGCTAATTTTTTTGTAGAGACAGGGTTTTGCCATGTTGCCCAGGCTGGTCTTGAACTCCTGGCCTCAAGTGATCTTCCTGCTTCAGCCTCCCAAAGTATTGGGATTACAAGTATGAACCACTGAGCCTGCCCCAAAGTCCATTCTCAAGTGAATTCAAATTTTTTGGGGTGTGGTAATGTTTCAAACTTAGCAAGCAAACTATAGTTGCTAGCCTCTCATTCAACTAGTTGGGGCCAAGTAACTAAGTTCAATAGGATTGCAGTAGAAATGTCGTGGGACATTTAGGAAGAATGCAGAGAAAGATCTAATTCACTTGGCACAGACACCATTTTGTTCCTCACTGCTCCCTCATCTGCTTTCTGGGATGTAGATACAATGGCTGGAGCTTCAGCATTCATACTGAGTCATGAGGCAAACTTGAAGATGAAAGTCATGTATTAGGGTGGTAGAAGAGATAAAAGGAAGGGATCTAGTTCCTGAGCATCTTGAAGTCATATTTTTTTGGAACATTCTTGTTCCAAGTTGTCTGTAGCATTCAGGTTTGTTGTTTTTACTTTCGCCTTTTCTGAACCTGAGATTCATCTGTTATTAATTCTCTCAAGAACAACTACCTGGTACATCTTGCTGAAATATCTGGCTGTCAGTGAATACATACTGTCTCCTTTCTAAAAGTCTGACTCAGTTGTGATTTTTATTTCATAGTCATCATGCTTCTCTCGTTTATTTGCTCTAGATAGTGAACTACTAGTGCTAAGTTGTTATTATTGGAAGAAACCAAAATTTCTATGTTTTGACCCCCAAATAGGATCATGTAATTGTCAGTTTATTGAACCCTTTGGTAGATGAGTGTGAACTTATTCTATTGATGCACCCATCTGTTTGCATGCATGTTTGGAGTGGGGGGTAAATGGAAAGAGATTCTCCTTCTCTTCTTAGAGCTCTTGGTCACACTGCCCCAGGGACTCAGCATGAGCACGGGAAGTGTGAGAAAATTAGCATTTCCCCAGCACACTTCGCAGAGTTAACTCTCCGTCTTTACCAGGTACCCTTGTTGACCATTGTTTCCAAGCTAGGAAGAGTGTAAGCTTCCTGTTCCATTAAGGGAGGAAACCACCCCTCATATTGTCTTATGCCCAATTTCTGCCTCCAAAGAAAGAAAAAGTAAAAACTAAAAGGCAGAAATGAAACCCCCAAGCAGACAGCCCGGCGCCACACCCTGGGCTTGGTAGATCGACCCCTGACCTAATCGGTTATGTTATGTATAGATTACAGACATGTATAGAAAAGCACTGTGAAAATCCCTATCCTGTTTTGTTCCAATCTAATTACTGGTGCATGCAGCCCCCAGTCACAGACCCCCTGCTTGCTCAATTGACCACGACCCTCTCATGTGTACCCTCTTAGAGTTGTGAGCCCTTAAAAGGGACAGGAATTCCTCACTTGGGGAGCTCGGCTCTTGAGACAGGAGTCTTGCCAGTGCCCCCAGCTGAATAAACCTCTTCCTTCTTTAACTCAGTGTCTGAGGAGTTTTGTCTGTGGCTCGTCCTGCTACACCATTACCATTGCAGATGTTTGCTTCATGACATCTGTTTTGTGACATCAGTTATTGGATGACTGATCTTCCCTTTGCTGGAGGGTCAGAAAAATTCACAAGCCTCCTAACATTACAGTAAACAGTAGCAGTAAAGCTAAGCTGTCGTTTTGGGCAAGAAATGCCCTCATATGTGTCTAAATATTTTGAGTGCCAGTGCTACTCATCTGTTAGTTCTCCAGTTTGCCGGGGATTGAAGAAAAAGGTTTCTTCCTGTTGGAAGAGTGATGATGATATCCCTGCATTGTGAAACTTCAGCCAGATCAGAAAGGTGAAATCAACAGATAAAAGTTTGCAAGTTGTATATCATAGGCTATTTTCCCCCTAAATTTACTTCCGGGAGACTGTGGAGCCATGGGGGTTTCTGTAGGATGGTGGAATATGAGGCTGGGTTTAAAAAGGCAAATTGAACAGTGAACAGGGTTGCAAGCCTCAAGTTCCTTTATAGAAATGAATGAATTAAGATGGCGTATCCGTCAGAGCCCCGCAGGGAGCACATTTCACCTAGGATGTCCAAGTGTGGAGATGTTAATAAAAGCACTGATTATGAACGAATGGGAAGAAAAGACAGAAAAAGGAATTCCGATAAGGCTGACCAGAGAGGCTGATTCTAACCTCTGCCTGCAGGGAAGAGGCAGGAAAAGAAAGTTGTGGAATCTTGTGAGAAATATAATTTGGAGGACATGGACTGTGAGTGAGTGAGAGCTTGGAAAGATGTGGAAGCCACTCTGAGCTTGGGAGAACATGGGGGATATTGTCAGCTTGGAAGGATGGTGGGGGTCCCTGTGAGCTTGAAGGATACAGGAGGGCCTGTGAGCCTGGTGTGGTGCAGGTTGTTTGCAGGATGAGATTAGGGACTTTCTCGTCCTGCTACCTGATAGCCGTTTTCCTCATTTTCTGTTCATATTAGTCCGTTCTCACATTACTGACGGCTGTTGTGATACCTTGATTCTTGTCTACCTAGTTTAAAAGAATTTAAACACAGACACACAGATCAGGAGATGCAGCATAGAGTAAATTATTGTAAAACAAAAAGAGTATTTTGCAAGTCAGTGGGAGAATAGAGAGTACACCCTGAGAAAGGAGATTCCGGGCAGGTAGCTAGTTAGGGTGAGAGAGTATTGATTATTGCTGAAGAAACTCCCTTTATGGGAGTCTTACATGATGACTCATAAGGAGGTGGAAAGAAGTGTTGCTAGTAAGCATGTTCTGGGTGGTCCTCTGGGTGCACATGCGCAGTAGCCATACATGCTTGTTCATGGACTGCAGGTCTCATTAGCATCTTATATCTCTACCCGCAGGTGTGCTTTTTACTATTAAAATGAGAAAAGGGTCAGTTTGAGGACCAGTAACATCCCTATGAGCCAATCACCTCTCTCCAGGCCCCACCTCCAAAACTGGGGAATACAATTTGACATGAGATTTGGTGGGAACACAGATCCAAACCCTATCTCTGACTCTCCTTGAGTGCCCTTCTGATTTGCCCTAAGAAGCTCATTTTATGTCCCTGACCTGAGTAGAGTGGCATCTGGTTGGTGGTGCCCATCTCATATCACCAGGGACAAAGTAACCCCTTGTTCATCCCAGCTTGGCTTCTCATCTGTGCCTACGCCTGGTTCATGCCTTGGACACATTAAAAAAAAAAAAAAAGTAAAGCTCATTTTAAGGGATAACAGCATGGCAGAAAAAGCGGCAAATCAATGGGGCATTGGACCACCTGTGTAGAATAACCAGCGCACACCTGTGTACAAAATTAGAGTTTGCATAAGGCAATCAATCATGAAGCCACACACACATGTCCCCAGCAAGTGAGGACGACACAGGAAAAAGTGACTCTTCCAAATCCTTGGGGAAAAATATGATTCAGAACCCTTTTCAGAAGTCACTGGTTTTTACTGTGGAGTTGTAAGAGGTCAGTCTGTGCTCTGGAAAATCCTGACGTGAGAGGGACTTGTGTTCAGCTTCCTGTTAACCCCTTTTTGGAGTCTGCCTTCTCCTTTAGCAGATAAACTCCGTTAATTCCAGGCGCTGTGCTGCAGTGGGGGGTTTGTCTTGGAAGTAAATCAGCTGGGTTTTCGAAACTGACAACCCATTTGCTGACAGTGCACTAATTTATTAATTCTTACTCAAGTGTCAATGGCTGCTTAATTATGGCAACAGGCAAACAGCACTGGCATTTCACCAGACCTAACGTCGTAATAGTAGAACACCTACCGAGTGGGAATTTTCATTACACCCACAAGAGCAAGGGGACGCTATTTTATCTACAGGTTGGCTGTGAGAGAAACTGTCTGATTTGCTCTTTTGCAAACAGCATTTGTATCTACTCTCTCCCTTTTTTTCCCACTCCAAATTATTCTCTCCTGGTTTCCCACTCTCTGTCAATTATCTGATATTAACACCCTTTCCTCCCCTCCCCTCCCCTCCCCTCCCCTCCTCTCCTCTCCTCTTTTCCTTTCCTTTCCTTTTGACAGGATTTTCCTGTCACCCAGGCTGGAGTGCAGCGGCACAATCATAGCTCACTGCAGCCTCCAACTCCTGGATATATATATATTACATATACAACAGCCATTCCTTAAAGTTATAATGAATCTGCCCTATACTAATGTACCATTTTTTATTTTATATACCATATTTTTACTGTACATTTTAATGTTTGGATGAATTTAGATACAGAAATATTTACCATTGTGTTACAATTGCCTGCAGTATTCAGTACAGTAACCTGCAATACAGGTTTGTGGCCCAGGAGCCACAGGCTAGACCATATAGCCTAGGTGTGTAGTAGGCTAGACCATCCAGGCTTGTGAAAGTGCATTCTGTGATGTTCACACGATGAGGAAATCACCTAAGGACACAGTAATCAGAATGTATCTCTGTTGTTAAGTGACACATGACTGTAGCCTTTCCCACTACTATGGTCTGAATGTTCATGTATTTTCCAAATTTATCCTAACCCCCAAGGTTATATTATTAGAAACTGGGACTTTGGGGAGGTGATAAGGTCATGGGGGTGGAGCCCCATAAATGAAATCAGTGCCCTTATAAAAGGGACCCCAGAGAGCTCCCTCACCCCTTCCACCATGTGAGAACACAGCAAGAAGGTGCTGTCTACAAACCAGGAAGGAAGTCCACACCAGACACTAAATCTGCCATGTCTTGATCTTGGACTTCCAGAGTCCAGAACTGTGGGTAATTAATGTCTGCTGTTTATAAGCCACTCAGTATACTGTATTTTGTTATGGAAGCCCAAGCTGACCAAGACAGTTACAGACTGAGATCTGAGAAATCACATGGTTTTGGGCATGAAAAAAAAAATTAGAGACAGGACTGGTGGAGGTTTTTTCTCGGAATTTAGTCTTTAATTTGAGTTCCATTCCAGAGGCCATTTCTTACTGTGATTGGAAATGTTTGAGTAGCCTGTGTTCTCTTTCTTTGTATTCCTGCTCTGATTTTATCTTCTAGTCTCCAACCAGGAAGTTAAATCTTGACAGGTACTAACAGAAATGAAGAATGTGACCATTTCCTCCAGGGTAACCGTGTGTTTTAAGTTCTCTGAAACAACTAGCATGCATCATTTTGTACATTCTTATTTTGTAAATAAAACCATCTACTTTCAAATAATAACATGCTATGGATGGAAAAGTCTCTTCAGTGTATGATCTGACTTTTGTTTACTGCAATTTGGTGATTTGATGATAATCAGAGAGGAATCATAGCATTGATATACCTGCTGGGGACATTAAAATGGGATTGAGACAGAGTGAATTCCCAACTGGGGAACAATGATGCAATGTGTGAAAACCGTGCCTGTCTACAACAGCTCTTGGGCTTAGGAAAATCTTCACATAATTTCTTGTAGAAACGGCTGCTTAAGGGCGGCAGGCTGTTGAGGTCTGCAGTCTGTCTGGTCTTCTTCTGACAGTTTATAACAGATTTTTTTCTCAGTATATACTGCTTGCACACCCGCATTTGGGCAGGCAGATGTCTGCAGGTGGAAGCTGACATTTTGCTTAAGGGATACTGTGCAAACCGTGCCTCATCTTGCACCCAGCCAGGAAATATATATCGGTAACTGTGACCACATGTGTATGCTATTTAGTGATGTCATGAAAGAGTTGCTTATGCTGTAGTCAGAAAAAAACGGGTGAGGTTAACGGGCTTGGGGAATTTTAATCTTGGATAGCCTAACACTTTGGTGAACATAAAGGCAGTCTGGATAACCCATTGAGACTATATATCTTTTGTTGCAGAAAAGCATCTATAAGCTTGAAATACACATCTTTGTTACACATATGGAGAATGTGAAGGCTTTCTTTCTTCCCAAGCATGTACAGCTAAGGCTACATTTTCTAAATCCCAAATAAATCGAGTGCAAAGAAACTCCAATAGTAAGAAATACCACTAAAGGAACAAGACATGTCCTCTAAAGCATATGCTATGTTCTTCTTCTGCTTAGTCTGCTAAAGCAAATAATTTTAATTCATAGGTGGATAGTCTTGAAGGTATCTTCTTTGTTTATAGACTGAGGTTTACAGAAACTAAACAAATGTAAGCATTGTTGTTATCTACAAACAAAATCAAAGCTGATAAATTCAGATTAACTGTAATTATCTGGATGTTTTAAGCAAAAATATATTTCTTTTGAAACAACCCAACATCAGAGAGCAAAGCATGAACTAGAATTAGATTATCTCAGTACAGACCTAGTTTCCCGTTTTACTGGCACTGTACTAAGTTGTTTAATAGGTGAATTACTCATAATATGCTGGGTTTGATTTTTATCTTTTCAGGATAGAATTATAACGATTTTTTAAACATTTTTATTTTTTATTTTATTTTACTTTTTTGAGATGAGGTCTCGCTATGTTGCCCAGACTGGTCTTGAACTCCTGGGCTCAAGCAATCCTCCCACCTTGGCATCCCAAAGTGCTGGGATTACTAGTGTGAGCCACCATGCCCGGCCTACAATAATTTTTTTTAAAGTCCATCAAATTGTGTTTGCATTCTTTTGTTCCCCTCAAAATATTAGATGGAATATTGCATAATATATCTAACTTGTTAAAAGAAGTCATTTAAAACTCAATAGTGTAAATCTGACAGTGTTTGAGCTGGCTCAAGGTTTTGCATTAAATAGAAAACAGCCCGATGCACACTCCAAACATCTTACATTGGGGTTTCAAGCGATAGAAGCAGGAGTTGACCCAACTGTGTTTGAAAATTTCCAGAATCTGTTATCTCAAAGGTATGCTGCTTTGATGTTTTGACAATTCTGATGGCAAGATGCTTTCTAGTAGGTTGATTTATGCTTGGGCTGTTCCCTCAGCTCCGTCTCCTCAACTCAGGGAGTTTTGCAGGCTTCTCTTAGTTTCTGCCTTCCAGTCATAGCCTGGAAATGCTCTCAAGGCAGTGAGCTGGGACCACCATAGGTCTTTTGGTTTTCTGCTTCTAGAGAATCACTGTCCTTTTTTCTCTCTCTCTTTTGAAAATTTATTTATTTTCCCTTTGTTTTTAAAATTAATCTGTTGAGAATCACTGTCCTTAACTGCCTGGTACCCAGTCTTGAAAATAGTTCTTCGTTAAATGGTTGACTCTTTACTTTTTGGTCATTTGAGGCTGGAGGGAAAACTCTATTTATGTTACTCCATCTTGACTGGAAGCGTAAGTATGGTGGCCAGCTTACACTGGTTTGCCTGTGGCTTTCTTGGTTTTAGCATTGAATGTCCACATCCCAGGATGTGTTCAGCACTGAACCCCT
The DNA here is from genome assembly GCF_049350105.2 of Macaca mulatta. Taxonomy (NCBI): domain Eukaryota; kingdom Metazoa; phylum Chordata; class Mammalia; order Primates; family Cercopithecidae; genus Macaca; species Macaca mulatta. The sequence continues at coordinate 3,141,397 of NC_133426.1, read as the reverse complement.
AAGTTCTGAGTCAACTAGATGGTTGACCACCCTCAGTGAATGTCCAGATAACATTCTTACACTCTACTTCCTTGATCTCTCTGGTTTTCTAGTAATGGTAGACAGTCCAAGTTATTCTGCTTCTTTGTTAAACTTATATAAAATGCATGCTATTCCCAGTGTCTGAGAGCTAAAGGTGCTGTCTCTATTCAATGGATATCGTTACAAAGTTTATCATTTTTTATGGTTTATGAACTAAAAAAAAGACACTTAAGAGGTGACCAGTTAAATAACATGAAACTATATGTGTGTGCATATGCATATATATGTGTATATGTGTGTGTGTGTGCATATTATTATATATATCAACAGCATCCGACAAATCTGGCTCAACCTTCATGTAACAAAATTGTGATTTGTTCTTCAGTTGCCATGAACCCCCACACTGAGGATCATGTAATCTGAATGTGCCCAGATGAACCAAGCATGCAACTTGAGAGAAAGCTAACTGAGGAGTAGGGACTGAATTAAGAAGCAGACACCACAGGTCAAGATTCAGGATCCAATCAGATTGAACCCTGCCGTCACCCAATAGCAAGATCCAATTAGATCATGCCTCATGGCATCACTTCATTGCAAGGTCCAATTAGATCTTGTCTAATTACCTTGCACTTATAAAACCTGACCCAAAGCCCCGCTCACAGACACAGATTTGATGAGCATTACTTCCTGTCTCTTTGCCAGCTGACTCACAGTAAAGCTTTTCTTTTGTCAAAAGCCAGTGTTATGGTATTAGTCTCTATGTGCGTTGAGCAGCGAGTTCATTGATTGTTTGGTCATCTGTAGCTCTGTCTGTAGCTATAGATACTCAGCTACAGAAACATCATGGCTGCGTGCTGCTAGTAATTATGCCAAACATGTGCTATAAGACCATAAGGTCTTTATGGGTTCTCTGATCACCATAATCCAATACAAAACGTTCTTTTTTGAAGTTGAGCAGAAAGAGAGATGAGCAGAAATCACTTAGTGGGTTGAGGAGAGTAATGCAAAAGATTTGGAGAGTAGGAGGAGGAAGTGGGCTGGATAAACACAGTAGGGACTACATGTTGGCTGCTTCCATAGAGACCGTTTCTGAGGCAAATGCAGTCATGCCAGGAAACAAAAATAAAGAGATATTTTAGTTTCTGAGTGTATCTACTTTCCTAATGTGCAGCTGTTTATTAACATTAATGGATGTCTGGGGTTTTTTTCACTCCATCCAAATTTAAAGCTTCATAGAATCCTAAACTCCAGTGTTGGAAGCAGCCCGAAACCCAATCACCCCACTTCTTTCAAGCAGACTTCTTATCCAGGATTAGAAATCAAAATCCCAGGGAGAACATTATCAAAATTCATGCACCCTATTCTTTTTCAGTAGGTCTGGGGGAGGGGAGAAAATCTTAGCTACCTATTAAAAAAAATTCCCAGATGGATCTTCCTGATGTGTACCTTAAAGAGTCACCATTCTAGGGAAAAAGAGGACCTTAAAAATACTTGCGTTTTCCACTGGATCATGCCCAACAATTATGTGAATGAGAAAATGACATATTTTGCAACTAACCAGCCAAACTGAAAAGATTTTTTCCTTCTGTATGTTCATTAGCAAATTGGGACAATTTAACTCGCATCCTAGCCAATTTCTGCAGAAGCTGGGGCTGCGTGTCTTTAGCTGGTTTGCAACGATACAAGCAGCTGTATCTCCACTGGATGGAATGCACTGTCTAACACATGGCATGCAAAACAGGATATGAGAGCATTTTGGCAAGCAAAGGCACTCAGCTTCAAGGAGCTCTGGGGCCTCTCAGCATCCACTCTGCCCCTACTGCCTGCTGACAACTCACATCAATGCCTGGATGTATGGATCTTGCCTAAAAATCAAAATGTAACTGGGAAATAGAAATGCAGAGATCCAATATTGTGCAAGGTAGGAGGAAGGCAGGAAGGAGACTTGCCAATAAGATAAATGTTGAATAAATAACTGTACATAATCTGCCTATGGTTGGGCTGATGGTAGAAAGTACGAAGGACGTTTGCTTAGACTGATTCCTCAACCTGAGATTGAAGCAAGCCCATGGTGGGGAGATGCTGGCGTTCCTGGGTGGAATGGTGTTGAAAACAAGTCAAACACAGAGCAAACTTGCCCCATCTCTACTTGGGTTCGTATCCTTTCCCTTTGCAAACTGAGCTGTGATTCAGAGGCAGTGGAAGCCATCACCTGGGGCTTCAATTCTTTCCAGACTTACCCTTCTGTGGAACAAGGTTTTGTGTCTAATCCATTATGGGGAGATTGACCTTCAAATTTTTAGCTTTCTCCCTTTTTCCTTACTTTTTCTCTTCCTCCTTCTCTTTCCTCCTCTTCCTTCATCTCCTGCTTTTTCTGTCTTCCTTCTCCCCTTTCTCCTCCTTCTCCTTATTCTTCAGCTCTTACCCTTTATGTTAATGCCCAAACAATATGATTTGAGTCCAACTTGGACACTGGGGAAAAGTTTATTCCTTATGGGTGCCTTCACTAGTACTTACGGTATCAGTACACAGCACCCAAAATAGGACATAAGCCTCTACCTTAATTCTCCAAATGCAGTTAAATCTAGGTGGTGACATATACTGCAGTCTTAATGTGTTGGCTAATGACAGGCAGAACAAGCAAAAAAGAAAAGAAAAGGAGAGAACCTTAATTTGGAAACTGCCAATGACAGCTGTTACAGTCCATTGCCATAATCCCCGCTGGTAGGTCCTTGAAGGCACTCTTGATATGATACAATGAACGTGGCATTTTACTTCCATGGTTTTCCTCACCAAAACCTGTAAACCCAGTCTGATCATGAAAAAAAAATCTGACAGGTCCTAATTTAGGGATATCCTAGAAAATATTTGCCAAGTGTCCTCAATACTGCCAAGGTCATCAAAAATAAGGAATGTCTAAGAAAGTGTCTCATCCAAGAGCAGCATAAAGAGATGTCATAACTAAATTTAATGTAAGATCTTGGAAGATGCTGGAACAGAAAGAGGATATTAGGGGAAAACCAAGGAGATCTAAATAAAGTAGAAAATTTAGATGATGATGATGGTGATGATGGTGATGGTGATGGTGAGGATGGTGATGGTGATGGTGGTGATGGTGATGGTGATGATGGTGATGGTGAGGATGGTGATGGTGATGATGATGGTGATGATGGTGATGGTGGTGATGGTGATGGTGGTGATGGTGATGGTGATGGTGGTGATGGTGATGGTGGTGATGGTGATGGTGGTGATGGTGATGGTGAGGATGGTGATGGTGATGATGGTGATGGTGATGGTGATGGTGGTGATGGTGATGGTGGTGATGGTGATGGTGAGGATGGTGATGGTGATGGTGGTGATGGTGATGGTGATGGTGGTGATGGTGATGGTGGTGATGGTGATGGTGATGGTGGTGATGGTGATGGTAGTGATGGTGATGGTGGTGATGGTGATGATGGTGATGGTGAGGATGGTGATGGTGATGGTGATGATGGTGATGGTGGTGATGGTGATGGTGATGATGGTGATGGTGATGGTGAGGATGGTGATGGTGGTGATGGTGATGGTGATGGTGGTGATGGTGATGGTGGTGATGGTGATGGTGGTGATGGTGATGGTGAGGATGGTGATGGTGGTGATGGTGATGATGGTGATGGTGAGGATGGTGATGGTGATGGTGATGATGGTGATGGTGGTGATGGTGATGGTGATGATGGTGATGGTAATGGTGAGGATGGTGATGGTGATGGTGGTGATGGTGATGGTGGTGATGGTGATGGTGAGGATGGTGATGGTGATGGTGGTGATGGTGATGGTGATGATGGTGATGGTGATGGTGGTGATGGTGATGGTGATGGTGATGGTGATGATGGTGATGATGGTGATGGTGATGGTGGTGATGGTGATGGTGGTGATGGTGATGGTGAGGATGGTGATGGTGATGGTGAGGATGGTGATGGTGATGGTGGTGATGGTGATGGTGAGGATGGTGAGGATGGTGATGGTGATGGTGAGGATGGTGATGGTGATGATGGTGAGGATGGTGATGGTGAGGATGGTGATGGTGATGGTGGTGATGGTGATGGTGAGGATGGTGAGGATGGTGATGGTGATGGTGAGGATGGTGATGGTGATGATGGTGATGGTGATGGTGGTGATGGTGATGGTGAGGATGGTGATGGTGGTGATGGTGATGGTGATGATGGTGATGGTGAGGATGGTGATGGTGATGGTGATGATGGTGATGGTGGTGATGGTGATGGTGATGATGGTGATGGTGATGGTGAGGATGGTGATGGTGATGGTGGTGATGGTGATGGTGGTGATGGTGATGGTGAGGATGGTGATGGTGATGGTGGTGATGGTGATGACGGTGATGGTAATGGTGGTGATGGTGATGGTGGTGATGGTGATGGTGGTGATGGTGATGGTGAGGATGGTGATGGTGGTGATGGTGATGGTGATGATGGTGATGGTGATGGTGAGGATGGTGATGGTGATGGTGGTGATGGTGATGGTGAGGATGGTGAGGATGGTGATGGTGAGGATGGTGATGGTGATGATGGTGATGGTGATGGTGGTGATGGTGATGGTGAGGATGGTGATGGTGATGGTGATGGTGATGGTGGTGGTGGTGATGGTGATGGTGATGGTGATGATGGTGATGGTGATGGTGAGGATGGTGATGGTGATGGTGAGGATGGTGATGGTGATGGTGGTGATGGTGATGGTGAGGATGGTGAGGATGGTGATGGTGATGGTGAGGATGGTGATGGTGATGGTGGTGGTGGTGATGGTGATGGTGGTGATGGTGATGATGGTGATGGTGGTGATGGTGATGGTGAGGATGGTGATGGTGAGGATGGTGATGGTGATGGTGGTGATGGTGATGGTGGTGATGGTGATGGTGATGGTGGTGATGATGGTGATGGTGATGGTGGTGATGGTGATGGTGATGGTGGTGATGGTGATGATGGTGATGGTGATGGTGATGGTGGTGATGGTGATGGTGATGGTGGTGATGGTGATGATGGTGATGGTGATGGTGATGGTGGTGATGGTGATGGTGGTGGTGGTGATGGTGATGGTGAGGATGGTGATGGTGGTGATGGTGATGGTGGTGATGGTGATGGTGATGGTGGTGATGGTGATGATGGTGTTGGTGATGGTGGTGATGGTGATGGTGATGATTATGGTCATGATGATGACGGTGATATACACTTCCAATGAGAGATAAGGTTGTTTCTAAGTATGGGTCCAATGTGGCTTAGTAGGCGCACAGGAAAGTCTTTTCAGGGAACCTAGCTCTCATTGCTATCTTAGCTATACCAAAGAGTGTTATACATGCTCGGCAAACAACATCTACAGGAACTAGCCCTCAGGAAAGTAAAAAAAAAAAAAAAAAGAAAGGCAGTAGAGGGCCAGCCCATTCTTCTCATAGCTCATTGATACACTTGGTCACATGCTGCCACTACCCGCAAGGGAGGCTGGCTGGGGAAAGGTATCCCTATAAGGGCAGAAATGTGCCCAACAAAAACTTTGGCAGGTAGGGGGCATTCCACAACAAAAAATACAAAGGAGAGAATGAGAGTTACCAGTGTCTGTCTTAGCCTTCAGAGAGATGATGAGTTGAACCAGGAAAACAGCAGAGGGACTAAGGAGAAAGGGAAAGGTTGGAGAAGGAAGTTATCCACAGACTTGGTGGAACATTTTGCCAGGTCTGATGTGAGGATGACGATTGGACATGGAAGCTAAAAAATGTGGCCATGATTTCTCACTTGGATAAACAGATAGTGACTCCTTGAGATATGCCATGTAATGGTGGTACATGGGGATGAAGGGAATGCTATGGTTTGAAGGTTTTGTCCCCTCCAAAATGCATGTGTTGGATACATAACTTCCAATGCAGCAGTTTTGGGAGGTGGAGCCTGATGGGAGGTGTTTAGGTCATGAGGGCTCCACCTCATGAGTGCATTAAAGCAGCCATAAGAAGAGCTTGGGTGGGGGTGGGTTCTCCTCTCTCTCTCTTTCTCTGTCTCTTCCGCCGACAAGCCCCCATGTTCCTTTGCCACATAAAGATACAACCTTTCTCCCCTCTGAAAGGCCCAGCATTCAAGGCACCATTCTGTAGACTAGGAGAACAAGTCCTGACCCATGATGCCTTGTTTTTGGACTTCCCAGACTCCAGAACTGTGAGAGAATAAATTTCTTTTCTTCATAAGTTACCCAGTCTGTGGTAATTTGTGACAGCAGCATAAAATGGCCTAAAACGAGGTGAGGGGCTAATAAATATGAGTTTGAGTTAAATAGAGGCATCCAAGTAAACAATTCAGTAGATCAATGACAATTTGAATCTCACCAGGGAAAGGCTAAAGACCCAGGGAGTCATGCGTGTATGGGACCCAGGGAGCCATGTGTGTATGGGACCCAGTGAGTCATGTGTGTATGGGACCCAGGGAGCCATGTGTGTATGGGAGATATTTAATGGAGCAGAAGTAGATGAGGGCTCAGAGAAAAATAAAGAGACCAAGCATAAACTCTTACAAATATGGGTATGTGGAGGAGAGAAAGCAATAAAATATAATGATAGATATGGGAAGTATGAGCGCTATCAGGAAGAGGCAAGGAGGACACTGTGGAAACCAGGGGAGGATAGATTTCAGAAGAGAGACAAGGCAGAAACCCAAAGAAGATAAACTCCTGAGAATGGGTTCCTGGTTGGAAATGAGATCTCAACCATGTTTCCAAGGTGGCATCACAGAGCAATGAAGATGGCGGGTGCCATAGCCCATGGGAGAAAATGAGCGTAGACCATGGGGGAAGATATTTGCTAGTGATGGGAAGAAGAGAGAGTAGACAATAGCTTTTGGGAAAGAGCAGGTCAAGAGAAAACTTCTTAGTGAAGGCAGGAAAGTCTGAGAACATCTGCCATGTGTGTTTTTTTTTTTTCTTCTAAAAATGTCTGGCACCATCTGGCATCTTTGATTCATGTAAAGTTGTTGAAAGAAAAGGAGAAGAGAGAGTGAGCAGGAGGAGGAGAACATGAGTGTAGCCTGGTCAGGTGGTGTCTGTGGTCAAGACATGACCAACGAAGAGGCCAACAGGGAGATTAGAATGGGTGAGCAGAGCAGGGTTTTGGGAGGGAGGAATGAACCCAACACCCTGGAGATAAACGTTCCCCTGAGGATATGATAATAGGCTTGTATCTAAGATGAATGTGGCTTGCCACGGGTGATGCTACACATTCCATCACAATAGCACCATACATAGAAGCTGTCTCAGTTCTTGTTAGTCATTGCCTCATGTCCCCTGATATAGTGAGAAGACATTCTTATTAATGGCCTTTTATTCTCTTCTCTCTGTTCCCCTTGATGTAAATTATGGTTCTGAGGAAACTGTAAGGCTGTCTCTCTCTCTGTCTTTTTTTTTTTTTTTTTTTTTTCTGTTTAACTGCACAGAACTCCCAAATCCCATCATTCCACAGGAATCGGATTGATGTCATCTAAACCTCAGCATATGTTTTTTGTTAATGATGGAAAGTTTCTCTCACCATCACCAAGGGAGTTTGCTGAGACCTAAGGGTGTAAGCTAAACTCTCTTTATCATGTAAAAAACAAAACAAAACAAAACAGAATTACCAGTGTCATTGGGGGAAACTATCTGGAAATATGAAAAATACAGAAAACATTAATAAAAAAGGAAAATTCATACAGTCTATCTCAAATGCCTCCTGAGCTATAATATAATTTATTGTTATCAAGCTATGAAAAGTATCATATGATGTTTAATGGCAGCACCTTGATTGCATATGGATATGCTGAACATGTGTCAATTATTTTTTTAGATGCTAAATTGACAGAATTTGAAAGCTCCAGATGTGAAAAGTTAAAGAAAAAAGTTGATCCCCTTGAGTTTCGTTGGAATTCTCTCGTGTTTATTCATGTTTCTTACATTAGTAAGAGTACTTATTTGCTCGCTTGGGAGAAGCTAGTTGTGTCAAAGGTTTCTTGTTACCAATGTTTAAATAGCTGTAAAACATTCTTTCTCTACTTGGAGAGCTGAGATTTGCTTTTTGCCCCCCTTATACATTAGTACTTTGGAACCACTTGAATATGAGCTTTTTCAGGAGTCTTTTGCCTCTTAAGTGGGGTCTACTTCAAGCTGGTATGACTGTCCTCCTGCAAAAGACTCCAAAGACTCCTCAAGCACAGCCCATGGGTCAGGACCTGGGCTGGCAAGAAAACCAACAATTCACATGCAGTAAAGGCTCATTCTGTCTTCCAGGAGGGGGAAGAACAGAACAAAAATGGAAGAGAGGATAATCGAGGGGAATTTGGCTGCAGTAAAAGATAATTTAATTTTATCTTGGTCAGGCAGCATGGGTGGGGGAGATGCTGGTGAGGGGGTTGGCCCCATTCGGTCCTTCTGACCTCCCAGGACCTGGCTGAGATATTTGTAAGCTCTGAGGGGAAGATTCCCAAGATCTCTTTCAGTTTTAACACCACTTCTTTATTTTCCAGCAGAGAAACAGCATTACACTGCTGACCACAATGTAACCACACTCCCAGTCTTTCCCAGGGATACTTGGGACAGACATCAATTTAAAAATTCATCGTTCCTGGCAACGATAGACACCAGGGATTACTAGAGCAGGGAGGGAGGGATGGCAGCAAGGGTTGAAAAAGTACTTATTGGGTGCTATGCTCGCTACGTGGGTGACAGGATCAGTTGTACCCTAGACCTCAGCATCACGCAATGTACCCAGGAAAAAATCCTGCACAAGTATTCCCTGAATCTGAAATAAAAGTTGAAATTATTTTTGAAAAATGCATCCTTCCAAAATGGTGACAACTCATTCCCGGCCATAGTCTGAATAATGTTCCCCAAACAGATCAGCTATTCCTCTCTGCACCCTGTGAATGGAACCTTATTTGGAAAAACGAATTTTTGCAGATGTGTGTAAGGTACAGATCTTGAGATGGGCAGATGATCCCGCCTGTAGGGGAAACAACTAGATGATTAATAAATGAGTTGTGGCTTTGTGCACTGAATGTGGAGATCTGACACATTTGCAAAATTATTTTTGGGGAGCTGACCTCACTCATCTGGGCCGGCCTTGGCAGAGGCCGTGGGGGAGATGCCGGTTCCACTCAACTAGATATGCCAGATGGAAAAAAAAAAAAAGTACTTTCAACAAACCCAGAAGTGGTGACTCCTAAATTGCCAGACACGGATCCTAATGTGAGGAAGACACAAGGAGATCTGACACACCCACAGAGGAGAAGAAGGTGCGAGACGGAGCACAGAGAGAATTCAGAGAGGCTGGCCTTGAGGATTGGATTGACGACTGTGGAGCCACCAGAAGCTGGAGGAGGTAAGGAAGGATCCTCCCCACGGGCTTTCCAAGGGAGCACAACCATGGAGATACCTTGACTTCAGCTCGGTGGTATTGATTCAGGACTTCCAACTTCCAGAACCGTGAGAGTATGTATTAGGCTGGTGCAAAAGTAACGGCACGTTCAATACGCGTGTTGTTGGAAGCCCCTACGTTGGTGGCAATTTGTTACAGCAGCCGTAAGGAATAAATGCATTCCCCTAACAAATGAGTGTCAAAGGAAAGGATATTAGCACTTTGTGAAGCCAAGGCAGGAGGATAGCTTGAGCCCAGGAGTTTGAGACCAGCCTGGGCAACATAGTAAGACTCCATCTCTACAAAAATTAAAGAAATAGGGCCGGGTGCGGTGGCTCACGCCTGTAATCCCAGCACTTTGGGAGGCCGAGGTGGGTGGATCACGAGGTCAGGAGATCAAGACCATGGTGAAACCCCATCTCTACTAAAAATACAAAAAATTAGCTGGGCGCGGTGGCAGGCGCCTGTAGTCCCAGCTACTCGGGAGGCTGAGGCAGGAGAATGGCGTGAACCCGGGAGGTGGAGCTTGCAGTGAGCTGAGATTCTGCCACTGCACTCCAGCCTGGGCGACAGAGCGAGACTCCGTCTCAAAACAACAACAACAACAACAACAACAATTAAAGAAATAAAACAGCCAGCTGTGCTGCTGCACACCTGCAGTTCCATCTATCGGGAGGCTGAGGTGGGAGGATCACTTGAGTCCACGAGGTCGAGGCTACAATAAGCTAGGATTATATCACTGCATTCTAGCCTGGACAACAGAGCGAGACTCTGTCTCAAAAACAAAAAACCAAAACCCAGATGTTTCACTATATTCAAGATACTCAGTATCCTGAACACTCATCCCTCATCCTTTTTCTGTTTATGGAATTGGGCAAGAGCTTTCTTTGTCAGAGCTCACCCTTGCTTTTAAATGCTTTTACTCAAGTGAAAAGCAGAGAATGGTGGCCGGGTGTGGTGACTCATGCCTGTAATCGCAGCATTTTGGGAGGCCGATGCATGTAAATTGCTTGAGCTTAGGAGTTCGAGATCAGCCTGGGCAACGTAACAAAACCCTGTCTCTACAAAAAATGCAAAACAATTAGCCAGGCATGATGATTTGAGCCTGTAGTCTCAGCTAGTTCGGAGGCTGAGGTGGGAGGATAGCTTGACCCTAGGAGGTCAAAGCTGCAGTGAGCTGAGATCGTGCCATTGCACTCCAGCCTAAGCGACAGAGTAAGACGCTCTCTCTCTCTCTCACACACACACACACACAAACAGAGCACAGAATGAAGACCCGCAGCAGAATTTGGAGTGCAATCCTTTTCTAACTCATGCTGAGGGTAGAGCGATGCAATTACCCAACACCCGCCCCCGTGTCTGATTCCTGAATCATTATCTCTCAGGCAAGCCCTGTCCTTCCAGAACCTGGCCTTTGCCAGGACTGTGCCTCAGAATGGGAAGGCTCTGACCAATGACAGAATGAGGTGAGTCACCAGCGGACACTGGAAACAAATGCTCATTCTTTATATCTGGGTCACCACTTCTTGGTTTGTTGAAAGTACTTTTATTTTTTTCCATCTGGCATATCTATGTGAGCAGAACCAGCATCTAACCACACCCTCTGCCAAGGCCGGCACAGATGAGTGAGGTCAGCTTCAAAAATAATTTTCCAAACCTGTCGGATCTCCAGATTCAGTGCACAAAGCTAGAACTCATTGATTTATAACATAGTTGTTTCCCCCTATAAGCAAACAAAGAGAATAAAATCATTAGCTCGAGGCAAATGAGAGCCCCAAAGAGTGCCTGTTTCCAGGGAATGCAGTGGAGAAGTTTCTTCAGAGAGGCTGTGGGTTTCTCTCAACTGCATCATTACTCTCCAGAAATTATTTGGAATTGGAGGGTAGTGAGTTCTTTTTAACTCAGGATTCTAGTGAATTGAGAATTTTAAAAGGTTTAGATTATTTAGAATTTGGCTTATGACACTTAAATATACAAAGTACCATTGTAATTCAATACAAATTGCTAACATCTAACTATTCCTCTACATGCAAACCTCAACTGTGTGGATGTGAGTATAAGTATAAATTCATATCATATGTAATAGCTATTAGATGTATTAGTTTAGCTATCATTGTCTATCTCATATCTATCTCTATCTCTTCCATTTTATCCATCTATCATCTATCTACTCATCCATCTATCAAGCTTTCTGTGTACCTACTTCCCTACCTATTAAATTCTCATGTCTCTGTATCAGTCTATGTATCTATCTATTATCTATCCATTTATCTCCTCTTATCCATTTATCTGTTATCTTATGTGTCTATCATCTGTCTCATCTATCATCTCTCTATTCATCTATATCCGTCTATCATCATCTATGTCTTCTGTCTTTATCAATCCATCGCTTATCTATCTACTCATCCATCTATCATCTATCTACCTACTTTCCTACCTATCAAAATCTCATCTCTATCATCTACCTACCTATCCATCTATTATCTACCTATCTATCATCTATCAATTATCTATCTAATCTATCCATCGTCTATCTATCTATCTATTCATTCATCCATTGAGCATATTAGCTAAGAAAGTTCAAATATTCTGCTCTTATCATTTTTCATATGAAAACCACATGATAGAGCCATAAGTTGCTTCAGGAAGAAGCTATAGCTATAAGAGATGGAGCAGAGACATAGCATCTTCTCTTTCTTTCATTACAGATGTACTATTTCCAAATCATGGTTACATTATAACCATCTCGAGGCACCATTGCACATATTTATTTTTATATTTAATTGTATTCAAATTTGTTATTGTTCTATACACTATCTCACAGTAACTCAGAATGGTCATTATAGATGTCCATTGCATTGGATACTTAATTCTACTCAACCTTATAATGGTTGTGTAGAATGCCTTCAACACACCTTTTAAGCAGATTCTTGGGATTTGTGTAATTGTTCTTTCGGTGAAGGACAGAAGACAAATTTCACCTGCATAAGCTTCCCAATCACAGGAATTTTGAGTGAGTGGGAATTTACAGTAGAGTCACCTTCTTGTTAAACCCATTGCAATGAGTCTTTTCATGCCTGCCTCTGTGAGATTCACCAGTTTCTTGTCATGGCTAAATTTGGCTCTTTATTGAGCTGGTGATGTGGTCATCCAATACGATCTGTTCCCTCTCCTTTCAGGAGTTGAGGCCAAATTTAATTGATGTCACCATGGGAAATAGCCCAGGGGTCAGGATTCCTGTTTTCATAGCAGGAAAAAGAGAGGAGGTGAAAAATTCTGTACCTTCTCCAACACTCAGAGTATTACAACAAACACACACCCCAAGAGTATATTAATGTATAGTAGACTCTTGAACAATGTGGGAGTTAGGGGTACCAGCACCCCATGCAGTAAAAAATCCACCTGTAGGCTGAGCATGGTGGCTCATGCCTGTAATCCCAGCACTTTGGGAGATTGAGGTGGGTGGATCACCTGAGGTCGGAAGTTCAAGACCAGCCTGGCCAACATAGTGAAACCCCGTCTCTACTAAAAATACAAAAATTAGCCAAGCGTGGTGGCGTGTGCCTGTAATCCCAGCTACTCGGGAGGCTGAGGCAGAAGAATCACCTGGACCCGGGAGGCGGAGTTTGCAGTAAGCAGAGATCGAGTCACTGCACTCCAGCCTGGCCAACAAGAGTGAAACGCCGTCTCCAAAAAAAAAAAAAAAAAAAAAAAATCCACTCGTGACTTTTGACTCTCCCAAAACATAACTAATAATAACCTACTTTTGAGTGGAAGCCTTCATGATAACATAAACAGTCGATTAGCACATATTTTATATGTTATATGTATTAAATACTGTATTCTTACAATAAAGCAAGCTAAAAAAAAGAAAATGTCATTAAGAAAATAATAAGGAACAGAAAACACATTTACTATTCATGAGTGGAAGTGGATCATCATAAAAGTGTGCATCCTCAGTGTCTTCACATTGAGGAGCCTGAGGAGGAAGAGAAGGGTTGGTCTTGCTGACTCACTGGTGCCAGAGGTGGAAGAGAATCCAATCCCCTTCTAAGTGGACCACAAAGTTCAAACCCGTGTTGTTCAAAGGTCAACTGTACTATAATTAAGTAATGTATCAATGGACAGTGGTTCCTACAATGAAGCCATTGTCCTAACAGTGGCTTGTGATAAATTTTTGAGAATACATATAATTATTTTTGGCAGATGATCACCAAAATGAAATGAGTGTATGCATAGCAAATCCATACAGTGGTTCGGGCTATGTAAAGTTATCTTTTGCATAAAATGGATCCTCATTCTTCACAAAGAGACTGCATTGCTCAATCCATGTTCTTTGTGATAGAAATATTTCTGTGGTCGGGACCAGTGACTCCCATGTTTTCCTTGGACATATTTCCTAGAATAAAATGATCTAACTATATTGCCAAAGGGAGCAGAAGATTGGAGATTTGGGGTGTGTGTGTGTGTATAGGAGATGGAAATACAAACATAGAGAATAGAGAAACAGAAAAAATAGATAGATGATACATACATGATGGAAAGACAGAAAGATGATAGAGAGATAATAAGTGATAGACAAATAGATGATAGATGATAGAAAGATAGATAAAAAGATGATAGATGATAGATGATGGATAGAAACATAGATAGATAGATAGATAGATAGATAGATAGATAGATAGATAGATAGATAGAAGTGGAGAGGACTTTCGTTTTTAAGAAATATATTAGCTGCACTGAGGGAAGCCCAGCAGCCATTCTGCCGTGAACCTTCCTTTGCAGGGTTGTAACCACGTTCTTCTCATCATCGATCATTAGGGTTTATGCACATGCGCTTAAACAACCGCAGAAAAATGCAGGTTATCCATGCTTCTGCCAGATGATATGATCCTAAAATGGAACTACTTGAGAGACACGCTATTGGAGGAGCATTTTTGAAGGACTCATGGTCCTGGATAGCATAGATTTTATTTTCAGTAAAATAAAATCTGGACCATCCAAAAGCTGAGTTCTTAGCCCACTTCTGTTGTAGTTCTTCACAGAATTGCTACTGCTGAGCAGTACTTTCTTATTGTGCACGGACCTCTAAAATTAGAATATCTGTAACAGATTGCACTTTTCAGTTGTGATCCTGTCTTTCCTGCAGGGGTACTGTTGAAGACATTTTTGGTGTGAATGACTCAGATATGACTGGAAAAGCTTTGCATAATTTCTTACCAAAGAAATGTATTAATCATAACACAGAAGATGTCTCACTTTTTTCCTTTAGCTTCCAGGAAGCTCATCGCTATGTGATTTGTGATTATTACTAATTTTATTTTATTTTTAAATTTTAATTAATTATTTAATTTTTTGAGATGGAGTCTTCCCTTGTCGTCCAGGATGGAGTGCAGTGGCACGATCTTGGCTCACTGCAACCTCTGCCTCCTGGATTCGGGCGATTCTCCTGCCTCAGCCTCCCGGGTAGCTGGGATTACAGGCACGCGCCACCATGCCCAGCTATTATTTCATAGCACTTTCTAAGTTCATCCCTAGCATCTTATTTTGTGTGAGTTTTTGGACGATGTGTGACCCCGAGGACAGGGATCATGTCCTCTTGGTGCTGTTGCTGCTACAAATACAAGCACAATAGATCTTGGTTAAATATGAATAGGAAAATGCATTCTGTCTTTCCACCTCTGCCCAATAAGACTGGTCCCTTCCATTCAGAGCTTAATAACAACAGCCTTTTGACATCACATCTGATAAACAGTTTGATTTTGTGTTTCGAAGTCACCATTATTGATAAATATTTCATTATTTATTATATTGCATATTATATATAATTATTTGTATATGTATGTTATATATAATAAATTGTTATTAAAATTTAATGTTATCTGTAAATAATATGTAATATTTTAAATGTTTAAAATGTAATATATAATATAAATACTATAAAATAGTATAATAATAAAATAAATAATAATAAAATAGTATAAAATGTTATATATGATATAAAATATATTTATAAAATATAGCTATACATTATATATAATTTACATCATCTTATATATAACTATATTATCTATTACATAATTTATAATACTATATGTTATGTAATATATGACACCTTATACTATATAATATATGACACATATATTATACAATGTATGATATATATTACATATAACATATTGAATTATAATGTAATATACTATATAGTATATAACATAAATTGCATAGTATGTAATGTATATAACATACATAGACATAACACCATGTTATATGACACCTTATGCTATATATGACATATATGTTATATAATGGATATGATATATATTACATATAACATTTAATTATATCATATATTACATAGTACATAATATATTACATAGTATATAGGTTACATAGTATATAATATATATAACATAGACATATGATGGTATATTATATCATATAGTTATATATTACATATTATTAGGTTGGTGCAAAAGTAATTGTAGTTTCTGCCATTAAGAGTAATGACAATTTAATATATAATATGAAATAAACAATATGTAATTTGTGTTTTATAATATTTGAAATACTATATATTACATATAGTATTTAAGTATTATATACTATAATATTTAAGATATTAAATTATAATAATGTATGTTATACATAATATATCTATTATACATAATATATAATGTATACCTCCAGATCCAAAGTATATTCAATCTGACTAACACAAGGGACCTTCAGCATCCAAGGTATTCTGAGGCCATTTCCTGCCATTGTGATTGGGTGAATTTTTGGCGATCAATTGTTGATTCCCAGTGGTGTCCCTGCTTCTAATCTTTTCCTGTCTAGGGGACCCCAAACCACAGGCCAACTTCTGTCTGAGCAGCTCATCTCTGCTCACGCCTCTCTCATGCTCAAAATCCTTCAAATGCTTCCAGCTATCCCAGGAAAAGGGAAAGCCAGACTCCTTTGCCTCGTTCTCAACACATCCCCTCATCGGCCATTTTCTCATATTTCAGCCTGATTTGCACTATAACATATGTCCTGGCATCCTTTGCCCAGAATTCCATCTGCCCAGGCTGCTTCTGAGCAAAGCAATGCTTATGACTCCAGAAAAGACCTTCCTTCCCGTGGATGCTCCCACCCTTTGGAGCTCATGGTGAGCTTAGGACCAAGTGCTTTGCAGAAGAGTGATGCGTGGAATACATAAAAAAATCCCTGTGAAATTGGATGGTGTGCAAACTAAACATCAGGCGCCCCACAAGCCCTAGCCAAAATCGAGCTTGACTTCTTGCACAGGGAGTTGCAGGTTTAAGGATGATATCAGATACTTGAAGAAACTGAGATTTTTTTTGAGAAACTTGCTTGCATTTACTTTTTTTTCTATTATTGATACATGCTATTTTACATATCTATGGGGTACATGTGATAGTTTGTTGCTTGCATAGAATATGTAGTGATCAGGCCAGATGTATTTGGAGTATCTGTAACATGAGAATTAATCATTTCTATGTGTTGGGAACATTTCAATCTTCTCTTCTAGCTATTTTAAAATACACAATACATTATTACTAACTACAGGCACCTTATCCTGCTGTCAAATATTAGAACTTATGTCTTTCATGCAACTGTATAAAATTAGGATTTGATGACCATCTGTGATATATGCCAGCAACAGAGTATCAGGCTGATGCTTTTACATCTCTGCCCTACAGGGTCTTTTGATGTACATTGGGAATAATAATCTTTATATTACAGAGATTTGGGGGGAAAGATTAGAGATGATATATGTTAAAACAGGGTTCCCCATGTGGCCTGTTAGGAGCTGGGCCGCACAGCAGGAGGTGAGTAGCAGGTGGACAAGCAAAGGTTCATCTGTATTGGCAGCTGCTCTCCATCACTCTCTCTACCTCCTGAGCGCCACCTCCTGGCAGATCAGCGGTGGTATTAGATTCTCATAGGAGCATGAACCCTATCGTGAACTGCACATGCGAGGGATCTAGGTTGATGCTCCTTATGAGAATCTAATGCCTGATGATCTGTCACTGTCTCCCATCCCCCCAAGATGGGACTGTCTAGTTGCAGGAAAACAAGCTCAGGGCTCCCACTGATTCTACATGATGGTGTGTTGTAAAATTATTTCATTGTATATTACAATGTAATAATAATAGAAATACAGTGCACAATAAATGCAGTGTGCTTGAATCATCCTGAAACCATCCTGCCTGTAACCCTAGCCATGGAAAAGTTGTCTTCCACGAAACCTGTCCCTGGTGCCAAAAAGGTTGGGGACTGCTGCATTTAAACACTGTTTGCTTTACTCAGCAAACTATCATGGAGTTTGCTGTGATATCAGCGTGACCACAGAGAAGGCTCTCAATAAATGCACCCATTAAGTTTCTGATGAAAATGAATATATTTTTCTTGGGTTTCCTAGAAACACCATTCTAACTCTGGAAAGACAGTCCCATAATACCAGGAAGAAAGACAAGCCAAGGATTGCATACTGCAATTATTTTAACAGCTTAAGTTTCTCTTATACGTGCCACTCTTTTGCAAACACCCATTAGAAGAGAAAACAAACAGCACATCTGAGGTCTCATTCTTGTCATCCTCCTCTTCAATTTCCTTTATCCTCCTAATTCACAAATGTAGCTACTTGGATGTGGCAGCTTCCTACTGCAATTTCTTTTTTTTTTTTTTTTTTTTTTTGAGACAGAGTCTTGCTGTGTCACCCAGGCTGGAGTGTAGTGGCACAATCTCGGCTCACTGCAACCTCTGCCTCCTGGGTTCAAGTGATTCTCCTGCCTCAGCCTCCCAAGTTGCTGGGACTACAGGCACGTGTCACTACACCTGGCCAATTTTTGTATTTTTAGTAGAGATGGGGTTTCGCTATGTTGGCCAGGCTGGTCTCGAAACCCTGATCTCAAGTGATCCACCCGCCTCAGCTTCCCAAAGTGCTGGGATTACGGCCATGAGCCACTGTGCCCAGCCACAATTTCTTGGATTACAGTTGGAGGTTCTTCTTTGTCTTCTTATTCTTTTTTTTTTTTCATCTAAGAGAATTGTGTGAGTAAAAGAAGAATTAAAATAAGAACATGATGTACTTGAGGGTGCTTTTTAGATTATTGTAACTGAATTTGGTTTTCCTGTTGTAAAAACTATTATTACATTGAAAATCTAAAATGAATTTTCAGGGCTTAATGGTTAAGGCCAGTTTTATATGTTAGGTAAAGAACTTTATTGGTGAGACTCTACTCATAGTTATTACTCTGAGAAAAATAGACATGAGAGATGGGAATGCATTTTTATGAAATAGGGTCCTACCATTTTAAAGGAAGGTGATTTACCCTGAGATATAGGAGAGAAAATAATGCTTGCTGTGTTAGTTTGCTAGGGCTGCATAACCAGGTCCCCCAGAATGCTTGGCTTAAACAACAGACATTGATTCTCCCACTGTCCTGGAGGCTGGAAGTCTGAGATCAAGGCGTGGGCAGGACTGGTTCCTCCTGAGGCCTCTCTCCTGGGCTTGGAGATGCCGTCTTCTCCCTGTGTCCTCACAGGCTCGTCCCTCTGTGTGTGTCTGTGTCCTTATCCTGTCTTCTTATGAGGTGTCTTAGTCCATCTCAGGCTACTATCACAGAATACCACAGACTGGGAGGCTTATAAATAACAGACAATGATTCTCCCACAGTCCTGGAGGCTGGAAGCCTGAGATCAAGGTGTGGGCAGGGCTGGTTCCTCCTGAGGCCTCTCTCCTTGACTTATAAATGCTGTCTTCTCCCTGTGTCCTCACGTGATCAAACCTCTGTGTGTGTCTGTGTCCTAATATAATTGGAAAACAAAAATGTTTTAAAAAGAAATACCAAATGTCTGCAGAAAATACGGAAATACTAATTCAATAAAAATGGTAAAATGAAAAATAAAGTAAAATGGTTACTTGTAGTTCTTAATGAAGTACCATTTGCAATAAAAATACATTTGAGTAATATGAAATTCAGTGATTTCCCTGATTCTCAGCTTCCGGTACTGATTAAAAGAAGCCCCTTGGTGATCTCCAGAAGAAGCCTGGAGTTCAGGTAATTTGCAATTACTAAACAAGTATGTGATTAGGCAGACGCGAGCTTGGATTTCCTGGTGGAAATTAGGCCTTAGTTATGGTAGATCCTGCACTGTGTTTCTGTCTGCATGAATATATACTTCTTCATAATGATGCCTCTTTAAACAATCTCCAGAGTATCATAAAAATGCGTTATGCAGAAAATACACTTTGAGTGAAATTTCATTATGTTTTGATTTGCAATCAAATGCAAATTTCCTAGTGTTTCCCAGGACACATTGACATAATCTCATTTGTGATGGAAAAAATGCCCATCTAAGTGTATGAAAACATGAACATTCGTCAGGGGACCCAAGTACAAACTTTATCACTCCTGTCTTCTTGTTCAAAATCTAAATCAGCTAACACATGAAATGGAACAAATTGGAAAGTCTTCATGAATTGTTTCTTAAACATATTTATTTATTATTTATTTATTTATTTTTTGAGACAGAGTCTCACTCTGTCAGCCAGGCTGGAGTGCAGTGGTGCAATCACAGCTTACTGTAGCCTCAACCTCCTGGGTTCAAGTGATCCTCCTGCCTCAGCCTCCCAGCTAGGGGTATATAGATGTTTCATATAGACTCGTTTTTTAAAAGGGAGGGTATTTTCAAAACTTATTTTTAATTGATAAATAAAAATGGTGTATATTTATGAGGCATGACATGTTTTGTTTTGTTTTTCCTTTATTTGTGACAGAGTCTCTCTCTGTCACCCAGGCTGGAGTGCATTGGTGTGGTCATAACTCACTGCAGCCTTGACCTTCTGGGCTCAAGTTATCCTCCTGCCTCAGCCTTCCCAGTAGCTGGGACTACAGTCCCGTGCCACCATGCCTGGTTAATTTTTTAAATTTAGTGTAGAGATGGGGGTCTCACTATATTGCCTAGGCTGGTCCGAACTTCTGGCCTCAAGTGATCCTCCAGCCTGGGCCTCCTAAAATGCTGAGATTATAGGCGTGAGCCACCGCATGAGCCCCGTAACATCATGATGCTTTGATATGTGTTTCCATTGCAAAACGGCCAAATGACACTAGTTAGCATAAACATCACCTCACCAACTTCTCGGTTTTTGGTGGAGAGAACATTTAAAATCTACTCTTTTAGCAATTTTTAAGTATGTAATACATTGTTGTTTATTTTAGTCATCATGTGGTATAATAGAACCCCTGAACTTATCCTTCCTCTCATATAGACTTATTTAATAAGGAAATGTACTCCAGGTGTATGTAACGGAGAAATACACCCCAGAACCATTTTTGACCAAAGAATTATCAATATGTTCAACTGTATGGTTTTAAACTTTATAGAATATCTTCACATAAAATCTATCTTTGTATTCATTCTTGAATCAGATATAGGAAAACACCATACACAATACAAAGATAGTTAGCAAAATAAATAAATAAGGCAACATAGCGAGACCTCATCTCTACCAAAAAATACAAAAATGAGCTGGGTGTGGTGGTGCACATCTGTAGTCCCAGCTACTCAGGAGGCTGAAGTGGGAGGATTGCTTGAGCCTGGGAAGTTGAGGCTGCAGTGAGCCATCATCACACCACCGCATTCCACCCTAAGGTATGGAGCTAGACTTGGCCTCCTAAAAACAAACAAAAATCAATGATCTGAAAAGATCTGTGCTTTGTCAGACACCAGGCAGATTAGACCTATCTTCTGACCTTTTTTTTTCCCTAGGAAGATAAGGCAGGGAAATTAAAAAAAAATTTCAAGGATACTTACAAATGGCAAAGGAGGGATACTGGAATAACTGAGTTTTGTCCAATGCATATCTTTCCCCATCAACAGTAAAATAAATCAGTGTTATGTAAAAAACCCACTCTTACCCAATCTACTCTATGGGGGCCAAACTTGAAATTCCAAAATTCTGACCTCATTTGTAGTTCTGAACATATGGGAAACTCTTGACACAGAATCTACCAGGGACAAACTAAAAACACAAAAAATCATGATGTGATTCACTGAAGAATTAACGATTACCAGTGTTGGCCCTCTTGATCTGTATAAGCAACATGACAGCCCATTTTGCAACATAAATTCTCACCATGCACCAACCTACAAGAGAAGATACTACATCCTGTTAGAAGTTCCCCCCTCCGCCCCCGCCCGAGATGGAGTCTTGCTCTTTGGATCAGGCTGGAGTGCTGTGGCGCGATCTTGGCTCACTGCAACCTCCACCTACCAGGTTCAAGCAATTCTTCTGCCTCAGCCTCCTGAGTAGCTGGGATTACAGGCACCCACACAGTGCCCAGCTAATTTTTGTATTTTTAGTAGAGACTGGGTTTCACCGTGTTGGCCAGGCTGGTTTTGAACAGGCTAGTCTTGATCTTCTGACCTTGTGATCCGCCCACCTCGGCCTCCCAAAGTGTTGGGATTGCAGGCGTGGGCCACTGCACCTGGTCCTGTTAGAAGTTTTATAGAAAATGGACTGCTGGTGGTGGGCTGCATGTTGTTCAATTAGGTACCATTGAATAAAGAAGCAGAAAATCAAAGCAACTATTAATAAGAGTTGTAATAATAATATATTGAGTTCCTCTTTTTAAAAATGAGACTGGGTCTCCATCTATCACGCAGGCTGGAGTGCAGTGAACTCTTGCTCCTCCTTGCCTTCTGCCATGATTCTGAGGCCTCCCCAGCCATGTGGAACTGTAAGCCCATTAAACCTCTTTCTTTGTAAATTGCCCAGTCTTGGGTATGTCTTTATCAGCAGCGTGAAAACGAACTAATATACTTTATTTTAATCTTTCTCTCTATATGTACATATCTCCTGTTGGTTCTGTTTCTCCAGAGAATCCTGACTAATAAACAGCCCACACAAGGAAGAACAAGCAATGACACCACATAGTACAACAAAACACTTGAGACCGCACCTTGAGATCACCAAGGGAGCAAACCATCCCAGACACCTCATTGGGTAGTTCTGTGCAGATACCACTCAAACAAGGCCAAACATGCCACAGCACAACACAACACAATGCCCAGAACCAACCTGGTTCCAGGACAGAGTTTTTATTTTTATTTTTTTATATTTCCATAGATTTTTGGGGAACAGGTGGTGTTTGGTTACATGAGTAAGTCCTTTAGTGGTGATTTGCGAGATTTTGATGCACCCATCACCCAAGCAGTGTACACTGCACCCTATTTGTAGTCTTTTATCCCTCGCTCCCCTTCCGGCCTTCCTCCCAAGTCCCCAAAGTCCATTGTGTCATTCTTATGCTGTTGAGTCCTCATAGCTTAGCCCCACTTATGAGTGAGAATACGATGTTTGGTTTTCCATTCCCGAGTTACTTCACTTAGAATAATAGTCTCCAATCTCATCCAGGCCGCTGCAAATGCCATTAATTCATTCATTTTTATGGCTGAGTAGCATCTCATTGTACGTATATGCCAGAATTTCTTCATCCACTCATTGATTGATGGGCATTTGGGTTGGTTCCACGATTTTGCAGTTGTCAATTGTGCTGCTATAAACATGCGTGTGCAAGTATCTTTTTCGAATAGTGATTTATTTTTTTCCTCTGGGTAGATACCCAGTAGTGGGATTGCTGGATCAAATCGTAGTTCTACTTTTAGTTCTTTAAGGAATCTCCACACTGTTTTCCAGAGTGGCTGTACTAATTTACATTCCCACCAGCAGTGTAGAAGTATTCCTGTTCACCACATCCATGCCAGCATCTAATGTTTTTTGATTTGTTGATTATGGTCATTCTTGCAGGAGTAAGGTGGTATCGCATTGTGGTTTTGATTTGCACTTCCCTTATCATTAGTGATGCTGAGCATTTTTTCATATGTTTGCTGGCCATTTGTATATCTTCTTTTGAGATTTGTCTGTTCATGTCCTTAGTCCACTTTTTGATGGGATTGTTTGTTTTTTTTCTTTCTGATTTGCTTGAGTTCATTGTAGATTCTGGATATTAGTCGTTTGTCAGATGTATAGATTGGGAAGGTTTTCTCCCACTCTGTGGGTTGTCTGTTTACTTTGCTGACTGTTCCTTTTGCCATGCAAAAGCGCTTTAGTTTAATTAAGTCCCAGCTATTTATCTTTGTTTTTATTGCATTTGCTTTTGGGTTCTTGATCATGACATCCTTGCCTAAGCCAATGTCAAGAAGGGTTTTTCCAATGTTATCTTCTAGAATTTTTATTTCAGGTCTTAGATTTAATCCCTTGATCCATCTTGAGCTGATTTTTGTATAAGATGAGAGATGAGGATCCAGTTTCATTCTCCTGCATGTGGCTAGCCAATTATCCCAGCACCCTTTGTTGAAAAGGGTGAGGACAAAGTTAATTCACATGATCTCGGTGACAGGGTTGAACCATTTCTGTAATATTTGGCCCACTGCAAAACTGGAGGGTGCCATGTCTGAACATGTCTTTCATTTCCCGCATCTGAGCAAAGCCCACTGCACACGAGTATGAGATTTTTCTGGCAGTCCCTTTTTGTACAATATTCTAAATACCTGTGGTTTCTTAACTAGGAGGTCAAGATAAAATACTTTTGTTAAGAGGGGAGTCTAAACCTCAGACGCTGAGCAGAGTTTTTCAGGCTATGACATCAGGTCTCGGACTGACAGCAGCATCATGAGACTTGCGGGGGCTTATAACCCATGCAAATAAAAAAAATTCCTTAACGTTTTAGTTTTTTCCCCTGAGATTTTTTTTTTTTTTTTGCATTCGTCACAACTCAAACAATTCAACAGGTGCTCATTTTGGAAACGAGCAGGGAAGCTGTCGCTTTTCGCTAAGTGAGGATCTCTGTGGCGAATGCAACTCCCTAGAGGCACAGCTCTGCCGAAGGCATTTCTGAGAACCTTGGACATGTTTTCCCGCCTGTTCTGGGAGTCTCATTGGTTTTGTCATGCAGCAAGCTCTGTGGGCGGTGGTGCAGGCTGTCTGCATTCTTCACGACAGCCGCCTGGGTTTTGTTTCTATTGCCTAGCAATCCGACAGGACAGCTGCACACTTCATTAATTTGCTTCATCCATCCATATGCCTCCATCTCGCGCATTTATGATTCAGAAATGAAAGCAAGTGTGACCTTAGTGTGATGTTTTTCCTTAGGCGTGGTTGTCTTGCGGCCTCTGACATCCTCATGGATTTGCCCTGCTGCTTTCTACCCGGCTGTCTGTTCCCAAGGTGTTGCATGCTGACGGCAAACCTGACCCAACGAGGCAGACTTCATGCAAAGTCTCCATGAAATTCCAGTCTCCCGGCAGCTCTATGCCACCCAAAACCATGGGAGAGGCCCAGCTTGTTCCCAGCACTTCCTTCTGCTGGTTCCTCGTGCTGTTTCCTTGCTCCACTTGGAATTTTCAAAGATACCTAAGTAGATAATGATGTCCGGAAAATGCTGTTTCTCATCCATCCATATTGATTGAGTGGTTTTCAATTGGAAAATAAAAACAACCTCCCTACTCACCCCTCATCCTGTTCTTTTCTGAACTTAGGAGAATGACTTTTCCTTTTCTTTTTTTTGATACAGAGTCTCACTCTATCACCCAGACTGGAGTGCAGTGGCACGATCTCACTGCAGCCTCTGCCGTCTGGGCTCAAGTGATTCCCCTGCCTCAGCCTCCTGAGTAGCTGGGATTACAGGCATGCGCTGCCACGCCTGGCTAATTTTTGCATTTTTAGTAGAGATGGGGTTTCACCATGTTGACCAGGCTGGTCTCGAGCTCCTGACCTCAGGTGATCTGCCCACCTCCGCCTCCCAAAGTGCTGGGATTACAGGTATGAGCTCCCGTGTCCAGCCAAGAATAATTTTTTTCAACAAAATTTTATTACTTTTTATTTTTAAAAAATAGAGTTTATATTTTAGAGGAGTTTCAGGTTTACAGCAAAATTGAGAGGATGGTACAGATTTCGCATATAGTCCCTGCTCCCCTACCTCAACCTCTCCCATTATCAATATCCCCACCAGAGTGGTGCATTTGTTGTAATGAACCTATATGGATACATCATTGTTGATATGGTTTGTCTCTGTGTCCCCACCCAAATCTCATGCTGAATTATAATCCCCAGTGTTGGGGGAGGGACCTGGTGGGAGGTGATTGGATCATGGGGGTGGATTTTCCCCTTGCTGTTCTTGTAGTAGTGAGTGAGTTCTCATGAGATCTAGTTGTTTGAAAAATGTATACCTCCTCCTCCTCACTAAGGTCTCTCTCTCCTGCTCCTTCATGTGAAGATGTGCCTGCATCCCCATTCAACTTCCGCCATGATTGTAAGTTTCCTGAGGCCTCCCCAGCCAGGCTTCCTAAGCAGCCTGCAGAACTGTGAGTCAATTAAACCTCTTTCCTCCATAAATTAGCCATCTCAGGTATGTCTTTACAGCAGCATGAGAACAAACTGATACAATTATCACCAGAGTTCATAGTTTATGTAGGGCTCACCCTTGGTGTTGTACATTTTAAGAGTTTGGACAAACGTATAATGGCATGGATCCAGCATCCTAGTACCACACAGAGTAGTTTCACTCCCCTAAAAATCCTCTGTATTCTTCTCTCCCACTCCTAAGCCCTGACAATCACTGATTTTCTTCTTCATTGTCTCCATAGTTTTGTCTTTTCCAGAATGTCATAGAGTTGGAATCATACGGCATGCAGCCTTTCAGATACCCTTTCAGACGCCTGGAACCCTTCACTTAGTACCGTGCATCTAAGATTTCTCCATGACTTTTCATGACTTGATAGCTCATTTCATTTTACTGTTTGGGAAAGGAAAATCAATCTTGGGGTCCCCAAATCACTAAGCTAAAGGGAAAAGTCAAGCTGGGAGCTGCTTAGGGCCAACCTGCCTCCTATTCTATCCGAAGTCCCCTCTCTGCTCACTGAGATAAATGCATATCTGATCACCTCTTTGGAGAAGCTAATCAGAAACTCAAAAAAATGCAACCATTTGTCTCAACTACCTATGACCTGGAAGCCTCCTTACCCGCTTCGAGTCTTCCCACCTTTGCTTTGAGCTGTCTCACGTTTCTGGACTGAACCAATGTGCATCTTACGCATATTGATTGATGTATCATGTCTCCCTAAAATGTAGAAAACCAAGCTATGTCACGACCACTTTGGGCACATGTTGTCAGGACCTCCTGAGGCTGTGTCACGGGCACCCATCCTCAACCCTGGCAAAGTAAACTTTCTAAATTTACTGAGACCTCTCTCAAATTTTCGAGGTTCATATGCTGAATAATATTCTATGATCAGGTTGTATCATCATTTATTTATCCATTCACTGCCTGAAGCACATCTTTGTAACTTCCAAGTTTTATCCACCCCTATGATCTAATCACCTCCCACCAGGTCCCTCCCCAACATTGGGGATTACAATTCAACATGAGGTTTGGGCGGAGACACAGAGACAAACCATATCAATAATGATGTGTCCATGTAGGTTCATTAGAACAAATGTACCTCACTTGTGGGGATATTGATAATGGGGGAAGTTGGGGAAGGGGAACAGGGACTATATGAGAAATCTCTGTACCTTCTTCTCAATTTTTCTGTAAACCCCAAACTCCTCTAAAATATAAACACTATTTTCTTAAATAAAGGGAAATATAATTTTGTTGAAATAGTTTTGATAATTGTGACTAAAGCTGCCATATAAACATTTGTGTGCATGGGTTTGTATGGACATACATTTTCAACTCTTTTGGGTACCACATACTAAGGAGTGAGATTACTGGATCGATTGGTGGTAGTATGTATGCATTTAAGCTTGCTTTTCCATGTACGTTTAAGATTATAGTACCCACTGAATTTCAGAGCACAAGGAAAAAAGCAAGTTGTACATGCGCCCATCTATATAAATGCTTTTAAACATTTTAGGATCTACCACTTTCTTACTTTGCTTTCCCTAAAGTCACCTCCCCCAGCTATCATCAACCAAAAATCACTTTGCTCTTGTACTTAAATTTTTTAGTTTTTATTTTAGGAGGTGGGGTCTTGCTCTGTTGCCCAGGCAGGGGTGCAGCGGCACCATTATATCTCACTTCAGCCTTGACCTCCCTGGGCTCAAGTGATCCTCCCACCTCAGCCTCCTGAGTAGCTGGGATTACAGGTGTGTTGCAGCACCCTGACTGTTTTATTTTATTTTATTTATTTTAGAGATAGAGTCTCACTGTGTTGTGCAGGCTGATGTTGAACTCCTATCTTAAATCAATCCTCTCTCATTAGCCTCCCAAAGCACTGGGATTATAGCTGTGGGCCACCATGCCCAGCTCTTCTTACACTTACATTTCTAAACACTCATATATTCCAAATGTGGCAGCTAGGCAGACGTGCATACGTGCAAATATTTGTATTCTGTCATCACCCACAACCTCTCACCTCACTCCACGATTATTTCTCAATGTCTAGCCTCTTCATAAAATATACAGGAATGGGGACTCACCCAACTCACTGTTTTGGAAATGTTCTGTAAGTGTTAGAAAGCATGCCTTGCCAGTACCCATTCTTCTGTGCTCAGCTCACAAAATCCCCTCATCTCTTCCAAGAACCTGCCCTGGACTCACCCTACTGGCAGATGCTGCTTTTCTGTGTTCCCACGGTCCGCTGGCTCAAATCTGAGGTATGCCACCTCCATTATGAAACACAATGATGTCTACGAACCTTGGAACCATTTGCAGAAAGAATTCTTGGGAGTCATTCTAAGTGTCCTGGGGTCTGAGAAAATGGTGGATCAACCATTATCTGACACTCTCGGATAATGGCAGAATCCTAACAGTAACTCAGTCACAGTGTGTGCAAATTGGACTGTAAACACTTTCAGCCATCTGACACCTAATATCTTCCTTGGCTGCTTGACCTGGGGATGATGGAATGCCACTTGCTTTCTGAGAACAAATGGGCTCAAATGGCAACAAGAGAACAACCAGGCAATATGTGAAAGATTTTCACAGTGGTTGACAAAGAGAATAAAAGCAAGATTAGGCCAGGGGCAATGGTCATGCCTGTAATCCCAGCACTTTAGGAGGCCGAGGCAGGAGAATCACTTGAAGCAGGGGTTCAAAACCAGCCTGGGCAACATAGCAAGACCCTGTTTCTAAAAAAATACAAAAATTGGCTGGCATGGTGGTGTGTGCCTGTAGTCCCAGCTAGTCAGGAGGCTGAGTTGGGAGGATTGCTTGAGCCCAGGAGGTTGAGGCTGCAGTGGGCTACGATTGCACCGCTGAACTGCAGCCTGGATGACAGAGTGAGACCCTGTCTCTAAGAAAAAGGCAAGATGCAAATGGTGGTTCATGTAACGCTCTCAAACCTGAATGTGCTCTCAAATGAGTCTGATGCAGTAAGTCCTGAGCAGGACCTGGGAAATTCCATTTCTGGCTGCACTCCAGGCGAAGTGTTGCTGCTTGACCTTTTGAATGGCAAGTTCCTGTAGATCTGGTGCGTTGTCCAACATCATACCCCTAGCCGCCTGTTGCTAATTACATTCAAATTTAAAGGATTTAAAATAAAATAGGAATAAGAATTCACTTCCATATATACACCTAGTATGTACCCACAAAAATTAAAATTAGAAATTAAAGAATAGAATGACTTCCTTGGTCTCACTAGCTGCATTTCAGTGCTCAGTAGTCGCAAATGGCTAGAGGCTAACACTTTGGCAGCCCAGGATAGAACATGTCCATTATTACAGAAAATTATATGAGACTTTGCTAATGTAGAGCTCTGGCTATCACCCAGAAACATTCAATGACAAGGGAGTAAAAGTAATTTTAATATTTGGAATTGCTCCTTTTTGCTTATAAGGTTCTGATCCATGCAAATTTCTGTGCAACTGGTATAACACTCTTCACAATCAGGGCACAAATATACTTCCTTCATTATGTGCAGCTCCGTGGATATTCTTTAAAGCCCAGAAATAAAAGAAACCTTAAATTAAATAATTCCTAAAATTGCCTTATTTCTGAACACATTTGTACATGTATGCCCATGTTCTATATGCATGATAGTTATAAAAGTCTACAAATATTTATGTACACATACTCACATGTTTGCATCCTTTCTCACAATTATTTTTACAGTCTTTAGATGAGCAAAGGTAAAAAAGTGTAGGGCTTTCCAACAGAGGAACTATGACAGTTGAGTAGTCCGGTGACAATTTGGCCAATCACATTAGACAGTAAGAAATGCACGTTACCACCAGAGTACGCTGTCATTTTAGATGCACAAGGTTGATCCCTTTCAGAATCCTGGAGTAATGCTCACCAATATAAAAAAGGCACCACAGGATTTTATTGGCTCAACACAATCGTAGTTTATTTTTGCTACTTTACTAGCCCTTTGCAGGTGTTCTTGCTTGGGTAGATTTTCTCCAAGTGGTGAGGAGACACTCAGGTTTATTGCCAAATTGGTACTCTGCCATCTCCAACACCTGCCTTGCAAGGTATCCCTGTTTTTGTTTGCTGATTTTTTTGGCCACTGTTTCAGTTTTACCAGCTCCAAGGAAAAAGCTCATGGAAGCTCACTCGTGGGAGATTTCCATGGGACACATGCTTATACTCACATTTCCTTGGCTAGAACTCAACCAGACACTGAATTCCAGGAGCAGATGGAAAATGTGGTCAAGCTCTAAAGAGGGAAAAACTGGTTTGGTATCAGTGAGCAGTCTCTAATTATGGCTAAATCTATCTGCTAATGTACATGTCAAACAATGAGAACATTCACCCACTGCTGCTGGGACCATAAATCAGTACAACCATGTTGGAGATCCCTTTGGCACCAACCTTTAAATCAGAACACGACTCACCAATTCCCCTCGCTGGTATGTACTTTAGAGGAACTCTTGCATACTCTTGTACATAGATAAGCATGCCCTTAGCAGCAATGTTCGTAACAGTAAAACCCTGCAACAACTCAGATGTTCGCTGTCAGGGGGATGGATCTATAACGTGTGAAATACTTACATAATGAAAGATTGTACAAAGGCAAAATGAATTAACTAAATCTGTGTGCAGAGTCATGGCTGAATCTCAGAAATTCCAAATTGTTGGAAGGGAAAAAAAAAATACAGACTATGCAGTGTGCTCTCAATGAATATGATTCAAATGCTAGCCTAAGTAAACCATAATATATTGATTAGGAAAACAGAGCTCTTAGGCAAAATTGTTACGTTTTTATTACACAAAAAATTCAGGAAAATATTAAACTCTGACGGTGGGATTTTCAAGGCAGTATAGAAGCAAGCCTTGAAAACAACAATGAATGAGAAATATTCTCCATTTTTTATGTGGGTTGTTGGATCCATGCTTATTTTATTGGCTTGCTTCTTAACATGCTTTGCATATTCATCCTTTCCCACCAATGCATGTTTTCCTTTAAAGATACCCAACACTTCACACACAAAGCAAATTAGTTTTAGGTGCAGTGAATCCTTCCTGCACAGTTTCCTATCTCCAACAATTCTTTAGCCCTGAACAGATCTCGCTGATGTAAGAGTGGATTCTCTACCACTGCACTATGCTGTCACCACCGTTTGCTGGTTTTACGCCTCAGAGGGTGGAGACCTCATTCAAACTAGGCCAGTAAGATGGACCCTGGAAGGAAGAGGCTATCGGAATTTTTTTCAGACGAATTGCTTTCAATCCCAATTTGATCCCTCTCCTCTCACTGCTATTTTATTAAAAGTCCTGTCTCGTTGGTACTCTCTTAAGACTAAGAAAACATGGATGAAGCCAGAGGACATCATGCCAGGTGAAATAAGCCAGGCACAGAAACACAGCCTATGATCTCACTTCTATGTGGAATCTAAACAAATTGAACTAACGGAAACAGACAGTAGAACAGTGGTTCCCAGGGGCCTCGGCGTTGGAGATTGGGAAGATGTTGATCAAAGGGTACAAAGTTTTAGTTAGAAAGGAGGAATAAGTCTTAGGGATGTATTCTACAGTATGGAGACCAGTTAATAATAACATAATATATATTTCATAGTGGCTAAGAGAGGGGATTTTAAATGTTCTCACCACATATACAGAAATAATAAGTAGTTGATGTGATGAATACAGCAATTAGCTCAATTTAATCATTCCACAAGGCTGGGCAGGGTGGCTCACGCCTATAATCCCAGCACTTTGGGAGGCCGAGGCGGGCAGATCACTTGAGGTCAGGAGTTCAAGAGCAGCCTGGCCAACATAGTGAAACCCTGTCTCTACTAAAAATACAAAAATTAGCCAGACATCGTGGTGCACACCTGTAATCCCAGCTAATTGGGAGGCTGGGACAGGAGAATAGCTTGAACCCGTGAGGCAGAGATTGCAGTGAGCCAAGATCCCACCACTGCACTCTAGCCTGGGCAACAGAGCAGGACTCTGTCTCAAAAAAAGCAACAGAAACCAAAGTGGCTAAGAGAGTGGATTTTAAATGTTCTCACCACACACACAAAACAAATAAGTAGGTGAAGCGATGAATATGGCAATTTGCTCAATTTAATCCTTCCACAAGGTATGCATATATCAAAATATCACACTGTACTCCATACATACATACATATATTGATTATTTGTAAATTAAAAATTAAATTTATCTGGGTGCATTAAGTTTTATGGTTCACTTTTGCTCACTTTTGAATCATAGTTATTGCTAACATAGCACATACTCTCCTATGTATATTTTTTCTGCCAATTTTGAATTTCTAAGGTTCATCCATGATGCTGCCTGTAGATTTAGTTATTAGGCCTGGAGACTCAGGAGGTATGAGTTCCAATCTGAAGGTCTGAGACCCAGGAGAGCTGAGGGTGTGACTTTCAGTCTGAGTCTAAAGACCTAAGACCCAAGAGAGCCAAGGATGTGAGTTCCATTCTGAGTCTGAAGTCCTGAGACCCAGGAGAGCCGAGGGTGTGAGTTCCAGTCTAAGTTTGAAGACCTGAGACCCAGGAGAGCCGATGGTGTGAGTTCTAGTGTGACAGCCTGAGATCCAGGAAAGCTGATGGTGTGAATTCCAGTGTGATGACCTGAGACCTGGGAGAACTGAGGGTGTGAGTTCCAGCATGATGGTCTGAGACCCAGGAGAGCTGATGGTGTGAGTTCCTGTGTGAAGGCCTGAGTCTAAGAGCCAATGATGTGAGTTCCAGTCTGAGTATGGAGGCCTGAGACCCAGGAGAGCTGATGGTGAGAGTTCCAATCTGAGTTTGAAGGTCTGAAACCCAGGAGAGCTGAGAGTGTGAGTTCTAGTCTGAGTCTGAAGGCCTGAGACCCAGGAGAGCTGATGGTGAGAGTTCCAGTCTGACTCTGAAGGTCTGAGACCCAGGAGAGCCAATGGTGAGAGTTGCAGTCTGAGTCCAGTGTGGAGTCAGGAGTAAAACTATTGTCCCAGCTCAAAGAGAGGCAGAGAGAGCAAATTCTTTGTTACTCCATTTTTGCTTTGTTCTATGTCCACCCTCATAACAGAGGACAATTCTTTTTCATATAATGACTTCTTTTCCTCTGGATAGATACCCGGGAGTGGGATTGCTGGATCGAATTGTAGTTCTACTTTTAGTTCTTTAAGGAATCTCCACACTGTTTTCCACAGTGGCCAACAACCTTTTCTGTTTTCTTGTCTTTCCTCCTTGTTCCCTAATGACACCACCATTGAATCAATTGCTCTGTTACCCACAAAACAGAAGACAATCCACTCTACTAAGTCTACTGATTCATTCGTTAATCTCAACCAGAATAATATTCATAAACATATCTAGAGTAACATTTGACCAAATATATGGGAACCCCATGGCTCAGCCAGGTTGACACATATAATTAACCATGACAATGCCTATGTACTTACTTGTGTATATGTGTATGTATGTATGTATGCATGAATCTTACTATGAAATAAGCACTGAACTAGCACAGAATAAAAAATATTATACCTTTTGCTGGAAAAGATTCACTGTGGTAATATTCTGTGGTCATCTGAAAGCAGCGTTTGCTGTTTCCAAATACAAATGAAAGAATGAAGAATCAGAAAAAAATAGATAATGTAGCCATTTAGCCAGCAATATGGAATGGATAACTGTGATTCCGTGTACAAAAATCCATGCTTAAATATTGATAAAAGACAAATGCAGCTGCTGTCTAAGGTGTTTCTGTGTTTTCTGGGCCCCTCATTGCCCAGGAAAGGATGCCACTCTGGTCATCCTGCTCTGCCCATGGCATTTGGAGTGCCTTCCTCCTGGTAGCCTTGCTGCTAGAAGGGGTAACTGAGACTGCTTCCTCCTTCACGTCCCTCTCTTGAAAACTTGTGTTCCCTGTTTATTTATTTGTCACAATATTTGGGCGTGTTTACGTATTGCTTAAAGATTCTTTGCACCTTCTGCAGGGTGGATTCAAACTCGGCTTCCTTGGCAAAGGTGACAGCCCTTGGCAAAATGCAGTTATTTGTTTTAAATAAGTTTTCTTCTCCACCACCAATGAAACTGTCAGTCTCATCACTCAGATCCCACCCACCCAACGTGGGAGAGGATGCATTCTCGCTCTGTTTCATGAAGCCGCAATTGTTACTGTCACTTCACCCAGGCATTCCTTTCACATTGGAAAGGCAGTGGTTTGTAAAATTGTCTCTGAATTCATAGAAACTACCGAATAACCTTTAACTTGGCAGAAGATCAAAGACATAACAATCAATTAACCCAAGAGGCACAAGTGCCAAAGAATCTTTATGCTGTATATAAACATGCCCAAATATTGCAATAAATATTATGCAAAACGTATGCCTTTGGGCTGGTATGTTTTTGAGAAGCAAGCTTTGCTACAACTCTAATATTTCAAACCACAGTAGAATTTCTGTTTGACAGGGTCACCCAGGCATCTTATCGGTCAAAACTTGATGAGGTAAACCAACAGGGCATGTCTCATCATCTGCGAAATCCAAATACGTGTATTTCCCACTAATGAATCCCTAATTGGGTCTAATAAAACGTTATTCTGGTCAACAATCCCATGGTAAGACATACTGTGAAGTGACTCAACACAGCTTGCTCATGTTTTCTGTCGAGAAACCAACAATTAATTTCAGCTATGGAACTTTGCATTTAAAGCTGGGCAGAGAAAATTTATAATAGGAGTAGACTTTTTTTTTTTTTTTTTTTTTTTTTTTTTGGAGACAGAATCTTGCTCTATCGCCTAGGCTGGAGTACAGTGGCACAATCTCAGCTCACTGCAAACTCCGCCTCCCAGGTTCACACCATTCTCCTGCCTCAGCCTCCGGAGTAGCTGGGACTACAGGTTCCCACCACCACGACCGGCTAATTTTTTTGTATTTTTAGTAGACACGGGGTTTCACTATGTTAGCCAGGATGGTCTTGATCTCCTGACCTCGTGATCTGCCCGCCTCGGCCTCCCAAAGTGCTGGGATTACAGGCGTGAGCCACCGCGCCCGGCCAGGAGTAGACTTTTAAACTCAAATTGACAAGCACCATTTGGTCTGTTTCTTGAATACTAGATTGATAGTTAATGAGCTGGAGTCTTCCCTCACCCTGACTTTCGGGTAGGTCATTCAGTTGTAAAGAAGAACTGCCTCCATGTTTACAATAGCCATAGCTCATAAATGCATGAGTAATAGTAAGTATTAATACATTAGTATTAGTAGGTAGTGTCTGTCATAATAGACAGATCTCTCGTTTAGGTTGATTATGGTATGCCTGTGCTAAACTCATATTTGCCATGTGAAGTATTGATGAGTATTGGTGCTGACAAGATAGAGATAGTAAAGAGTAGAGAGTGGTCCCAGAAAGCTACATGCACCAGCTAACAACAAGCTCCTTTCTGTCGGATTATTTCTGTACACTCTGCTTCGCCTTCCACTCTCTATTGCAGCAGTCCCCAACCTTTTTGGCACCAAGGACAGTTTTCATGTAAGACAATTTTTACATGGATCTGGGGCAGGATGATGGCATCAGGATGATTCAAGCACATTACATTGATTGTGCACGTTATTTCTATTACTGTTACAGTGGAATAGATAATGAAATAATTCTACAACTCACCATCATGTAGAATCAGTGGAAGCCCTGAGCTTATTTTCCTGCAACTAGACGGCCCTATCTGGGGGTGATGGGAGACAGTGACAGATCATCAGGCATTAGATTCTCATGAGGAGTGGGCAACCTGGATCTCTCGCATGTGCAGTTCACAATAGGGTTCACGCTCCTATGAGAATCTAATGCCACTACTGATCTGACAGGAAGCAGAACTCATGTGGTTATGTGAGCGATGGAGAATGGCTGTCAATACAGATGAAGCTTTGCTTGTTCGCCCACCCGCTGATCACTTCCTGTCATGTGATCTGCTTCGTAACAGGCCATGGACTGGTACTGGTCCATGGCCTGGGGGTTGGGGACCCTTGCTCTATTGGATGGAAATAAATATTACCAAAGTGACCATAGAGGAAGAGATCGAATGCCAGCTCTACACGCAAAGAACACCAAGGGATTAATGAAATTCACCAAAAGCGAACACAGCAGCCGATTTTTTCAGAGCCTCCAGAAAGAACCAACCGTGCTTGACACCTTGATTTCAGACTTCTGCTCTTCAGAGCCATAAGGCAATAAACTTATGTTGTTTTAAACCACTCATCATACAGAATTTTGTGATGGCAGCCCTAGCAAAACAAACAAACAAACAAAAATGCACCCAACTTTTTGGTAAATTGTGTTGTGGAGAGAGTGGAAGTTTTGGGAATTTTCACAACCCATCAGACACAGGGGGAGATTGTCCTAAACATTGTGAAGTGCACCCCAACATTGCAGGTGCCTGGAAATAACTTAGCAGCAGCACCAGTTGGGGATTGCTTGCTCTTACTGACTCCTTAACA
Source organism: Macaca mulatta (assembly GCF_049350105.2). Taxonomy (NCBI): domain Eukaryota; kingdom Metazoa; phylum Chordata; class Mammalia; order Primates; family Cercopithecidae; genus Macaca; species Macaca mulatta. The sequence goes on along the minus strand of NC_133426.1, from coordinate 3,105,077 downwards.
TTCTTTCCAGCCTTATAATTCAGTTATGATGATGTTTTATGATTTATTATTATTATAAGTCTTGAGTTAATAAGCAAAAGGGCCAATCAAAATATCTCCATCCAAAGCCTTGCAAAATTACAGTATCACACAAGCTCAAAAACATGTAAACATTAGCTCTGAGCTCCGAAAATTTGCTGCCAAACACAAAAGATAAATTATTCCTGAATGTGGGCCCATATGTAATCATCAGCCAATTAGACTTTATCTTGCATTTCTTCCATGGCCAAAAGGTCTCTTAGTAGCAATTAAGGTTCAGTTCCTCCAGTGAATGTTGCAGGGAGGGAACTTCAAGAACCTTTTCCAGGATGAGAGCAGGGGATAAGATTTCATGCTTTCATGGAGGCACTTTCATGGATGCCAACGTCAAGATGGATTCGTGCACTACAGGATGAGATGTGGTCTTCACTGCTCTCACCTCCCTAGTCCTATCTGTTTCGTGTGTGCATGTTCTCAGCCGCTCTTTCTGATTTCATGCCAGTCAGCCTTTGTTCCCATTGACTGCATCATCATGATTGCAGTGGGTACTCCTCTGACTCAAATGGCCCTGAAGGCAGTAGACCTTTCTTCCTCCTCCTCCTTCTCCTCTGCCGCTTCCTTTTCCTTTTTCTTCTCCTCTCTTCATCTTCCTTCTCCTCCTCCTCTCTTCCTCCTCCCTCTGCTCTTCTTTCTCCTCCTGCTCTTCTCTTCCTCTCTCCCTCTGCCTCTTCTCTTCCTCCTTCTCCTCCGCATCTTTCTCCTCCTCCTCCTCTTCCTCCTTCTTTTTCCCCTCCTCCTCCTTCTTCTCCTACAGTGATACCCTGCAGTTTTCCTTCTAATCAGTCTGCCTACTTTATCCTTCGTAAAGCTATCTTGTCTGTTAAATGTTGCAACTGAATTTTAAATATGCTCCAAAGAAGACTTACAACAATAATGCAAACCCTCATGGGTCCACCATTCAGCTTAAGTGATAGAAGCTTTCTAGTCTCCGAGAGAATGCTGCCATTTTCATGTCCTCCCTGGAGCAATCCCAAGTTTCCCTGTATTTCTATCTCGTCTCTCTCTACCTGAAGCCATCCACACCCACAATTTCAATGACCACTTATGCATAAATGATTCATATATGTACACATAGAAATATATTCACATTTTTAAAATAAAAAATGATATTTTCCAAAACAGAAGAAAAGAGTTAGCAGAATGGCATGCCAGTGAGCTCTACGATAGGATGAAGACAGAGCCTGTGAAAGGACCTCAGTGCTGTCTGTAAAATCCAGGGTTCTGGAGAGGATGCAGCAAAGACCCGCTTCAGTTCTAAACGTCTGCAATGAAGAAGCAGAAGCCCAACTCATGCACGTCCAGGTTGGATGCGAACAGCGAGCGGTTCTTGGTCATTTTGAGTCGGAGACCTCAGTGAACCTCTGCAAATCCGTCCACTTGTGACCAGATCAAGCTCTGCCACCCACCACCTCAAAGTTAGAGTCCATTCACGGCTCAAGAGTGTATTCACCCTCAAGTCTATTCACCCGTGACCTTGCAGAAGTGAAACCTGGTGGGGATTCCCTCTGCATCCCCCACCGGGGGAGGAGGAGAGGGTTGCAATGACCTGGGAAGGCTTTTGCAGAGCTCAGGAGCAGGACCAAGACAGGGAGCTGAGAACCCAGAGTGGCCCCTGACTACAATGCTGGCATTCTTCCCCCGAGTCTCAGGAGCCTGGGAATTAATCACATTCCATTTCATTCACCTAGGATCCTCTGCTTCCCACTCAGAGGGAGGTCATAATAGGCAAAATTAAAGATGGCATATGATGACAATTTGAAAATAAAATATAACTTATACAAGACAAGTAAAACTGCTTGGGGAAACATTTGGCCATTTTCATGCAAAAATTTACCATTTTTTTTTTCTTCCAGGCAAACCTTAGCAAATGCTCCCTGAAAGTTTTAGGCTGTATCTGTATCAAAGAAGTGTAATCACTATATGGTTTCAATCAATCCCAAATTTACTTGGTTATTGTGGCATCTACTAGATTGCACTGTTCAACATGGAAAGTGAAATTTCCACTCGAAAAACCACCTTCATTTGTACTTCTGTGGATTTAAGGGGAAGGAGAAAGAGAGCTGAAATAACAGTATCTGTAACCATGCAGTGCTTTAAAAGGAAATAAACTTTTCATAGAATCTTGCATTAGTTTTGCAGTCATGAAAGTTCTTTTAACTTTTGTGAGAAACTAACTATAAAGATGAGGATTGCAAACATATTCCCACAGCTCTCTATGTGGAATCACTGCAGGGAATAGATTAAGGAAGCTCAAATCCAGGGAAGGCATAAATAATAGGGAAATTTTCTTTCCTGAAACTCTCATTTTTCATATTGAAAACTTCCCTTAAAAGTTTCTGAAAAATATTTGGTGCAGAAAAACCCATATTGAGTATTCAAAAAATAATCTCCAAATCTCAGCAGATTAGTACAAAAAAAATTTATGTCCTGCTCCCAGGAAGTCCAGTGGCATATTCTTCATTGGGTGGCTCTCTTGGGAATACTTTCCGGCCATCAACAGAGAGTTTCCCAGCAACTTCATGAGACACCTGCCCCAGAAACATCCAGCTAAGCCTCTCCAAGAATCCTGATCTTTGGAAACTGCATGATATAATAAAATCTGTTCTTTGAAGCTGCTAAATTTTGGGGTGATGTGTTACAGAACAAGGGATAATCAATACAACTTTCAAGCAATAAATCAGGAAAGTAACTCATTCCATTTGGGGACACCACCATTTAAGCCTCTCATCATTGGCAGGGAAGGGACAAGGTCAGTGGTATATCTACTATATCTGACACCGGGGGTGAATTATATTATAATACCCCTTTCTTTATAAAACAAAAGGATTTTCAACAACTGTTATAGAATTAGAGGAATAATAATAATGACAGTTCAGAAACATAGTAAAGATAGTCATTTATGGGACTGGTAGGTATGGTCATGTCAGTAAAATATAATACAAATAAAATAACACAGGTAACAAAAGCAAAAATAGACACATAGGATTGCATCAAACTAAAATACTTCTGCACAGCCACTGAAACAGTTAACAGAGTGAATAGACAACCTGTGGATTGAAAGATAATATTTGGCTGGGCACGGTGGCTCACGCCTGTAATCCCAGAACTTTGGGAGGCTGAGGCAGGAGGATCACATGAGCCCAGGAGTTCAAAATCAGTCTGGGTGACATAGGGAGACTCTTGTCTCTACAAAAAATAAGAAAAACTTTAGGCAGGCATGGTGGAGCATGCCTGTAGTCCCAGTTATGGGAGGCTGATGTGGAAGCATTGCTTCAGCCCAGGAGGTAGAGGCTGCAGGGAGCCGTGATCACAGCACTGCACCTTAGCCTTGGTGCCTGAGGAAGACCCTGTCTCAAAGAAAAAAGAAAAAGAAAGAAAAGAAGAAGAAAGAAAAAGAAAGAGAGAGAGAGAGAGAGAATGAAAGAAGAAATAAAATATTTGCAAACCACACATCTGATAAGAAGTGAATATCAAAAATACATAAGAAACTCAAAAACTCAACAGCAGGAAAACAAATAACCCAATTTAAAAATGAGCCAGGGACCTGAATAGGTATCTCTCAAAAACAGACACACAAATGGCCAACAGATATATGAAAAAATGCTCAACATCACTAATGATCAGAAACGCAAATGAAAACCACAGTGAGACACCACCTTATACGTGTCAGAATGGCTACTCTCAAGAAGATAAAATATAAGTATTGGTGGGCATGCAGAAAAGAGGGGACGCTTGTATACTGTTGGTGGGAATATAAACTAGTACAGTTATTATGGAAAACAGTATGGAGTTCTCTCAAAAAATTAAAAATACAACTACCCTTTGGCCCATCAATCCCACTGATAATATATAGCCAAAGGAATTGAAATTAGTATGGTTAAGAGATAGCTGCACTCCCGTGTTTATTGCAGTGTTATTCATAATAGCCAAGATATGGAATCAACCCAAATGCCCATCAACAGATGAGTGCATAAAGAGAATGTGGTGCATATACACAATGAATGACTATGCAGCCATAAAAAAGAATAAAATTCTGCCAGGTGCGGTGGCTCATGCCTGTAATCCCAGCACTTTGGGAGGCTGAGGCGGGCAGATCACCTGAGGTCAGAAGTTCAAGACCAGCCTGGCCAACATGGTGAAACTCTGTCTATACAAAAATACAAAAATTAGTCAGGTACAATGGCGGGTGCCTGTAATCACAGCTACACTGTAGGCTGAGGCGAGAGTATTGCTTTAACGCGGGAGGCAGAGGTTGCAGTGAGCTGAGATCACACCAATGCACTCCAGCCTGGGTGACAGAGTGAGACTCTGTCTCAAAAAAAAAAAAAAAAAAAAAAAAAAGAATAAAATTCTTTCCTCTGCAGTCTGCAGCCACATGGGTGGAACTGGAGGACATCACATTAAGTAAAATAAACGAGGTACAGAAAAACAATCATCACACGATCTCAGTTCTACGTGGGAGCTAAAGAAGCAGCAGTCCTAGAAGTAGAGAGTAGAACGGTGGTTCCCATGGGCTGGGGAGTGGGGTAGGGAATTAGGGAAGATGTTGGTCAGGGGATGCAAAAATTTCCGTGACACAGGAGGAATAAGTTCAGGAGATCTACTGTACAGTCTGGTGACTACAGTTAATAGCATGGTATACTTGAAAATTGATAAGAGAATAACAAATTTTAAAATATTCTCACTACATATACAAAAATATGTCAGGTGATAAATAAGTAGCTTGATTGAATCATCCGGCAATGTGAGCAAATATCAAAACATCATATTGTGCCTCATAAATCTCTACAATAAAATTAATATTATTGTATAAATGGAAAAGTAATGGATTAATACATTCTAATTATGTCAATTTTTTGAGAAAAGGGAAAAGCCACCTGCAGAAATGCTTGCAAATAAGTGAACTCTACATGGTTGAAAGATTGATTTGGGTCAGGCGTGGTGGCTCACACCTGTAATCCCAGCACTTTGCATTTGTATTTGGATGCCAAGGCAGGCAGATCACTTGAGGTCAGGAGTTCAAGACCAGCCTGGCCAACATGGCATCTCTACTGAAAATGCAAAAATTAGCCAGGTGTGGTGGTGCACACCTGTAGTCTCAGCTACTCCGGAGGCTGAGGTAGAAGAATTACTTGAACCTGGGAGGCAGAGGTTGCAGTGAGCTGAAATCACGCCACTGCACTCCAGCCTGGGTGACATAGCAATTCCCTGTCTCCAAAAGAAAAAAAAATTGGCCCCTAAGTGCTGTTATTTTTTCATTACGTTTCTCAATGTTGCTTTCCAGTCCACACTTTAAACCCAAGAGTATTTAGAAGCATGGGAAATGGAAACCTAAACTGAAGATTCTGCGCTCGTGCAAATCTATTCTCAGAAAGAGCACGGGGCTTTGAGCCTGTCTGTGTTGCCGGTTGACTGTGACGGTTCCCTGATCTTCCTGTGGAACGCAGGGCTCATCGAAAGACAACAAATATATTGAAGCTCTGATACACAATATTATTATTAAAACGCAAAAACAACTGTATCAGTTTGCAATAATATCAGCTTTGTACTTTGTAAATAAAATTGTGAAGAATGGCCGATGTGTGGTGATAACTACAAACAAGCCCACTTGGGTTTGTTTAAATATTATGTTAAAATTCCCTATAGATGTGGATCTGCTTCTTACCTATTTGTGGAACAGAGGGCTGCACCTTTAGGATAAACCCTTAGGATGCCACTGCTTGGGAGAGATTTGGTTATTTTTCTGTTTTCTTTTCTTTCTTTGGGGGGGGCAAATTCAGGAGAGATACATATACACACATATACACACATGCACACACATATATGTGTATATATCTCATTATATACACTTATAATATATATATTTAATTTTAATTAAAAAATAAGGCCAGGCATGGTGGCTCATGCCAGTAATCCCAGCACTTTGGGAGGCCGAGGCGGGTGGATCACCTGAGGTCAGGAGTTCAAGACGAGCCTGGCCAACATGGTGAAACCCCATCTCTACTAAAAATACAAAAATTAGCTGGGCGTGGTGGCAGGTGCCTGTAATCCCAGCTACTCAGTAGGCTGAGGCAGGAGAATCACTTGAACCCAGGAGGCGGAGGTTGCAGTGAGCTGAGATCGTGCTACTGCACTCCAGCATGGGTGACAGAGCGAGACCCTGTCTAAAAAACAAACAAACATAAAATTGACAAATAACAACAGCACATATTCATGGGGAACGCAGTGATGTTTCAATACGTATAATGTACAGTGACTAAATTAGGGTAATTAGCATATCAAAAGTGATTTATTTTTAATGAGGCAGGTCTTGTAGCCAAACTCCATTGGCCTTAACTAGGTCCTGACCACTTGGTCCTGACTGCAGGTTTGGGTCCAGGAGTGGTGAGTCTGAATTGTGTGTGGTTTTCCTGTATGCCCAGGACAAGAATGCATTATTTCTGTGTGAATTCTCCAAATTCTTATTCATCAGAACTCTCATATCTCTGCAAGATTTCATGTTTTGATCAAGAAGATATATTTTCAAATTCTGCACACAATCCTCTAGGCTTTTACTAAAAATCAGAGTTTCTGGCCAGGCTCAGTGGCTCATGCCTATAATCCCAACATTTTGGGAGGCCAACATGGGAGAATGGCTTGAGCCCAGGAATTCCAGACCAGCGTGGGCAACATAGCAAGACCCCATATCTAAAAAAAGAAAAATTAGCTGGCCATGGTGACATGCACCTGTAGTCCCACCTACTTGTGAGGCTGAGGTGGGAGGATCACTTGAGCCCAGGAGGTCAAGGCTACAGTGAGCCATGATTGCGCCACTGCATTCCAGCCTGAGTGACACAGTGAGACTCTCAAAAAAAAAAATCTGAATTTCTAAATATTACATTACTTTGGGATTCAGAGTCAATGGCGCTCCAAAATGTTAAATGCCTGCTACTTCTCAGGGGCATTTTATTATTAGGATAATCAGAATACATTTCCTATTTTTAGGAACTCATGTGCCTTGTGTATATTCCAAAATTCAGATTCAAATTCCCAATCAATTTCATAATTTAGATGACATTAGATTATGAGGAAATCTTTCAGGCTAGTCGAACATAATGATATAATTGTTTTGGGACCAGGCATGGTGGCTTACCCCTGTAATCTCAGTATTTTGGAAAGCTAAAGCAGGAGGATTGCTTGAGTCTAGGAGTTTGAGACCAGCCTGGGCAACAAAGTGAAATCCCTCTATCTCTACCAAAAATAAAAATAAAAAAAAAATTGTTTTGGGAAAATTTTACATATTGAAAAGCAAATAATAACTACCATTTTAATTAATGAGGATTTTCCTATAAGTTTTCTATTTTTTCCCACCTTTATATCATTTAGAAATGTCCATCATAGAAGAAGTTCAGATCAATGATTGCTTTGCAGAAATTGAAGTTACAGTTGGAAAAGCCTTAACTCCAATTGCAAGGTTAAGTCTAGGTCTTGTTCTCAGTAGTGCTGCCATTGTGTTTTTGCCAGCAGACATGCTGGTAGAGGAGAGTGAAGGCTGTTACATTCAGGCCAAACACAAAAAGCAAACAGTGAATTCCTTATTCCTTATTTCTCCATAAAAACAGCTTTCCCCCATACTGTTTCAATCAGGCATTTACACAGTAAATGATGTATCATACTAAGTTAAATATTTGGGTGAATGTGTTAGTAAATTTTCTCCTAGAAATATAGACAGCCTCTTAAAATCCATGTTGCTCTATGGACGTACACATTTGAGTGATTTACAATTGTTAGATCATCGGTTTCTCCGTGGCCTGGCATCACAGTGTCTACAACAAACATTAATAAAGTGTTACGAAGCACTTCAACCCAGCTTCTGTAAGATTTTGCACAATAGATTGTGGTTGGACTTCTTCCAGGTCCCCCCTCTCTATTTTTTTAACATACAACCATGCTTTATTTACCCATTGGACAGCCTTACAATAACAAAGCAGAAACTGAATTTGTGTGATACATTTTTAAGCAATAAACAGGTTGATTTATTTGTTTAGTGAGTTGTATGATGCTATATGCTATTTCTCGCAGGCTAAGAGGTTACACTTTCCTCTATATCCAAATAATCAAAATATTATAGATGGTGCAACAATGGAAACGCAGCATAACACAAAGAGATTTAAAGCTCTGACCCACAAGGCAAGCTTTCTATTCTCCTAATTGAAAAGTTTCCATTTACTCTAATCCATAGGCTGCACTGTATTTATTCCATTGTCACTGGTTTGAAAGACTTCTTGTGGCTCCACTGGATAATATCCCAGGTCATGCATTTATCTCCATTTTTTTTCCACATTAAATTTATTCTGCACCATTTTACTGTTGAGGGAGGAAGGAGGCATAGCTCTTATTCTCATTCACAATTCTGGCCACTCCTGTGGGGAAAGATGGAGAAGGAAGATCAAAGGGATAGTTTTGTATGATCCTCAGGTCTTTCTTACGTTTGCTACCGTAAATCCAGTTTTTACTTTAATTGTTAGATTCTGTTAGATTTACTTTGTTAGTTTTACTTAAATTGTTAAGATTTATCACTGCCAGTAAATACAAAGGGATGATGTCATTATTGCTGATACTACAAGAATATGTGCTTGAACTCCTTAGCTTTTGTTAGTAGAGTTTTATTCTTTCCATTACAAGAGATTTTCCTAAACATAAACACCAGTTCAGAAATGTAGGTGCTCAGAAGAGCATGGCATAAGAGAATAGAACAGCTCAGAATCAAAATAGCCTCCTACAATGTTATTAGAAAGCAACTCACATGAAACTAAGTGAGCAGTCCTCTTATGTCTGTAGAACACAGTTTTCTCACTGTAATCTTCCATTTTCCAGTATAGTGAAAATAATACTACCGTATACTGAGATTATGGCATACTGTTAGTGATAAAATGAACAGAGATTTGACTATAAAAATCCTGAATGATGGGGCTTTTTTTTCCCCTTTTCACTATACCAGCAACTATATGAGTGTCTCTATTCTGGGAGAATTAATGGCCATTGGAAACCCAGTTTATTTGATGCAAACTAGAGAAAACATGGGTAATAGTCACAAAACCCATTTTGCCTTTGATGAGAAATTTATTGTCCGCATTTACTCAATGAAAAAGCTCCTTCCAGAAATCTGTCAAAGCAAGGAATAGAAAGCAAAGAGAACGTTTTGCTATATGGATCTTTGGCCAGAGATGAAAGCTAGGCTCTAGGAGCTAGCCAAGAGTCTTCCACTCTTCAGCTTCTACGAGAGTCCAGATTTCCATCCACATGAGAAATGAGGTGTGATGTCCCTGTTTTCCTTTCACTGCAACGTAGTCACTTTGCAATAGGCTCTCCCGATCAAATATGCAACTCCAGATGTTCCCGGCTCAGAGCTCAGAGCTCTTTGCCGTAAAGGGCCAGAGCAGAGCAGCCCCCTTCACTTTTACGGATTGATTGAAACTCCAGACGTCTGACAGTGAGCAGATGTTTGTGAGGCAAACAAGAACTGTAGAACGTGGCATGGTTGGAAGACGTGGACTTCCAATGATGTGCTTTATTACAAAAGCAGAGGCATAAACATCAGCAGGGAGTCATGGTAACTACCTCCTCCTGACCTCACTGTGGATGGAAACGGTGTGCTGAAAGACCGTGGGAAGATGGGGCCATGGAGAAGAGAGGGAAAATGATTTTGCTTTAGATGAGAAATGGAAGAAAAAACATTATAGTGGAATGGGAGGGACACAATAGAATAAATTCATAGTTTTATTTGAGGGTGGAAAATAGAGTGACACTATTCACAATGGCAAAAACATGGAATCAACCTAGATGCCCATCAACGGTGGACTAGATACAGAAAATGTGGTACATAAACACCCTGGAATACTTTGCAGCAACATAGATGCAGCTAGAGGCCGTTATCCTGAGTAAATTAATGTAGGAACACAAAACCAAGTACTGCTTGTTTTCACTTCTAAGTAGGAGCTAAACCTTGGGTGCTCATGGACATAAAGTTGGGAATGACAGACACTGGGGGCTACTTGAGGGTGCAGGCGGGGAGGAGGGAGAGGATTGAAAAACTACCTACTGGGTACTATGCTTCCTACCTGGATGATGAAATAATCTGGACACCAAACTCCCTCGACATGCAATTTACCCATGTAACAAACCTGCACGTGGACATTCTGAGCCTAAAATAAAGGTTGGAAAGAAAAAAGAAGAGAAGCAAAATGGAGTGACAAGGTGCAGTACGACAGCCATGTAGTGGGTTTGGGAGCTGTGTTTTGAATTGGAAGGAGCATGGTGGATGCTGTGCAGTATAGCCCTAGAGAAGCTCACTAGAGTGGAAATGGCTGTGTATTGACAGGGTCCTTAAGTGACCATGGGAGTGATTGATGCTCACCTGGACTCAAGAATCTCTACTGCATGGTCTCAATTCTTGCCCCTTCCAACTGTGACAGTTTCCCTCATTTTACTCATCTTATAGAAGATAAATTAGAGCTTTGAGTTTTGAATGAAGAAGCTGAGACTAATGAAAGTTCTATAACTTTTCCAAGATCACGTACCCTCAAAGTAGAAGAGTGAGAATCAGCTTGGCCTTGGTAGATGTTTGGTTACCAAAAAGCATTGCACTTCCAAATTTTATGTAGGTCATTCCATTTTCTACTTTCCTCCTCCTCCTCCTCCTTCTTCTTCTTTTCTTCCCTCCTCATCTTCCTTCTCCTCCTCCTTCTTCTCCTCCTCCTCCTTCTTCTCCTCCTCCTCCTTCTTCTCCTCCTCCTCCTTCTTCTCCTCCTCCTCCTCCTTCTTCTTCCTTCTTCCTCATCTTCATTTTTTAGAGACAGGGTCTTGCTCTGTTGCCCCGGCTGGAGTGCTGTGGCATGATCATAGCTTACTGCAGTGTCGAATTCCTGGGCTCAAGCAATATACTCCCACTTTTGCCTCCTGAGTAACTGGGGACTACAAGCACATGCCATGATGCCCAACTAATTTAAAAACTTTTTTTTTTTTAAGAGAGGGGGTCTAACTGTGTTGTCCAGGCTGCTCTCAAACACCTGGCCTCAAGTGGTCCTCCTGCCCCAGCCTGTGAAAGTTCTGGGATTACAGGCATGAGCCACCAGGGCTGGACAAGCACATTTTCTTTATCCATTCATCTGCACATAGACATTGGCGTGGTGTCCACATCTCACCTATTATAAATAATGCTTCAGTGAACATGAGAGTGCCAATATCTCTTCAACACACTGATTTCAATTATTTTGGATCTATACCCAGAAGTGAGATGGCTGGATTATATGTGTAAGGGTGTTAAACAGAGCGTGGCTTCTAATACATCACAATCTCAGCCTCGGAACTCAATGAGGGCTCAGGGAAATAAATATTTGTCAAGTGGAGATGTAACTGCATGATGGGTTCTTTCTGCCCCCCTGCACAGACAAAACCAATTTGCTGAGACCATGACATTGAAATAAAGCAAGAGCTTAATAGACACAAGGTCAACCATGCCACATGGGAGACAAGGTTATTACAGAAAAATTGGAGGCTAGGGTTTTTTCAAGGTAGTTTGGGAGAGGAGTCTGTGTGGCTAGGCAATGGGTGCCTGCTGCTGTTTGGTTGGGTCAGAGATGAAATCACAGGGAGCTGAAACTGTCCTCCAGGGCTGAGTTGCTCCTGGGTGGGGCCATAGGAGTGTGAAGCCCTCAGTCTGTGGGTCCAGGTGTTGTCATGGGTGTCAGAAATGCAAAAACACTCGAAAAGACGTCTCAAAAGGCCAGTCCTTCTGTTCTGCAATGGTGATGTTATCTGCAGGAGTAATTGGGGAAGTTGCAAAGCTTGTGACCTCTGGAATAATGGCTGCCAATCATTCATGTCTGCACTTTAGCAGAATTCAGACTCCTCTGGCCTAGCCTGGTGATCTCTCATTTGCTTTACAAAGGCGGTTGAGTTTTGCGGAAGTCCTATTATCACTTAAACTATAAGCAAAATGTCTTGCAAGTTGGAGGCTAAAGGCAAGAGGAGGGTTAGCTAGGTGGGATCTCCCCCACTGCCGTAATTTTTTTCACTGATATAATTTTTGCAAAGGCAGTTTCAGAAAGCTGAGGTATCATTCTCTTTAAAGCTTCCATTTCTATTCTATGATTTCATCATCTCTTCCTATGAATTTTTACTTGACCTTTCTTTTCCTTTTTCTTTCTTTTTTTTTCCCTTTTGAGACAAGGTCTCCCTCTGTCACCCAGGTTGGGGTGCAGTGGCATGATCAGGGCTTACTGCATCCTCAGCCTTTTGGGCTGAAGTGATCCTCCCATCTCAGTCCCACCCCCTGCGTAGCTGGGACTATGGGTATGCACCACCATACCTGGCTATTTTTTTTTTTTTTTAATTATTGTAGAGATGGCAGTCTCACTATGTTGCCCAGGCTGGTCTTGAACTCCTAAACTCAAATGATCCTCCTGCCTCAGCCTCCCAAAGTGCTGGGATTACAGGCATAAGCCACCACGTCTGGCTGGTCTTTCTTCAAGCCCCTTTTTGCTTCTATAGTATTTATCAATAGATTTACACCCAGAAGTTCACTCTTCTCTATTTTACTAACAATCATGCCATGGAATGCTTCTTGATACCCTGTTTTCCTAATTTGCTTTTAGTACTTATTGCTCGTAAAAGCATTCCTGACTTTAATCACCTTTTTTCCATCTTCCCTAAATGGGCTTACTTCACAATGCTTTCTTCCAAAATGACTTCAATATCACCTCTAACAGGATTATTTGTAAACCTAAATCTTTGGCCCTACCAATTTTTCTACATACAAACCCACATTTGAACACATTATTTGCTGCCATTGTTACATAATAGCCAATCTTGCTCTTTGATTGAGATTGATCTTGTTGATAAATAATGCAAGGTGATACGTTATGGGATTTGGGGGAATAGAAGTATAGAGGAAACAATAAAACATTTCCGAAGACAAAGTACATTACCAGCTAATTTCAGTAATTTATATATTAGTACATCTCTCTCCAATAAATATTACATTATTTTTTAAAAAACTCATGAGAGGGAATGCCTTATACTCTTTTGCAGCACTGTTGAATCTATCATGATTTCAAAATTCAAAGTTGAAAAGTGTTCACAGAGGAAGCAGATTAAAGACAAGGAAAACAAATCCATTTACAGTTCCTCTTACGCTCGGAAATTAAGTAATAGAATCATACACGTGTCACTAGAGTTGGAGAAAGCTTTGGAGATGATCTGGTCCAGATGAGGAAATTGAGACCAAGAGGGTTTTATTATTATTTTTTTAAGTTCAAATACCACAGAATTGGTAGAAAAAAATCAGTTTTTTGTTTTTAAGATGAGGGTCTCAGTCTGCACCCAGACTGGAGTGCAGTGGTGCAGTCATAGCTCACTGCAGCCTCAACCTCCCAGGCTCAAGCGATCCTCCCACCTCAGCCTCTCGAGTAGCTGGGACTATAGGTGCACACCACCATGCCGAACTTATTTCTGTATTTTTAGTAGAGTTGGGGTTTCACCATGTTGCCCAGGCTGGTCTTGGACTCCTGGGCTTAAGCGATCCTCCCATCTCAGCCTCCCAAAGTGCTGGGATTACAGGTGGGAGCCATGGTGTCCAGCCAAAAAATTAGTTCTTGACAGTCTCTTAGATTTGAGGCATAGATCTATAACTGCTTAATAACAGATAAAGGTTGGCAAAGTGTTTATCCTAGGTTGGCAAAGTGTTTATCCTAGTTAGAATCCAAGAACTTGAATGATGTCTTTATTTTAGTTTTTGGTTTTAATTTTTTGGGTATTGGAGCTTAAAATTTTATGAAAAGTTGGGATGGATGATGATTAACCAGACCCCATTATATCTAATATTTTGGTGAATATATCAGACAAACAGCACGGAGAAAGTAGAGATGTCAGCACAGAAATTAGGTGGAAAACTAAAGTTTTCAAGAAACTATAGACATCCCTGCTTTTGTCATGAGTGTTCATCCTGAAACAAGTTCCCAAGTAAGTTAAGAAGCCAGCAATTCTGAGCAATAAAAAGACCATATGGAAATTAAAACTCCTATAGACAGTACATGTCCCAGAGGAAAACCACAAGGTTATCATAATTAACAAGACCTTTTATTCTGTCACTGTCATTGCTAAAACTTTAATGTGCCATTTGTAAGCCAAAAATAAAATTATAAGACTCCTCGAACACCTGAATGGATTTCGTCCTCCAGGGCACTTTGAAATTTAACCTAGGCCAGGCGCTGTGGCTCACACCTGTAATCCCAGCACTTTGGGAGGCTGAGGTGGATGGATCACTTGAAGTCAGGAGTTCAAGACCAGCCTGGCCAACATGGTGAAACCCCATCTCTACTAAAATTACAAAAATTAGCCGGGTGTGGTTGTGCATGTCCGTAGTCCCAGCTACTCGGAAAGCTGAGGCAGGAGAATCACTTAAACCTGGAAGGCAGAGGTTGCAATGAGCCAAGATCACGCCACTGCACTCCAGCCTGGGCAACAGAGTGAGACAACATCTCAAAATAGACAAAGTAAAATAAAATGAAATGAAATAAAATAAAATAAAATTTAACCTGAAAGACTGGTTCAAGCCACGATGGGAAGTGGGGGTTGGACATGTCTCAGTATAGCCCTCCAGCATCAACACCAAAACAGGCCTTACTTCTGATAAGAAACATTTACAGTCTATTCTCTCTGAAGCCTGCTACCTGGGGGGTTCATCCGCATGATAAACTTCAGTCTCACATCCCCTATCTTAATCTAGATATTTCCTTTCTATTGATCCCAGGTCTTTAGATAAACTTAACCAACTGCCGATCAGAAAAATTTTAAATGTACCTATAACCTGGGAGTCCCCTGACTCCTAGCCCGCTTCAAGTTGTCTCGCCTTTCTGGGTTCAACCTTAAATGCATTTGACCAGAGTCTCATTTCTCCCTAAAATGTATAAAACCAAGCTGTGCCCCGATCACCTTGGGCACATGTTCTCAGGATCTCCTGAGGGCTGTGTTATGGGTCATGGTCATGCATATTTGGCTCAAAGTAAATCTCTTCAAATAATTTTGCAGTTTGACAGTTTTTGTTGACCCATTTTTGAGAAATGTAGTGTTATGTAATTTTCCACTGCTTGAAAATATGCTCCAGTTGTCACTGAGTTAATGATTCTCCAGTTGCATGTTTCTCTGCTCCCAATTCCCTCAGACGCATGATTCCACGAGTAAACACACTTAACCCAGCTCTATTAAAAATCTGTGTTCACAGAGGCTGCATTCGCATTGTTTTTGTAAACATCCTCCTTGAAAGGAGAACCCCTGGCCTCAGAAAGTCCACAATCCATTCTTTAAGAGGAGCATTTCATGAATGAAGTGACATATATGTCACTTTCAAGGGAAGACGGAAGATTCTGCAAATATTTAAGGACCAGCAAATTGGTTTTCCAGAATAATTTCTACTCTACTGGAAGGACAGAGTCATAGCTGACTTGACCAAACCAAACCATAAACGTGTGCATAAAAAGAATCATTTTCTAAAACAAATGCACTGAATATGCTAAATCCTCTAACATTGAAGAGAACACTTGCAAAGCCTGTACATTATTCCAGAGTTAACATCCATGACAGGGATTGAGTAACATGGTCCCTATCAAGTTAATTACTAAAGGACGCCCAACAGCAGACAGGGAGGGCCACCAATTTCTCCTCATCTGCACCATCTGCCCAAAGGATTCAACATTTTGATGATGATGACACATTCACCTTTAATGCATGGAATACTTTAGACCAAAACATTTGTGCCTTGATGTCTTGAATCCCCATGCAAGATCATACTCATCCTAAATTGTATTCCGTAGGCAATTTCTCAGCCATCTCTCTCCTTTCTGTTGGTCAAAGGCCAATGTGAGATAATTCCTAAAAGAACTCTATAGTCTCCAGGATATAACTTCAGCATTGCTCAAATCATATCGTCTTGTGATTCCCACCTTAATTAGTTGTGTGTTCTCTACTCCATGAAGACTGAGAAGTGTCTGACCACAGGGATGTTGCATCACACATATTTGTGCTGAGAGGTAGGCTATATAGAAATATAGTCAGATGCTTTTTCATATCCTGTGAATGCTCTTTCTCTTGGGGCTTAGAATGCATGGAGGCAAAGAATTCCAGAGCTTTAAGAGATGGGTGGACACTCCCTTAGTAAAAAGCAACATTCCTCTGCTTTGACTCTCGAATTATTATTATGTTTTTGTTTGAATCCCTTTTAAGATAGTTGGCTTGAAAGCCAGCATTTATAGAGGAAAAAAATGTCTAATATCTTTGTGGATATTGAGACCAATATGCAGTGAACTGATCCATACATTTCTTTAATCTTCTAAACTTTTAAGAACATTTAAAAAATTAACCTTTTAAATTTAAGATAGTTTTAGGTTTACACTTAGTCATAAGAAATAACACAGGGATTTGGGAGGCTGAAGCTGGTCTCAAGAGTTTGAGACCAGCCTGGACAACATGGTGAAGCCCCATCTCTACTAAAAATACAAAAATTAGCCAGGCAGTAGTGGTGCACTCCTATAATCCCAGCTACTCAGGAGGCTGAGGCAGGAGAATCACTTGAGTCTGGGAGGCAGAGGTTGCGGTGAGCCGAGATTGCACCACTGCACTTCAGTCTGGGCAAGAGAATGAGACCTTGTCTCCACAAAAAAAAAAAAAAAAAAAAAAAGAAAAGAAATAACACAGGGAGATCCCTTGTACTCTTTACTTTTCCCCCAGGGGTAATATCTTGCAAAACTGTTACCAAAAAGGGGTCTCAATCCAGGCCCCCAAGAGACGGTTCTTGGATATTGTGCAAGAAAGAATTCAAGGCGATCCATAAAGTGAAAGCAAGTTTATTAAGAAAGTGAAAGAATAAAAGAATGGGTATTCCATAGGCAGAGCAGCCCCGAGGGCTGCTGATTGGTTATTTTTATGGTTATTTCTTGATTATATGCTAAGCAAGGGGTGGATTATTCATGAGTTTTCTGGGAAAGGGGTGGGCAATTCCCAGAACTGAGGGTTTCTCCCCTTTTTAGACCATATAGGGTAACTTCCAGATGTTGCCATGGCATCAGTAAACTGTCATGGTGCTGGTGGAAGTGGCTTTTAACAGCGAATGCATTATAATTAGCGTATAATGAGCAGTGAGGACGATCAGAGGTCACTCTTGTTGCCATCTTGGTTTTGGTGGGTTCTGGCCGGCTTCTTTACCGCAACCTGTTTTAACAGCAAGGTCTTTATGACCTGTATCTTGTGCTGACCTCCTATCTCATCCTGTGACTAAGAAAGCCTAACCTCCTGGGAATGCAGCCCAGCAGGTCTCAGCCTCATGTTATCCAGCCCCTATTCAAGATAAAGCCACTCTGGTTTGAAGGCCTCTGATAAAACTACAGTAGAAGCTCACACCAGGATATTGACCTTGGTACAGTCAAAGGACAGAACATTTCCATCACCACAAGATCTACCATGTTGTCCTTCTAATATAGCCACATACACTGCCATGCTTGATGACAGGCTTTAGGACCCAAAGAATGAGACAAAAAAAAATCCCACTTCTCAGAGCCAGCTGAGCTCAAATAAATGTTTGCAAGAGACTGCTCCAACACTTGCGCTTATAGGGCATTGTGTTGACTTTGGGTTTGATATCTGTCTTAATCTGTTTGGGCTGCTGTAACAAAATGCCTTAGCCTATAATATGGTTTGGCTGTGTCCCCAACCCAATTCTTGTCTTGAATTGGAGTTCCCGCAATTCCCATTATCATGAGAAAGACCCGGTGGGGCAGGAGGTAATTGAATCATGGGGCTGGGTCTTTCCTGTGCTGCTTTCACGGTAGTGAATAAGTCTCACAACATCTGATGGTTTTATAAGGAGGAGTTTCCCTGCTCAAGCTTGCTTCTTGCCTGTGGCGGTGTAAGACGTCCGTTGGTCTTTCATCATGATTGTGAGGCCTCCCCAGCCATGTGGAGCTGTGAGTCAATTAAACCTCTTTCCTTCATAAATTACCTAGTTTTGGGTATGTCTCTATTAGCAGCGTGAGAACAGACTAATACAGCCTGGATGGTTTATAAACAACAGACATTTATTGCTGACAGCTCTGGAGGCTGAAGTCCAAGGTCAAGGCATGGCAGATTCAGTGTCTGGTGAGGACTCACTGTCTGCTTCCAAGATTGTGCTTTCTTGCTGCATCTTTACATTGTGGAAGGAAGTCTCTTTTATAAAGGCACTAATCCCATTCATAAGGCTGGAGTCCTCATGATTTCACCCCTTCTCACAGGCTTCAGCTCTCCATACTATCACATTTCAGATTTGTATTAGTCAGGATTCTCTAGAGGGACAGGACTAACAGGATAGATGTGTCTATGAAAGGGAGTTTAGTAAAAAGTGTTGACTTACATGATCACAAGGTGAAGTCCCACAAAAGGCCACCTGCAAGCTGAGGAGCAAAAAAGCCAGTTCAAGTCCCAAAACCCCAAAAGTAGGGTAGCCAAGGGGGCAGCCTTCAGTCTGTTGCTGAAGGCCTGAAAGTGCCTGGCAAACCACTGGTGTAAGTCCAAGAGTCCAAAAGCTGAAGAACTTGGAGTCTGATGTTTGAGGGCAGGAAGCATCCAGCACCAGAGAAAGATGGCGGCCAGAAGACTCAGCCAGTCTAGTCTTTCCACGTTCCTCTGCCTGCTTTTATTCTGGCTGTACTGGCAGCTGATTAAATTGTGCCCACCTAGATTGAGGGTGGGTCTGCCTTTCTCAGTCCACTGACTCACAGCCATACCCAGAACAATACTTTGCATCCTTCAATCCAATCAAGTTGACACTCACTAATAACTATCACAGGATTCAATCACAACATGTGCATTTGGGAGAGGACACAGACATTCAGACTATAGCAATACACTGCAGGAATGTTCAGCCGCTTCCTTTTCCCTTTCTCAGTCAGAGAACAAGGGGATCTGGAAGGCTGCAGAGCTTGACATGCAAGGTAGCAAAACACCCAGAAGGTACAACCCACATTCATGAGCTCCATTACCTTATGGGGCATCAGTCCTGTGGACCTAGAGCTGGTGGTGGTAGGCAGGTTATCATGAAGAGCTTGTCTTCTCTCTTAGGTTCCACAATCAAGTCTTGGCTTACACGTCTTTGGGTTGTGCAAGAGGCAGCAGCAGAAATTAGCTGGGACCAGGAGTGTCCAATGTCTTTGGAGTAAGAGCTCCAGTTTTGATGGGGTGGAGGGTGTGGGGACCTCCTATGTTCATTTGAATGTGGATCTGTTTGGCGAGTGGGATCTGCAGCAGCAGCAAACACAGAATGTGCCTGAGAAGTCATGGATATGATGGCACCAAACAAAGGGGCTGGCACCAACCATGTACCCACGGATTCATTCTAAAGCCACATTCATGCTGGAGCCCTTGCTCTGGTGTGAATCGCTCATGTCTGGGGTATGTGCATTAGGGCTGGTTCTGTCTTCAAGAACATCCCCACTCCACATTTAGCTTCTCTATGTATCCCTTGGGCTGCCACCATTCTCCATGTGACAGTTGTCACAGCCTGGACCATGCAATTGCTCAGCTCAGTTCTGGAGAAGTCAAATGAAAGCATTAGCCCTTCACTGCCATTCCCGAGGAAGACAGATGAATTTTCGTGCAGATTTTCTGATGCTCTAAGAACTTAGAGATGTTCATGAATTCAGCACAGCATTCCTACTGGAGAGGTTGCTTTGTATTCGAAGGACTGCCTCTCAATTCAGTGACATTTTTCTTAGGGTCCATCCTGCATATTTGCAACAGGTCTGGCCCAGAGGGGAACTGGAAAACAGTCAGGATCCAGAGCAGTAAGGTCTGCAGATGTCTGGGCAGTTTGCTGGAACACAAGTGGGGTCATGTCTGCAAATTCCAGGGAAGAGGTATCCCCCTGGCCAAGTTCAACCAAAGTGCCTGAGCTTGGTCTCTCATGGTTCAGCCCATGCAGACATCCAAGCACTGGTAGAACAGTGAGGATTTTGCCCCCTTTCCACAAATTCCTGGAATTGGGATAATTCTAAAAAAATTTTTTTATCAAACATTGGGGCTTATACTCACCAACCTTTCTTTATTCTGCCTCCAACCCACACACCCTTTCCAGCCTCTGGAATCTATCAGCTCTCTATCTCCATGAGGGTTTTTTTTTTTTTTTTTTTGACAGTCTTGCTATGTCACCCAGGCTGGAGGGCAGTGGCACGATCACAGCTCACTGCAACCTTGACCTCTCCAAGGCTTAGGTGATCCTCCCATCATGAGGTCAATTTTTAAAGCTACCACATATGAGTAAAAATAAGAGGCATCTGTCTTGCAGAGTGGGGTGACTGTAGTTAGCAATAATATATTTTATATTTCAAAGTAGCTGGAAGAGGAGATGACACTATAGGAGATTACCAACACAGGGCTGGGCCCAGTGGCCCACACCTGTAATCCCAGCCATTTGGGAGGCTGACATGGGACAATCCCTTGAGCCCAGGAATTCAAGACCAGCCTGAGCAACATAGCAGGACCCTCATCTCTACAAAAAATTTTTTTTAATTAAAATTTAAAATTAAAAATTAGCTGGGTGTGGTGGTGCACACCTGCAATTCCAGCTACTCAGGAGGCTGAGGCAAGAGGATCACTTGAGCCCAGGAGGTACAAGTTGCAGTGAGCTATGATTGAACCACTGCACCCCAGCCTGGGCAACAAAGTGAGACCCTGTCTCAAAAAAAAAAAAAAAAAGAAAGAAATTAAAAATACTCCTAGTGATGGATACCCCCAATACTCTGACTTAATCATTATACGTCAGTAAAAAAATTTAAAAAATTTAAACTTGCTTTTTCAAACGTGAAAAAAATGTGAACCTTGCACCCTTTTTTGACTTTGTTTCTTGCAACCTTGCAGAGCCCATCTACACATGGCAAAAAAATCTCACAATGAGTTCCCATCCACAACCTCAGCAAAGGGCAGGTGTGTCCCCAGAGAACGTCAGCTGATTGGACAGCAGTCTGCAGCAGAAGGTGAAACCCCTAATTTGGAAGGAATTGAAACATGAAAAGATGCTGAGATCACAGTGAAAACAGAGACAAAGTCCTCTGGGGAAAAAATATTAAAAAGGGGAGATGTACAAAGAACACAACATTTCAGTTAGGAAGAGTAAGTTCAGGAGATCTGTTATACAACATGGGTATGATAGTTAATAACAATGCCTGGTATATTTGGAAATTGCTAAAGGAACACCCTTTAAAGATTTCCACCCTTCCCTCAAATGATAAGTATGAAAGGTGACGGATATATTTCTTGCCTTGATGTAGCAGTTCCACAGTGTGCACATAGCAAAACATCATGTTGTATCCCATAAATATATATCTTTTAAATTTGTTAATTGAAATAATAATAAAGAACAATGGGATTTTTAAGACAATCAAGTGTATTTGTAAATACATAGGTATATAGGTATATACACATACGTATTTGTAAATTATATGTATGTATACTTACATAAATATATCAGTATAAACACATATGTACATACATACTGACAAATACACATATTTGTATAATGTGTATACATATTTGTAAATATGCAGGCATATATATTTACATAAGCATATAAACATAAGTATTAACATATGTACACATATGCTTACAAATACACATATGTGTATATATGTATATATGTAAACATATATATGTATTTCTAAATATATAGATCACATAAGTATATATACACATATATTTACAAATACTGATATGTCTAAATGTACAAATATATGTATTTGTAAATATATGTATATATACTTATATAAGCATATAAACATACAAGTATATATACACATATGTACATATATACTTAGAAATACACATGTGTAGATATGTACACATACCTATATATTTGTAAGCATATATATACTTAAATGATCATATAAACATATGAGTATATATACACTTATGCACATATATATTTACAAATACACGTGTCTGTGTATATATGTGTGTACACACACACATATTTGTCAAAATAACCACATAACCCAAAGGATTACGTGAACCAAAAAGCAAATTCAGAAGCCGGGAGATAATTCCAAGCTCCAAGAAGTTCTGACATGGCAAATATGAAAATGAGTTTCAAAGCCACAGAACAAAGGAGGTGACATTGCCAAAACTTTTACTCAACGCCCCTGAAGGGCTGTTGGGAGAGGGCAGGGCTCAGCCATATTTAAACAAACAATGGTTGATTATTTTCTCAGATCCTCCACAGAATTTCTTTCTTCCAGTCAAAGAGTATACCTAAAAGCCAATACACAACACTCAGGAAAAATATGGGAGCCCCCAAAACAAAGAAAAATCCTTCAAAAAGCCAGACAGGTGGCCCCCAGACATCCTGCATGACCTGGAGAAGACACCCCAGCAGGGCTGGGAGGGCCCTGGGAACAATGCGAAAAGGTCTTCAGAGCCCTCAAGGGGAATTCCTGACTGTGGAGAGCTCTACGCTGCGCTCAGCTCTTCCGGAGTAAGCAGGAAATAAATGCACCACCTTGGAGCCAGAGCGTTTTCCACTTAGCTGGACTCACTGTTGTAACTACTCAAAGATGCTCTACAGGGAGAGAGGTACCGAAGCGGGAGGACGGCAGAAGATGCAGGGAATACGGGGCATCCATGGCATCAACCTGATATAGCTAGGCCCTGTGCCCCCACCCAAATCTCACCTCCAACTGTAAACCCCATAATCCCCACATGTAGAGGGAGGGCCCTGGAGGGAGGTAATTGGATCATGATGGCGGTTTCCCCCATGCTGTTCCCATGATAGCGAGGAAGTTCTTATGAGATCTGATGGTTTAAAAGTGGCAGTTTTCCGACCAGGCACAGTGGCTCGCGCCTGTCATCCCAGCACTTCGGGAGGTCAAGGCAGGCGGATCACTTGAGGTCAGGAGATCGTGATCAGCCTGGAAAACATGGTGAAATCCGTTTCTACTAAAAATACAAAAATTAGCTGGGCTTGGTGGTGAACGCCTGTAGTCCCAGCTAGTCAAGATGCTGAGGCAGGAGAATCGCTTGAACCTGGGAGGCGGAGGTTGCAGTGAGCCGAGATCACACCACTGCACTCCAGCCTGGGCACAAGAGCGAAACTCCGTCTCAAGAAAATAAAAAAGTGGTAGTTTTCCCTGTACCCTTTATTTCCTGAGACCTTGTGAAGAAGGTGCCCTGCTTCCCCTTTGCCTTCCGCCATGATTGTAAGTTTCCTGAGGTCTCCCCAGCCATGCGGAACTGTGAGTCAATTAAACCTCTTTCCCAGTCTCAGGGAAGTTCTTTATAGCAATGTGAAAACGGAGTAATACACAACCTAAATGCCCATCAATGACAGACTGAATTCAGAACCAGATCATGTCCTTTGTGGGATCATGGATGGAGCCGGATGCCATTATCCTTAGCAAACTAATGCAGGAAAAGAAAAAAAAAATTCTGCATGCTCTCACTTACAAGTGGGAGCTAAATGATGAGAACTCATGGACACATACAGGGAAACAAGGGACACTAGGGCCTTTTGGAGGGTAGAGAGTAGGAGGAGGGAGAGGATCAGGAAAAACAGCTAATGGCTACC
This sequence comes from Macaca mulatta, assembly GCF_049350105.2. Taxonomy (NCBI): domain Eukaryota; kingdom Metazoa; phylum Chordata; class Mammalia; order Primates; family Cercopithecidae; genus Macaca; species Macaca mulatta. Next base: position 3,081,379 of record NC_133426.1, on the reverse strand, counting down.
AGGCTTAGTACCTGGGTGACAACAAATCCCTATGACACAAGTTCACCCATATAGCAAACCTGCATCTGTACACCTGTACTTAAAATACAAGTTAAGTAATAAAAAAAAATACTGGTCTTCAGAAAAACAGAGGAACCAGAGTTAAATCAAAACTAGTGTCAGCCATATAAAACACCATCACCATGCTGCACTAATAATAAGAGGATACCTCCATTGAGGGTCCATTTTTTATTTTTTTTATTTTTTTATTTTTTGAGATGGAGTCTCACTCTGTCACCCAGGCTGGAGTGCAGTGGCACAATTTCGGCTCACTGCAGCCTCCGCCTCCCGGGTTCAAGTGATTCTCTAGTGAGGGTCTAAAAGGAAGGTGGAACTAAAATTAAAGGTCACAATAGCTTGTAGGAGAGAAATGCAATGGTCAGAGCTAAAACAAGTTATTTCTTTGTTTGGAAGGACAGTATAAATATTAGCTTTATTTTATTTCCTGTGAATGGTACTATGCATATTAAATTTATTGCCAGTCCATAAAAGAATAAAAATTGAAAACAGCTTTCTCAAAAAAGAAAAAAAACTTTTAAAAAGCCCCACTTAGGTATCAGCAAATAGAAATTGTCAAAACAAAGAAAATGAATGGTTAATAGAATGTACAAAATCGAATACAAGAAATACATTGTAAAACTGTTATCAACTATAATAAATATAAATGATCTGAAAATATATCTTAGTAGACATGAACTCTCAGATGAGATTGAAAAAAATCTAGGTCTTTGCTGTTTGCAAGGGTCTGAAGTCCAAAACAGAAAAAGGTCAAGATCAAAGGTATGGAGAAAAAAATAACATAGTAAATATAACATTTCTGTAGTTTGGTTGACAAGAAGCAGAAAAGAAAGGAAAAAGGCCTGGGAGTTTGAGACCAGCTTGGGCAACCTAGTAAGACCTCATCTCTACAAATAATTTTAAAAAATTAGCTGGGCATAATGGCACACACCTGTAGTCCCAGCTACTTGTGAGGCTGAGGCAGGAGGATCTCTTGAGCCTGGGAGGTCTAGGCTGCAGTAAGCCACGATTGCACCACTGCATTCCAGCATGGGCAACAGAGGGAGACTCTGTCTCAAAAAAAAAAAAAAAAAAAAGAAAAGAAAAAGAAAAGAAAAATAAAGAAGGTTGTGGTTAAGTTATAAAAAATTTTGTCAAAAATATTTATAAAACGCTGAACTTCATAAGATTATAAAATCAGATTATAAAAATGCTGACCTTTTTTTCAGCTAGTAGCATAGCATCCAAATTCATAAAGCAGCATTTGGGAGAATTATAACACATTATCAAGTCCAGAGTCTCATCTTCTGCAGATCTCTGCCTATGGGGAGCTAGCTTTCAAAAAAATGAGAAAACTTGTGTTTATGTGTGTGTATGTGTGTGTGTGTGCATGCATGCGCGTGCATTTGCAGCTAAACTTAAATTCCTTCCTCTATTTATCTTCCTAAATTAATGTAATATTCTTGAATACCTGCAGCTTGTCCATATCTCCTCAAATTTCTATTTTGAAACATTAACTCCAAAGGTACTAGGAGGTGAGGCCTGGGGAAGTGATGAGGTCATGAGCATGGAGCCTCATGAATGGGATCAGTGCCCTCATAAAATGCACCCCAGAGAGCTCCCTCACCCCTTCCACCATTTGAAGACACAGTGAGAAGGTGCCGTCTATGAACCAGGAAGCCCTCACCAGACACTGAAACTGCCACACTTTGGTCTTGGACTTCCAGCCTCCAGAACTGTGAGCAATAAATGCCTGTTGTTTATAAGCCCTGACTATGGTATTCTGTTACAGCAGCCTGAAATGAACTAAGACAGCTTCCCTCTGTGCTTGAGAAGAGGAAAAAGTTAAGTCTAATTATTGTAAAGATTAATATTTCAGATGCAGTATAAACTGAATAAAGCTTGTATTTATTTTTACTGATTGACTTTTTGGGCACTCCTTGCAAATCTAAAGGACTTGCTATGCTAAGTAAAGCCTGGGGTTGGGGGAATGGGGAACTGATACTACTCCAAGTTCCATCTTAGTGCTATGAAATATTGATACCTTAGCCACACTACAACACGTGGGATCAATTAAGAAAGATTTTTGCAAGTGTCTGAACAAAGTAGGAGACAGAGAGTTTCTATCATCGATGCATTTTTAGAGAACCATGCGACACGGTTTCAGGGATGACCACCAGGACATTGGAAAAAGGGTTGCACCAATTAAAATGTTTCACCCACCAGCCGCTTTGAAAACGAAAGCTACCAGAGAAAAAAAAATACAGACCCAAATCAAAACCAGATGTATGCAGCTTTGAGGATTTCTCAGCCCTTGGTTTTCTCTCCATTTTATTTCACATGTCTTCTAAAATGGATGTGACTTCTGAAAAGGACTTTGCATAGCAAGGTCCCTCCTTTGTTTGGGAAAACCCAGTTAAATAGGCAAATAAACAAACTGCCTGATGAGTCAGCAGAGGAAGATTGCAGGATATTGTTTGTTCAAGGAAATGTCTGGAATAAATTAGACAAATTGATTTGTTTCTAAATAATATCCATGTAGGCAGTAGCTTAAGAGAAATTTATGCGCCCCCCACCCCGCCCCAATTCTTCTCTGTCTTGGGCAACCCCACCCAGTGTAAATCTTTAACCCAGTCAGGAAGCCCTAGAATTTTATGCATTTGACACTTTTGTGAGATTTAGCACATCTTGTCTTTCCGTTGTTCTAGAAGACGGCTTGCTGGATAGATAGCAATATATCCACTCTATAAAAATCATTAATCGAATTAGACATCAGCAGGGGACATCTTATGCTCATTTTTTTTTTTTTTTAATGTTTCTGGGCATGACTACTTATGTAACATTTGTTTTGAAAATCAAGTTAAATGAAAGGATACTGTGGTTTCCACAGGCAGGAAAGTACTTTAGACAAACCCTGAGCGGCACATATTTAGATTCAACTCTGGGGTTTGACACTTAACTGTGTAATTTCAGCTTTCTCACCTGTAAAACCAAGAACAAGAAAGAGGACACACTGGTTTGCTGTGAGGATCCCATGAAAAAAAAATAAGGACGTAAAGCATGCAGCTCTCTGAAGAAATGGTTGCTCTTTCAGTTTGTGCAAAAACAAACAAACAAACATGCAAAAGAACCTTCCTTCTAAAATAGTCCTCGTATTATGATCTACCTGATGTGCTTCAATTTTCTTAGCTCTGAGGAAAGTTGACATAATTTATAAGATGTTTTCCTTTAAAAACCAAGTAATCCAATGATACACTCACACAGCTCCATCATTTTAGCTTTGCTATAATAAAAGGCAGCTGTCAGGCAAACAGAAACTTATTTTAATGACATTGCTTTGATGTTATTTTCTTTGTTAGTCAAAGTCCATTGTCCAGGGTGGCCCGATTTTCATGACAATAAAAATATTTTAATGGTACGATAAAGCCAGGAACAAAAGGGAATGCGTTATAGAGTTGATGTTGCCTAGTCTCTTGAGGGAAATCCAGTTTAGCCACAACCCTTGTAAATAAGAAACATATCTTGTTTGGGGATGCTAGAAAATTATGACCACCATATTTATTTTACCTCATGTGAACTTCCAACTTGTTCTTCAGTTTATGAAGAACTTTAAAAAAATCACATAGAAAGAAAACAATGATGAAGTACAGACATAGTAAACTTGTGGCCAGAAATTTTTCTCAGAAGCTTCATCAGAGTTCGCCAAAAGAAATTCTGTTCACCAAATTTAGAAAGGCATCAGTTAATATTCCCAAATTATAGATTAGTTGGTGGTTTTTAAGAATGCTTCAGATGTTAGACGATTTACAGTTATATTCCTGAATCTGTGGATGAAATAGTGAGTTTAATTTTACAGGGCGCTATAATAAAATTGAAAAACCTTGGCATTTCTCAAAGCAAAGCATACAAAGGAATAACTATCTGATTGATTCCATTGCCCTTTCATGAGTAAAACTGTTTTGCAAGAAATTCTTCTTTAAAGGGATCTAAGATGATTTTGTTTTCCCCTATTTTCTGTCATATTTTAGAAATTGTGATGCGTACTTTCACTCTTTCAGTGATAGGAACTTGGCTCTTAGCTTGATCTGTGTGTTGCTGTTGCTGAGAAGCTACAGAGATGCTGGACTTCCCCATGCCCTGCAGCCAAGGGGTTGCAACAGCCCAGAGGAATTTGTTCTAATCCTACTTGCTGTTGGAGTCACTGAGCCTCTTCTTTCCCTGGCACCTAGCAATTGCCCTCTCAAGGCGATTTCCATTACCACACTGTCAAATGCACCAGCATCCACTGAAACATAAAGTACATTCCATGGTAGCATATTAATATATATTGACTTTGGCAGTCCATCTGATTCCATCGTCAAATCCAACAGGGAGGAAAAGGAAGAACCAGTTTTCTGACTGCAGACCCCAGCAACAAAGTAGCAGGAAGTCAGAGAAAAAGGAACTATTCCTTTGTTACGTTCCCATTTTAGTTTGGTGTTCCAGGAACTCCAAATTTTCTATTTATTGCCTGCGTATCCATGAAGTAAGGCACACGTTGAGCTGAAGATGAAATGTGTGATAGCTTTGAGCCAATGAGTGAATATTGATTCCATTGGAACGCTAAGCATGTGGGAGTTATTTATATCCTACTGCTCAGGTCATCACCAAGGTCTGATTGCAAAAATTCAAACTATTGCAACCTCAAGCATACATGGGCTAAGTTTTGGGGGTTTTCTTTGGCAATGGCCAGCTCCTCTCTGCTGTGACATGTATTATTGAGTTTATTTGCATAGGTGAGATCCTACCAAGGCTCTAAATGCAAACACGATCTCCCATCACACTAGAGAAGCTGTTGCAAACAACACTGTTGTTATTACATCTCCCATCACACTAGAGGAGCAAGATGGATATTTGCAAATGATAAATAACTATTTCTTGATTATTATTGTCTGGTGAGCAGAGAACACAGGTAAGTAATTCTTGATTTTTACCAGACCTTTGCCCCAGTATATTCTTTTCTCCCTCAGCACAAAACCCTGACTTTGCAAGCCTGGGACTCTTCAGAGTCTTTTTTTTCTTTTAGGTTTTAAATTTGTTTTCTAAATTAATTCTTTAAAATAGATGTATCATAGTTGCACATATTTCAGAGGTACATGGGATATTTTGATACAGGAATACGATCTGTAATGATCAAATCAGAATGATTGGGGTGCCCAGAACCTCACCCATCTATCTTTTCTTTCTGTTGGGAGCATTCGAATTCCTCTTTTCCAGCTATTTTGAAATATGCAATAAGTTATTGTTAATTCTACTTTCTCTAGTGTACTGTTGGACACTAGAACTTAGTTTTTCTATCTAGCAGAATTTTCTTATGTTACCATGGCTGCACCCCACCTACATTATGAGATATGTAAATCTCAGTCTTTTCAAGGGACTGGATTGGTCTTTCTTCAGCTGGTTTTAATTGGGTGAGCTTACAAACCCTGCTGTAAAATCCAGTCATCCAAGTTACTAGTCAACATACTTAACAATCCAGGAGTGAGGTCGTTTAAGTTTTCCTGGGCTGTTTGTACAGACAGAACCCACAAAGAGGGCTTCATTACAAACTTGATAAGGGATCTAAACTGTCTAGGTAGAACCAGGCATTCATTTGCTCCTGTGTTTGCCTATAACATACTTAGAAATACCCTGCTTTAATGTACATTTAAACATAAAGACAACAAATAGATTAGCGCTTTGCAGTGGTTGCAGAGAGAGGAGGATGGGGAGTGACTGCTTAACAGGTACAGCTTTAGGGTGATCAAAATGTTCTGAAACCAGATAATGGTGATGGGTGCATGATGTTGTACAGGCACCAAGTGCTGTTGAATTATACAATTTAAAATGGTTACGATAGTATTACAGGTTGAATTGGAACTCCCGCCAAATTTATATATTAAATTTCCAACCTTCTGTGCCCAAGGATATGACCTTTTTTGGAAATACAGTTGTTGTAGATATAACTAAGTTATACTGGAGCATGGTGAGCACCTAATTTAATGTGACTGATGTCCTTAGAAAAGTGGGAAACTTGGACACAGAGAAATGCGCACCCAGGGAGAACACTATGTGAAGGTGAAGGCAGACACTAGGCTGGGTGGTGATCTGTAAGCCAAGATAGATACCAAGGATTTCCAGCAGGCCCTGGAAGCTGGGAGAGAGGCATGCAACAGATTCCCCTTTACAGCCTCCACAAGGATTCTCCCCCAGAGCCTCTGAAGTGAGCACAATCCTGCTACAACCTTGATTTCAGACATCTGGCCTCTAGAACTGCAAGATAATACATTTCTGTTGTTTTAAGCCACTCAGTTGGTGGCTCTGTGTTATGACATCCCAAGGAAACTAATACAGACAGTAAAACTAATAACATTTCATCATTGATGGATGTGAAAGGAAAGAGTGATTATTGATTCCAGGTATTTGACGAGATAATTGGGAAGGGTGGAAGGGAGACATTTTCAAAGGTAGGCCAAGGGTTTGGTTCTTGACATGCTGAATTGGAGATGTCCATGAACAAGGATATAATAGATGTGTCCACTGAGCACCCAGTTGGAGGTGTTGAAGTGGGTGGTTGAATATATGCAAGTCTGGAGTTTGGCAGAGGAATCAAAGTTAATGATATAAATTTGAGGGTTATTGGCCAATGAAGATATTTAAAGACATGAGATTACATAGTTTCCTTAAGGAGTAGCAAAGATAGAAAAGAATAGGCTGAGCCTGGGACTCTTCAAGAGTAAGATGACATTGAGAAGATTTGGAAGATAAGACTGAAGGTGTGTAAATTGTGTTAGTAGAAAAGCAAGAAGAGTCAGTGTCCTGAAATCAAATGAACACAAAACGAAAAAAGAGGGAGGGATCCAATGTGTGGGGTAACATATCATCCCCATTTGCCTGGGAACAATGGGGTTCCCAGGACACAGGACTAAAGCCGGGACAGTTATGGGTATACCAGGATGGGTGATCCTCCAACCAGTGCGTCCACGGTCACTTAGAGATTGCTCAAGTAAGATGCAGTGTAAGAACAGATCACTGACTTTTTCCAACATAGAGTTACTGGGTGTACTTGACTTCAGTAAATGATCTCATGCAACAGAGATATCACACAGACAGAACTTCAATCTCCGCAGTAGGTAGGATGTCTTAGTCAATTTTGTACTGCTATCACAGAGTATCTGAGATGGAGGTAACGTGGAAAGAATAGATATTTATTTCCTACAATTCTGAAGGCTGGGAAGTCCAAGGGTGAGGGGGTTGTGTCTGGTGAAGGCATTCTTGCTATGTCATCCCATGGTGGAAAGCATAAGAAAAAGAGAACAGGCACAGGCAGGGGAGGGAGAGGGGAGAGGGGAGAGGGGAGAGGGGAGGGGGGGAGGGAGGGAGGGAGGGAGGGAGGGAGGGAGAGAGAGAGAGAGAGAGAGAGAGAGAGAGAGAGGGAGAGAGAGAGAACACTAAACGCAGTTTTATAACCAGCTAACAAGCCCGCTCTGGAGATAACTAACTCCCTTCTGCCATAATGACAATCCATTTATGAAGGCAGAGCCCTCAAGACCTAATTGTCTCCTATTGCGCCCAACCTCCCAACACTATTGCACTGGGGATGAAGTTTCCAGCACACAAATCTAAGGGGATGGATTCAAACAATAGAACAGGAATTTATAATTTATAAACCACTTTCACACGCAAAATTAGGTATCCTTCACTAGAAAGCTGAGGAGGTGTAAAAAAATTAGAGAAGAAATAAGCTATCACTTTTATTTTGCAGATTTTTTTTTTTTGCATCTCTCAAAAGTAGAGAAATTGAATTTTTTGTGGTGTCTTTTCTTAAACAAACTGAGGATTAAGAATATTAGTAATAAAGACATTTACACAGGACTGACAATATGTGAGACTCCTCTTCCTAAGTACATTGTGCATATCGATTCAGAATACATTATCTATTTTCTACTATCTTCATTTTGCTGATACTCACACAGAGGGCAAAGAACCTGGCGCCAGAGATGCAGATGACAAGTGAGCCGAACTAGACATGAATATGGATGTCTTCAGCTCACACTCCTAAAAGTGACAACATCACCCTATCCTAGGCTTGCTTTTACTGACAGCATTGGTGCACCTTGGTTTCTGTTGTGCATGTGCAAAAAAAAGAGTCCATAATTCTGAAAGCAAATAGTAAACATATTTACTGCAAGTGTAAATATAAAATTCTTCTGAAAGCAAATAGTAAACAGATCCTGCAAGTATAAATATTATGACAGACGCTTATGTCCTGAAATAAATAATAGATTGTGTTCTAGGTTCCCTAGATTAAGCCTGCCACTCTGCCATTCACATTTTTATCCCAGGAAATTCTTTCACGATACAATTCATCATAGTAACATCAGACTCCTTCAACTGCAACCTCACTGAGCACAATGCACTGGATATATATTATATTTAAAGAAAAGGCAAGAGTACATTTGGATTTATATCCAAGAGTTCCATACCTATGGATTCAACCAACTGCCAATGAAAATATTTGAAAAAATATCACATCCACATTGAACATGTACAAGCTTTTTTGTGTCATTATTCTCCAAACAATACAGTATAATAACTATTTGTGTAGCATTTTCACTGTTTTCAGTATTTTAAGTAATTTAGAGATAATTCAAAGTATATGGGAGGATGTGCATAGGTTATATGCAAATATTACATCATTTTATGTAAGGGACTTGATCATCTGTGGATTTTGGTATCTACAGGAGGTCCTGGAACCAGCCCTTCATGGATACCTAGAGACAACTGTATATATCCTGCCACCAACAAAATATAGCACTATAGTTCTATTGTGCTCAAGGATAAGAATCCCCTAGTTTTATTTATAATCAATAGACAATAAAAGAGCAAATTTATGTGTGACCTTTTCCACCCTTAGCTATTTTTCCTTTCTAATTAATCTTTAACATTTTGAAGGCAAGATTGCATGATTTTCAAGAAATAAACACATTTAAAAATTTGAACCACTTGAGAAGTCATTAATACAGATTTTTATTTCACAATGGTAAGACAGAACCACTGAAACCATTTCAAACTTTTCCTTTGTAGTGAGTTTTAAATTTTCTGAAGCACTTGTATTATATTTTATCCTGTAAACCTGGTGGCATCCTTCTTGGAAAGTTGAGGATAGGAAATCACAGAGAAACTCATAAACTTGCTCAAGATCATTCACACTGCCAGTCTGCAAACCCCAACTCTAATATCTGAATGTGTTGAAAGAAGGGACAGTGCCTATTTCAGTCTCAGGCTCTCATAGAATGTTGGCTTATGAAGTATAATAGTTATTGCTGTCTAACAAATCATCACCTACTTAGAAGCTTATAAAACATATGTCTTTTAACTCACAGTGTCTGTGAGTTGGTAAAATTGGTATAATTCAAATGGGCTATGTCCTGGGGCTGGGGTTTCATCTGAAGACTGAAATGGGGCAAAATCCACTTTCAAGGTAATTCATGTGGTTGTTGGCAAGATTCAGATTCTCATAGGTTTTTGGACCAAGAATCTCCATTCCTAGAGGCTGCCTTTAATTCCTCATCATGTTGACTTCTTCATAGGGCAGCTCACAACATGGCAGCTTGTTTACCATACCCAGCCAGGGAAAGAGTCAACACATAGAGGCTGCTAGGAAGATGAAACTCACAATCTCCTGTAGTGTAATCACAGAGGGGACACCCCATTGCCTTTGTCATATCAGATTGATTAGAAGCAAGTCATGGATCTCACAGACACTCAAGGAGAGGTGATTATATAATAGTATAAATATCAGGATATGAGCATTATTGGAGCCATCTAAGAGTCAGTCTGGCCCCTGGAGGAGCCATAATGAATGTTTTCTGAAGAAAACAAACAAATCAAAACAATTATTGCTAATTGAAAAACTGAGACTGAACCTGGCTTCCTGAATTGGAGGTTAGAGTTCTTCCAACACCAGCTTCTGTGCTGACAGCAAGGTATCAGAAGAGAAATAGATCCCAGTGGACAGCTTGAGGAAGCGGGGTTAGAGGATAAAAGTACACAATGCAAGGTGGGTGCACACAGCACTTAACCTTGACTATCCCTCTATCATTTTTAGACCATGCTGGCATGCCTTCTAACCCAATCTGGCCCATTGTTTTACAACCCCTAATATAAAATTAGCCATGATGTTCTTCAGTTCAACACTTGGCTTAAAAAATATCTGGGATTATTGTTTTCTACATCATAGGAAAACAGAACTTGTGGGGCTTTCCCCCTCCCCCAGCTTTTGTTATATTGTAAACAGCAAACTCAGAAGGATTCAGTAGGACCCACACCCTTCTTGAGCCCCAAGCTAAGGGCAAAGTGGCTTCCAAGTCAGAAACAGACTTGAAATGTCAGATCTACTTTAGATGTTATTTATTCAGCTGGAGAATAAATATTGCTTCAGTGAACTTCAAAAACAATGGGGATTAAAACCTTCCATACTCTTGAAATAAGTTAATTGACCTCTATTTTTCAAACCAGATAGAAACAGAAGCCAAGAGCAAACTCTGAAAACTAAATTATGGATTAATGATTTTAACAAACATCTGAAAAATGTTACTCCCAATTAACTTGCCTTTTTAGAAACTCTTTTAAACATATATATTCCTACTGTAATTTTAAAAATCTTGACTGAAAAATATTTTCTTTAGACTAAGGTTTCTCAACAAGAGAAACAAGACATTTGGGACCAGATGATTCTGTGGTTGGGCTGTCCTATGCACTGTAGGGTGTTGACCAACATCCCTGGGATCCACCCACTAGATGCCAGGAGCACCCCTTCACTCACTGAGAGAAGCGAAAATGTCCCCAGATATTACCCGGTGTTCCCTGGGGAGAAAATTCCCCCCATTTGAAATCCACTGTCATAGATAGATAAATGGTAGAGATAGCCAGATAGATATAGATAGATGATAGATATAGATAATTGATAAATAGATATAGATGCCAGAGAGTAGATAGATAGATAGATAATAATGATGATAGATAGTGGATAGATAATAGATGGATAGGTATATAGATGATAAACAGACAGAAATAGATACATGGAAATATAGATTATAGATAGATAGATATAAATGATGAATAGATGTTAGATGGGTAGACAGATACATAGATGATGGATAGATGGATAGGTAGAAAGAGGTGATGTATGAATAGATGATAGATACATAGATGATAGATTGATAGATGATAGATAAATATGATGACACATAGATGACAGATAAATAGATTATAGATATGATAGATTGTAGATAAATATGTTAGATGATAGAGATGATGATAGATGACAGATAAATAGGTGATAGATATGATAGATAATAGATATGTAGATGATAGATAGACATGATAGATGATAGATATGATAGCTGATAGATATGATAAAATGATAGATGGTAGATGTGATAGATGATAGATATATAGATAGATATGATAGCTGACAGATAGATATGATAGATGTTAGATGTGATAGATGACAGAAAAATAGATAGATAGATAGATAGATAGATAGATAGATAGATAGATAGATAGATAAAGCATCTCATGGTCAGGCAGTGTTTCTCAGCCTCAGCCCTATTGAAATTTTGGCTGGATGATTCTCTGTGGTGGGGCCATTTTTTCACTGTAGGATGTTGAACAGCATCCCAGGCCTCCACCCACTAGATGCCAGTAGAACCACCCAGTTGTGACAGCCAAAAAGTTTCCAGACATTCCCCAATGTCCTCTAGAGGTGTCTTAGAGAATAGATAGAAGACTATTCAGAAGAACAACATCCCCACCATTTTTTAGATAATAAGATCCAGGTCACACTGCCTAACATCATTCTTTCTGGTTAGAACATTATAGCCACACCATCACCAGTCCCTGGTGTTGACATTTGTTAAAAATGTGGGACTTGGTTTCACTAGGTGGAAATTGATATTGCCACATCATTCCAGAAGTCCTATGAGGGCTGTGTTTTCTTTCAGCTCCCCTAGTGTGTACCTGAGCAAGAAAGATCTTTCTCTTGAACATATTGGTTGGAATGTCCCTGTGTGCTGTCCTCATGCTCCTCTTGCTGAAGAGGCTGAGACTGGGTCACTGGCATCTTTTCCTACCTGGTTCTCACATTAGCCTGCAACTGAGGTGGCTGAAGCTCCATCCTTGTGGTCTCATGCTGTTTCTACCATCTCTGAAGTCTGCAGGTGCCTTCAGAGCCACACCACCTTCAGTTGGCCTCCTCATTGCTGGTGGTTGTGGTCTGCACCTTAGCTGATGTTGGCCAGTCTCCAAGACTGTTCCAGAATCTTTTGCCACATCCTCAGCTCAGTTATCACTGTGCTATCTTAATCCTACTGCTATGGTCTCAATGCATCCCCCAAAATTCATATGTTTAAATGTAATGAACTATGTGATAATATGAAGTAATGGAGCCTTTAGGAGGTGATTAAGTCATGAGGGTGGAGCCCTCCCACACATGGGATTTAGTGTCTTATTCAAGTGCTAACTCTTTGCCCTTCTACATTCTGTCATGTGAGAGCACAGCATGAAGGTACAAGCCCTCACCAGACACCAACTCCACCATGCCTTGGTCTTAGGCTTTTCAGCCTCCAGAACTGTGAGAAAATAAGTGTCTGCTCTTTATACATTACCCAGTCTCAGGTATCTTGTTATAATTGGACAAACAGACTGAGATATCTACTGCTGTCCTTATTGGGAGCAGACAACTTCTGAACCTTTTCTCATCTTTGCCAAAAGTCATGGTGAACTCCTGGCTCCCCCAATGCCACTTCCCCAATGCTGTGTTAGAGGATGTTTGTAGGATGTGCCTTGGGTTGCCAATTTTAGCTAGCCTTGCTGTGCTCTTAGATCAAGATGCATGGGGTTGCATAAAGAATCTATTTGTTTCCTTAGGATGGCTATTATCAAAAAGTCAAAAGGTAACAAACATTGGTGAGGATGTGGAGAAAAGGAAACCTTTGTACACTATTGGTGGGAACATAGACTGGTACAGTCATTATGGAAAACAGTATGAAGGTTTCAAAAGAATTAAAAATCGAACTACTATATGACCCAGCAATCCCTCTTCTGGGCATATACCTAAAAGAAATGAAACCACCACCTTGTGAAGATACCTGTACTCCCAATTTTATTGCAGTATTATTCACAAAAGCTGAGATGTGGAAACATCCTGCTTGTTGACAGAAGGATAGATACAGAAATGTAGTAAATATATACAATAAAATATTACTCAGTCTGAAAAAACAAGATCTCAACATTTGCTCAACATGGATAAAACTGGGGGACATTATGTTAAGTGAAATAAGCCAGAGACAGAAAGCAAAATACTGCATGATCTCAGTTATATGTGGAATCTAAAAATAAAAAATTCAAATGTAGATAGATACATTTGTTCTCTATCAAAACAGTGGTTACCAGGGAGGGTGTTGAGAGAAGGAGGAAATAGGGAGATGAGGTTAGAGCAGCAGTCTCCAACCTTTTTGGCACCAGGGACGGGTTTCATGCAAGACAATTTTACCACAGACCGGGAGCAGGGTCGGGGCGGGGAGGATGGTTTCACGATGATTCAAGCTCATTACATTTATTGTGTACTTTATTTTGATTATGATTACATTGTAATATATAATGAAATAATTCTACAACTCACCATCATGTAGAATCAGTGGGAACCCTGAGCTTGTTTTCCTGCAACTAGACAGTCCCATCTGGGGGTGATGGGACAGAATGACAGATCATCAGGCATTAGATTCTCATAAGGAGTACACAACCTAGATCCCTTGCATGCACAGTTAACAATAGGGTTCACACAAAATCTAATGCTGCCACTGATGTGAAAGAAGGCAGAGCTCAGACAGTAATGTGTACCATGGAGAGTGTCTGTAAAAAAGATGAAGCTTCTCTGGCTTGCCCGTCACTCACCTCCTGCTGTGCGGGCTGGTTCCTACCAGGCCAAGGATCAGTACTGGTCCCTGGCCTGGGGGTTGATGACTTCTGGGTTAGAAGATACAAAATAGCAGACATATAGGATAACCAAGTCTAGAGGGCTGATGTTCCATGTGAAAACTACAGGGAATAACATTGTAGTGTATTTGGGATTCTTGCTAAAGGAGCAGGTTTTAGCTGCTCTTGCCAAAAACAACAACAAAAAATGGGTAACTATGTGACATGATGGATAGGCTAATTTGCTTCACTATAGTAACCTTTTTATTATCTAAATGCATCTCATAACATCAGGCTGTACACCTAAATATACAGAATAAATTTATTGTTTTTTTAAAAAGAGTAAATAAGAAAGGGAAGAATATGCTCTGTTGTTCTTCAAGCCTTTTGCACTAAGCAGGTCCTTTGGAAGAAAATTACATAACTAATTGCTATTGCAATTATGTTCAATTTGTAAAACCTACCAGAGAGAGAGTCATTGCAAAGACTGAGATTCTTGAGGGCACAGGGTCTGTTTCTTATTCACCTTTGCTTTCCCAGAACCTAGGATAGTACCTGACACAAAGCAGGTACCCAATAAATGTGTGTGTAAAAACAACAGTAAACAAGGAGGAATTTTTTTCTAACTCCAAAGGAATTAGAAGCTCAGCTGTGCCTATGTAGGGAAAGCCCCAGAAATTTAGCTATGAAAGCAAAGACAACATCAACAGAAATTCATCCTTTCCAAGTTTGCCTGGAGCTGTATAATGACAGGATATTACCTGATTGCTTGAAGAATTATTGCCCCTATCAGTTGATGAGATGCCCAGGGAAAAATGACAGAACAGCAGGGTTGAAATGCTCTAATTACTAAGAGAATGGGCATCATGATAAGACATAAACCAGAATGTTACACACATGGACCTAAGTAAACCACGGAGTCCTCATTCAAGACAGAAGTCTTCATCTTTTCATAAATACAAATGTAAGATGAGATTTCTTGCCCGAATTTGCCAAATAACTCCCTCATGTTCCTTCCTTCATTGGACATGGAGGCTTGGTAGACAATAACGAAAATTTTATTCCTCAAGTGACCGCAGAATTATACAGTGCCTACAAATGCAGCCCCAAATAGCACATTTTTGTTTTTTGATGATCTTTTCTTAAGAGCCTCATGGTATGGTCTATGAACAAAGTTGTTAGCAAGGATATAAAAAAATACACCTGGTTTTGTGATTTTTACATTGATACATCCCCAAACTACAGCAGCCTTGCAATTTGTCACCCACATTGTGGGTGATTAAAGGGGGGTGTAGTGTTTATTAATTTTATGAGCATTGATGTAAATTAGAACTGTCTGAGGAAAGCCAGGACAAAGCCACCCTACCAAGAGTAGGAAAGAAAATGAAACAAATTGTGTTCTGTCACCTGGGATTTTATTCAGTCATGAAAAGGAATGAAGTCTTGACACATGGTATAACATGGATGAACCTCAAAAACACTACGAGAAGTGAGAGGAGCCAGCCACAAAAGACCCCATAGTACACGATTGCGTTTACATGAAATATCCAGAATCACTAAATCTCAAAGCCCAGAAAGCAGAGTGGCAGTTACACGCAGGGCTTGGGAGCGGCGGGAGTGCAGAACGACTGCTTAGTGGGTATGGTGTTTCCTTTTGGGGTGATGACGAAATTCTGAAACTAGATAGTGGTGGTGGTTGCACAATATTGCAAGTGTAATAAACACTGCTGAATTGTACACTTTATTTTGTTTTTTGTTTTGTTTTGTTTTGTTTTCTGAAACAGAGTCTCACTCTATTGCCCAGGTTGGATGCAGTGTCATGATCTCGGCTCACTGCAACCTCCACCTCCTGGGTTCAAGCGATCCTCTTGTCTCAGCCCTCCGAGTAGCTGGGATTACAGGTGCCCACCACCATGCCTGGCTAATTTTTGTATTTTTAGTAGAGATGGGGTTTCACCATGTTGCCCAGGCTGGTCTCGAACTCCTGGCCTCAAGTGATCCACCTGCCTCGGCCTCCCAAAGTGCTGGGATTACAGGCATGAGGCACCACACCTGGACAATTGTGCATTTTAAAAGAGTTCATGTTGTGTCATGTTAATACAAAGGAAATGAAACAATGGTGAGCACGTCTTGTGTGCCATGAGTTCCTAAACGCAAAATCACGTTTGTGTATCCCAATCATCTTTATTCTACAGGATTGTCATGAAGAGTTTTGGCTGATAATGATTGTCATAACTTATCACCAGGGCTCTATTCAGCTTCTGTCTCCAGGGGATTTCTGTGTGCATCCCAAAGCGATTTCCCCTCATCCAGAAACATCCCCAGTCAACACTGTCCCACGGCAGAGCAACCTTCTCCATCTGTAAATGCCACAGCCAGCCCACAAGAATGCCAGTTACTTCCTTTCTGCCATATTGAGCTCAGCTTTTTAGAGATTCTGCAGACCCTGGAGGGTGGCCTTGATGCAGGGTAGATGAACCCCAAATTGTGGTTTAGCTCAGGAAAAGTTTTTGGCTTCACATAGAAAAGAATTCAAGAGTGAGCAGATGGTACAAGAAATCATAGTTACTGAGGTGGCAGTGTTACAGCTCCGGCTACAGTGTTACAGCTCCAGTTGCAGTGTTACGGCTCTGGCTACAGTGTTACAGCTCCAGTTGGAGTGTTACGGCTCCGGCACAGCTCCAGTTGCAGTGTTACGGCTCCGGCTACAGTGTTACAGCTCCAGTTGCAGTGTTATGGCTCCGGCTACAGTGTTACAGCTTGGCTACAGTATTGCAGCTCTGGCTACAATGTCATAGTTCCATGACTGCTCCTGCAGAATGGGGCTAACCCCTAGGCAGTGGGCTGAGAGTAACAGCTCAGAGGCAGTTCTGCAGTCATATTTTTATGCAGTTTTAATTACATGCAAATCAAGGGGTGGATTATACAGAAATTTGTATAAAAGGGTGGTAACTTTTGAGTCACCAGGTCTTTGCCATAGAAAGGCGTGGTAACTTCTGAGTGTTGCCATGGCAACGGTGAACTGACATGGCCTACTGGTGGGTGTGTTTTATGGGGAGGTGCTTCTGTTCCTTCCCTGTTTTAGCTAGTCCTCAGTTTGGTCTGGTGTGAGTCCTGCCTCCAGACTCGAGTCCTGCCTCACACAGTAGTCTTTCAGGACACACGTACTCTTTCGAATTGAACTGACAAGGAAATCCTGACACAGAGCAAAAATTACAAAGTTTGAATGGAATCCTGATAGGAGACATCCCATCCTAATTGATTATTGTAGCATTGCTTTGTAGGAAATGAAATGTTGGGAGGTGGAGGATGGATATTTCCTTGCTCATCAACTTTGCCAATCAAGTGGATTGGCCCATGATCTTAGGAGGGAAAAGATGGAACAAAACTTTTCCGCTGTGAGAGATGTGTGTCATTTTGTTAGGAATGGAAATCAATGGTTTGTGGCAGCGGTCCCCAGTTTTTTTTTTGACACCAGGAGTCGAATTCATGGAAGACAATTTTTCCATGGACCAGGGGGTGGTGGGGGATTGTTTCAGGGTGATTTAAGCACATTACATTTATAGTGCACCTGATTTCTATGATTATTACATTGCAATATAGAATAATTATACAACTCACCATAATGTAGAATCAGTGGGAGCCCTGAGCTTGTTTTCCTGCAACTAGAGGTCCTATCTAGGGGTGATGGGAGACAGTGACAGATCATCAGGCATTAGATTCTCATAAGGAGCACACAATCTAGATCTCTTGCATGGGCAGTTCACAGTAGGGTTCACATTCCTATGAGAATCTAATGCTGCTGTCGATCTGACAGGAGGCAGAGCTCCGGCAGTCATGCAAGCTATGGGGAGTGTCTGTAAATATAGTAAGGCTTTGCTCACTTGCCCACCACTTACCTACTGCTGTGTGGCCCGGTTCCTAACAGGCCATGACCAATGCTGGTTCATGGCCTAGGCACTGGGGACTCCTGGTTTATGGCATTCACAGAGTTGCAAGGACTCAGCCCTGCAGCTGACTCAAGGACAGCAAGAAGAAAGTCACTCACTCTCCTCTATTTGCCAGACCCTTGCCATTAAGTTCAACAGAAAGGCTGCCCTGAAAAGAGGGTCTGATTGGAGCGGTGTTGCCGTTCTCAGAGAAAAGTGGCCCTCCCTGGACTGCTGCCATCTTTTGTAAGCACGTCTCCATGGCACCTTGGAAATGGGAGAGGTAGCTCTCTCTTACATTAGCTGCGATTCTGGATGTCCACAGAAAACACAGACCTTTGTACAAAAGGCAGAAATGATTTTATGGAGCTCAAGCAATCATTTTTTCCCTGAATATTTTGTTTTCTTAGCGAAACCTTATATATGTATGTGTGTGTGTATATATGCATATATATGTGTGTGTGTATATATATGCATATATATGTGTGTGTGTGTATATATATATATTTTTTGCAGTGAGACATCTTCAGTGTCAAAGCAGTATCAGTATATTCTCCTCACGGAATATTTGGAGAGAAGCCAATTTCTGTTCAAGGAACAGCTGCAACCAAGGACGTGACATGGCTTGCCGTCAATGCTTACCAGATGCTATGATACAGCATCTATGTTTCTGTCATGTGATACAGGAAACATCCACAGACTCCTTTAAAAATAGAAATTCATGGGTTTAAGTTTATGCCTGTTAGAAGCAGTAGAAGTGTGGACATGTTAGTTCACACGTGTTAGAATAATTCTGGCAACGTGTTCATATTGATGCTATCAGGGCTCATTAAAATTTGCTAGTGCACCTATAAACACACTGAAATATCCAACAAGATTAGGATAGTCTGTAGTTTACAGGCATCATTCTGATAGTTTCACAATATTTAACCAATGGCAACATGTGTGCAGGAACGTGCATGGAAGACATGTTCAAATGCTAATTGAAAGATTTTTCTTCCACAGAATTATATAATAGATAGGAAAGTGGCGTCACTAAGAAGGGAAGAGGTTACAGGAAGGCAAGAAAAAACAGGAACTGGGAGAAGGAGAGAAGAAGCAAATTCATTTGATTTATAAGGCTTTAAAGCAAAATAATTGGCAAGTCATATAATTGGCTAGAGAGATTGGGTCTTGCCGGTGAGTACTTAGGACCTGTCTTTGTGTGAATCACCTGTTTTCCTGCCAAAGATGAAGATGAAACATTTCCATGAGCAGGCAATTCAGCCTGAGTGTGTCTACTGTTATTTTCAGATGAGGAGACTCCGTGTGCATGGTTGCAGCAGGCATTCTTGGGAGCTCATGAGCTGAATTTCAGGAAAAGCCCAAGAAGATTCCACATTTCCCTCAGGATATCCTCAGGAAAATGTCCACAGGTCTGGAAACACTTAGCCATCACTTGCTTACTTGAGAGAAGTCAAAAAGGATTATGGAAACAGATTGGAATGTTGAACCACATTTATAAATGTTCCTAAGCTGCTTCTATTAACCAAAAAAGATGCTGAATAAACAGAAAAAAAAGAAAAAAAAAAAGATCAGGCTGGGAAATATCACTAGGACTGGCCCCCCCAAAAGAGGAAAAGTACTGTGAATATTTAGTGGAAGAGGAAATGGTAGACATTGACAACCACGGGAGTGAACAAGATAGCTTGTCAAAGGGAAGTGTTAGAAAATTAACTTTCTTAGAGGGCTGAAATAAAACATGTGAAAAAGAAAAAAAAAAAGTAAGTCCTTAATCCATTTTATTTTGATTGTTGTATATGGTAAGAGATAGGGGTCTAGTTTTATTCTTCCATATGTGGATATCCAGTTTTCCCAGCACCATTTATTGAAGGGACTGTCTTTTCCTCAAGGTATGTTTGTGGCACCTTTGTCACAAATGAGTTCGCTTTAGATCTGTGGATTTATTTCTGGGTGCTCTAGTCTGTTCCATTGGTCTGTGTGTCTGGTTTAATGTCAGTACCATGCTGTTTTGGTTACTATAGCTCTGTAGGAAATTTTGAAGTACTCCATAAATACATTTAAAAAAAATCAAACCGAGAACTCTTATCAGTTATGATATCATTGGGTAGAGGTAAAATGCGTTCATTCATGAAGCGAAGATACTGTTTGAGCACCTGGTGTATACCAGTCAATGTGCTAGGTGTGGGCCGAGTATAGTGAGAACAGAAATGTGTGAAGAAGGAAAGAAACAGAGCATGAATTATTTGACACTATGGGAGAGCACAATGATCTTGTCTGCTTGGAAATAGGAGACAGCTTTAAGGTGTAATATTGAGTCATTCTTTTGGACAGAATTCTGCAAAGGTGGTAGGCCAGATATCCTTCTTGGTTCTGCCCTCCTCATTCATGGGGACTTTTTAAATTATGATTTTTGAGTATGGGTAACTCCAGCTGTTACCAAGACTATCAGGAAAAGGGAAAGAATAGGGAATCAGGTGAAGACAATGAGAAAGTTATAAGATTGGAAGCTATGAATTCATGCCTGAACAGACATGAAGGCAGAAAACGGGGTTAAAGATGAATAGAAGCAACTATCCAGGTGTAAGAAAAGCCAGGTTAAACGAGATGACATTGATGCCACAATGTTGGCCAAGCCACGAGTGGAGACTATTTCCCTGAGGTCACAGAAGGATATCTTGTTATTAATGTGTGTCCTCTGCATTTGGGACTTCTTAGGATAACAATGGATTCCTCCTCTTTTTGGCTCAGAGAAATTCCACTAATCCCTTTCTTGTGAACTTTCATGATTTTACAGAAATATCTCAGGCTGTAGCCAAGGGCGCTGCAACTCTTTGGATGCAATTAGATTTGGGTCAATTAGGAAATAAAATGCTGTAATTACCTCGTATTCTGAGGTTACTCAAGTTGCCCAAAGTGACACAATAGAGATAAATTTGGAAGTCTATCCAGAGCAAATGTCTGGCTGAGACACTTTCTCAGGGAAGCCGAGAGGGCTCTACCCAATGGGAGTCTAAGCTCCCCATCCCAACCTCAGGAGCTCTACATGGACTCAATCAAGTGAAGGGTTCTCAAATGTCAGACAAGGCACTTCCAAGTCAAGTCTCCAGTGGAGGAAGAAAGTGCACATGGAAGAAAACTTTTCTATTAGGAGAAAGGTCAGATACTGATTCCTAAAAGCCTCAAATCACATTCACTCCTCTTGTCTTTCCGACGCCTCTGCTTCAACCTATGAGTGAGGTAAGAATTTTCCTGAATTGCAAGTATACCTAGCAATTTCCCAGAGAGCAAAAAGCTTAATTTCTACTCTCCCCAATCAGAGGAGTATAAAGCAATTTTATTTGGATGTCATTCCTGTGGCCAGGGTCCCAGAGAATTCTGAAGGTGTAGTTCCTTCCCACCATTGTTAGGGAGAGGATATTTGGTGGATGTGCACTAAGACTCACAACAATTCAGGCATTGTTTCTTTGCAATGCTGAGCTATATATTCCAATATATATTCTTTCCCAAATGCATTGGTTTAAATATAGTTGTTTGTCTGATACATGGAAATCTGCTTAAGCTAAATAACAGATTCGTCTCTTCCTTGACAGGAAGCTCTTATTTCCTGCACACACTGGGAAGGTCATTGTTTCCCTCACTCTTGCTCCTGAATGACATCCTTCAGCCCATGCAGTAGCATCAGTGGTAGGAAATTTATGGAGGTACCTGCTTATTAGATATGCTGCGATATCATCAACTGAATTCATACAAATGGTCAGATGGCAAAGAGAATGTGAGCCTACACGACTGTTCCTGGAGTGTCAAAGAGAGCCCAAGACACACCTCTGTGTACCTGGATATTTAGCATCTGGCCTAAACAAAGCAGGGATATGAACTTGAGTTTCCACAATGCTTTTCTTATACGTGGGATCTCTAGGATTGACCTAGAATCCTTTGAAATCATTCATAATGCACCCCTCAGAGTGTTGAACCCAAATGAAATCTGTGCATGGGGAAGCTCTGATTGACTACACACCAAAGCACATTTCCATAGTAGGAATAGATAGATAGATAGAGAGAGATGATGGATAGATAGATAGATAGATGACAGATGAATATATAGATGGGTAATAGATTGTATATAGGTAGATAATGGATAAATAGATGGGTGATGGATGATAGAGACATAGATAGGTGACAGATGATAAATACATAGATAAATAGATGATGGATAGATGATGGATAGATGAATAGATAGATGTAGATGGATAGATGGGAGATAGACAGATAGATAGATAGATAGATAGATAGATAGATAGATAGATAGGTAGATAGATGGATGATAGATAAATGACAGATTTCTACCGTGAAGTTCTGGCTCTCAGTGGTTCCCCCAGAACCCTCTGTTTATGACTCTGTCTTCCAGCACAGTTAATCTGTCAAATGTCAATTCCAGGAGCATTTTACCAGAAAGTTCTCCACCCTGTCAGCAAAGTGTGAGCCCTTCCCCTACGAGGCCACACTGCTGCTGGTAGCAGGGCTGGCTGGGCCCACACAGGTGTACACACTCAGGGAGCATTACTCACCCCATAGCCTATGCAGAAGAAATCAGTGAGGAACAAATTGTTTCCCATGTCCCTTCTGCCATCTTGGCAAAAATAAATGCTGAAGAATATAATACACTGCCTACACATGTATCCATGAGCTTCCTCTGGGTCCTGGGTATGGGAAGTGGGAGCTGTACCTTAACGACCATAGTAGGATCCTCTGGCCGACCTCTTCAGCTGGCCAATGTCCAGTTGCTTCCTTTGGAGGCCTATCATGCAACCATTTTGCAGATTGTATGATCCATCTGACCCAGGAACAGATAAGTGAAGGGTTAGACACCCAGAGATGGTCTCTTAGCTCAGAATGCTCAACAAAGTGTGATAGCCTGGGGGGCTTAGACCACAGACATTTATTGCTCACAGTTCTGAAGGCTGGAGGTCAAAGATCAAGGCATGGCAGATTCAGTGTCTGGTGAGGACTTGGT
Source organism: Macaca mulatta (assembly GCF_049350105.2). Classification (NCBI taxonomy): domain Eukaryota; kingdom Metazoa; phylum Chordata; class Mammalia; order Primates; family Cercopithecidae; genus Macaca; species Macaca mulatta. Next base: position 3,058,402 of record NC_133426.1, on the reverse strand, counting down.
TCTTGGTTCACAGACAGTGCCTCCTTGCTGGATCCTCACATGGTGGAGAGGGTGAGATGGACAGAGTGAGGGAGGAAGGAATGGAGGGAGAGAAAGATATATACAGAGAGATAGAGGGAGAGTGAACTCCCCAGAGTATCTTCTTATAAGGACACTAATCCTATCGGATCAGGTCTCCATCCTTATGACATCGGTATTAGTCTGTTCTCATGCTGCTAATAAAGACATACCCAAGACTGAGTAATTTATAAAGAGAAAGAGATTTAATGGACTCACAGTTCCACATCGCTGGGGAGGCCTCACAATCATGGCAGGAGCCAAGGAGGAGCAAAGTCACATCTTACATGGCAGCAGCCAAGAGAGCATGTGCAGGGGAACGCTTATTTATAAAACCATCAGATCTTGTGAGACTTATTCACTACCACAAGAACAGCATGGGAAAGATTTGCCTTCATGATTCAATTACCTCCCACTGGGTCCCTCCCATGACATGGGGATTATAGGAGCTACAGTTCAAGATGAGATTTGGGTGGGGACACATCCAAACCATAATATCATTGAATCTTAATTACATCCTGTTAAATTAAGTTTACCTAAAGCTGCCTCCTCACATATTTTAAGTTCAGCCTGAAAGTTTCTCTGCACACAGTGCACTGTAACCTAACTGGATGTGCAAACATGCAAATGGACTGGAATCCACTCCTGTGCCAACCATCAAGTTTTGACCAATCAAAGGTGGCCAATGGTACAAACTGTGTTCAAATAAGGTAAATGCCAAGCTGTAACCAATCCAGCTGTTTCTGTACCTCACTTTCATTTTTCTGTCCATAAATCTTTGACCATGCCGTAGTGCCAGAGATTGAACCTATTCTGGTTTTGCGGTGTGTGTGTGTGGGGGGCTCTTCCTGATTTGGGAATCATTCTTTGCTCAATTATCCTGTTAAATTTAATTTGTCTAAGGTTTTTCTTTTAACAGACATTATTCCAAATACACCCACACTGGCAGTTAGAGCTTTGTCATATGGATTTGGAGGCAAGGGACAGAAACATTCAGACCTGAACAGATGGACATATCCAACAGCCAGTATTCTGTGTGTTGAAGGTAGGGTTCCCCCCTTCCATTAATTAGTCTAATAAATGGTTTGGTGAAATATTTCTCAAAAGTAAAAAAAAAAAAAAAAAAAAAAAAAGAAAAAGAAAATAATCACCTGTATCAGGTGGTCCTTGAGTTTTATGTTTTCAGTTTTTTTTTTTTTTCCCACATGAATGAAATGTAGAATGCAGTCCTCCAAATAAGCTTTCTCTTTTGCTAGCACTGGGCTCTTTTCCAGGTGGGCATATGGGCTAGTTTAGTATTTTACCACCTAGTCAGAGCTCAATAAAAATCAAAATAGAAAAGGTACTGATTTAGTTATAACACAAATGGTTACAGTGGTGCATGTTTATGGTAGTGAGATAAAAACTGAATTTGCAAATGCAATTGGATAGAGCCCTTGGCGGTCACTGTTAGTCACTGTTAACATTAACTGTCCTTCCTGGACCACCCTGATTTGTTGGGTGTCAAAGGTTACTGAACTCACTTTCAGGCATTGCAAAAGGCAAAATGTGCACACTTAGTATCTGTTCGCTAATCTGAAGGGCTGAAAATCTCCCACTAAGCTGGAAGAATGGGGTGGAGTAAATTCAGTGCAAACCAGAGATCCCCGTGGTGTGTCCATAGGTTCATGGTTCCTTCTGAGGAAATGCATGGCCTGTTCTTCATGTCTTGCCCTCAGCCATCATCACCAAGAGCTTCTTCAAGCTGAGCTCTGGAAGTGAAATGTGGGGAGCAAAATACTTCCTAGCCATGGAGAGAAGGACTTGAGTTAAGGGAGGCTCAGCAGAAGAATAGCTGGGCTGCTGCTTGAGCCTTGTCTGGCTTCATTCACCTGCATGCTGCTGGCACTGGGGCTGGAGCCTGCAGCCTGTGTACCTGGGGTTTTAACCTGATCATGGCTCCATTGCCACCCATATGGGTCCTTTGAGTCTCAGCCATGTCCCCAATCTGGCCCTGACCTGGGTGACTCACCTTGAGACTCTATGTCTACATGTCTGTATGTATGTGTTCTGTATGAATTTGTGTACACACGTTTCTGTGTGTTCATGTTTGTATGTGTAGATGCACAAATGCATGCATTTCTGCATGAGTGTATTATGTGTGTTTGTATATGCACACGTGTTTCTGTGTATGAGTTCATGGGTTTCTGTATTACGAATGCATGTGTTTGTGTGCATGTATATACATTCATGCAGGTATATATATGCATGAGCTTCTGTATGAGTTTATATATGCATGTGTTTGTGTGTATATGTGCATGCATGCAGTTTCTGCATGAGCACATGCATGTATGCATTTGTTTGTATATATGTGCATGCATGCTGTTGTATGTATGCATGGGTTTCCATATGAGTGTGTGCATGTGTGCATATACATGTGCATGCATGCAGGTGTATGTATGCATGGGTTTCTGTATAAATGTATGCATGTGTCTGCATCTGCTTGTACATGTACCTGTGTCTGTGTGTGTCCTCCAGAACAATCCTCTCTTTCCTCTCATCTCCATTTTCTTCTGCATTCTTTCTCACTCTGTAAACTGCAGTTCCCAACAAGAATGCAGAGATCCAGCTCATTAGAACATCCATTCTTTATAGAGTAAATCATGCATCTAAATGGCAGTTGTTTTTATGTTGGTAACAGAGTTTTGAATGGGTGAAATAAGACATAGAGGTTAATGTTAAAATCAGTCCTGAGTTACAACACACCATCAAACAGGCTTTCAACAGAAAAAAAGTTCACCAAGCTAAAATTCTGACTGATAAGTTTGAGATTGCTTTCATACCTAAAGACCAAGTTCCAAAATGCATTCAACAAACACATCCACATCTGTGTTTTGCATCTATCAATGGGACATGATGGATAATGGCAAAGGGTTTCTTTTGAGAACGTGAACATTTTATTGGATATTTTCACTGATACCCCAGTGAACGTAGCTCACAAGCATATCCTGTGTCTCAAATACACACATAAACACATACAGATTCTTGAAGCCTCTGAGAGAGTTCCATGCTTACAAATTTTACATATGGTTAAAGTCCAAGCCAGGAGGTGAATGGATGGTTCTCTCCCCCAGAATAGTATAGATTTTATCATGAATACACTCTCTCCCCAGAGATAGGTTTCAGGGTAAGACAATTTATCTCCCTAAGGATTAGAACAGGAAAAATATTGATATGGTTTGGCTGTGTCCCCACCCAAATCTCATCTTGAATCATAGCTCCCACAATTTTCACATGTTGTGGGTGGGAGCCATTGGGAGGTAACTGAATCATGGGAGTGGGTCTTCCTTGTGCTGTTCCCATGATAGTGAATAAGTCTCATGGGATCTGATGGCTTTATAAGGTGGAATTCCCCTGAACAAGCTCTTTTGCCTGCCACCATGTAAGATGTGCCTTTGTGTCCTTCACCTTCTGCTGTAATTGTGAGATCTCCCCAGCCATGTGGAATTGTGAGTCCATTAAGCCTCTTTTTCTTTATAACTTACCCAGTATGTCTTTATTAGTAGTGTGAGAACACACTAATACAAATGTCATTGTGACAACTATTGTGCCTGAAGCATCTATCTGGTTAGGGCAACTGAGGAATACATGCATCAGAAGCCCTTGCCACAACCAGGAAATCATCCATAAAAGCATAGCAGAGAAATAAGTCCTTCCCTGGGCCCATAGAAGCAGCCGGTGCAGGTATTAGGCACGAGAACTGCCGACATGCTGGTTGATTTATTATAATCCTGGAAGATGTCTGTGCTGTGCTCTGGGACTCTGGGCAGACAGCTGTGCCTCAGTCCTTCCAGGGGCTGACGTCAGCGGTCTGGAACCTGCAGGCAAAAGCTGAAAGCTGTGGGGATGAGAAACTGCCCTGTCTGCGGACATTTGGGAGGGTATCTTAGATCTTTTACTGGCTTTATCTGTCACCTTCCCCCCACTCAAAAGCCCTCTGATGGGGTATTTGTAGCATCCCTGCAAATTCTCCACATGTCACCATCTGGAGAAGAAAAAATAAAGCACCTTCTTGAAAAATGTTATTTTTGCAGGCACATCCTTTCTGAATATGGCCTCTTGCAGCTACAGAGAGACTCTCATCGGGAGGCCAGATTGACAAACTTTTTTTTGAGAAAAAAATATTGGAAAAGATAATGAAAAAACAGGAAATTTTCTCAAAGTGAGCCTTGGAAAGTTTGGCATTGTTGACGGTTAATGTATTGGGCTATTCTTAGGATATTACCGGTGAAGCCACTTGGATGTGAAGGGCCAGCCAGCAACACCAGTGGAGATGGTCGGCTGGAGAAAGCCACTGACTTCACTTGTGTGCTTTTGCCAAATTGGCTTGTCTCTCGCACTCCTAGAAAATGCAGTCTTCTTGGCAGGGGCCCGCCTTCTGCAGAGGTACAGACGGGGCAAAGGCGCCATTGTACTCAGCTGTCTGGACGGCTGACTGTGTCCAGAAAATCCTGAGCAGAGAAAGGCCCAACCAGATCTCGTGTTTTCCACTCTGCATGTACATTAGATGGTCTAGAAAAAGTTTTGGAAACTTATGACAATTTGTTGGCCATGCCACCAAAGACACAGGCAACAAAAGAAAAAGAAAACAAGACAAAAAACCAGGTAAACTGGACTGCACCAAAAACAACAACAACAACTTTTGTTCATCAGAAGACACAAGCAAAAGGGTGAAAAAATAAACCACAGAATGAAAAGATATATTTGCCAATCATATATCTGATAAGGCATATATTTGTTAGAGTTCTCCAGAAAAATGGAAGCAATAGGACAGACAGCTATAGCTATAGATACAGATGATATTTATTATGGGAATTGGCTCACGTGATTATGGAGGGTAAGTCCCACCCACCATATTCTACAAGTTGAATATCTAGATAAACTGGTAGATATGGCTTGTTTGTGTCCCCACCCAAATCTCATCTTGAATTGTAGCTGCCATATAATTCCCAGGCGTTATAGGAGGGACCTGGTGGCAGATAATTGAATCATGGGGGCGGTTTCCCCCAGACTGTTCTCATGGTAGTGAATAAATCTCATGAGATCTGATGGTGTTGTAAAGGGAACCCCTTTTGCTTGGCTCTCATTCTCGCTTGCCTGCTGCCATGTAAGATGTGCTTATCACTTTCTGCCATGATTGTGAGGCCTCCCCAGCCACATGGAACTTTGAGTCCATTAAATCTCTTTTTCTTTATACATTTCCCAGTCTCAGGTATGTCTTTATCAGCAGCATGAAAACAGACTAATACACCTGTGGTGTAAGTCCATCCGAACCCTAAGGTCGAAGAACAAGGGGTGCCCTTGGTGCAACTCCCAATCCTAAATCGTCCTTACCGTAAGTATTTAGTGAAACCACCACCCAACCCTACCTCACCCTCAGCAATCACTCAAGGAATAAAATGACAGGCTTTACACGACTTTTCACATCCACATTAGGAAAGAATATTTCTAAATGGTCTCAGCTTCCAATCACACGAGCATTTCATTAAAGAAAGACGCGGGGGCAGGGCCAAGATGGCCCACTAGAAGCTGCCGCTTTCAGAGGCTGCCATGGAGAAAACCGTAAAAAGCATGCGAATCCTTCACCGGCAACCAAGGCATCCAGGTTCTCTCATGAAAACTGACTAGAAAGGCCAGTGTGACCCACGGAGAGAAGGAAGAATAGTGTGGTGCGGTGGCCCACCTGAGAGCCACGCAGGGAAGGGGAACCCTCTCCCGTCAGCCAAGGGAGGCGGTGAGTGAGCCTGCTCCCCAGCCGGGGAAACTGCTTTCTCCACGGAACTATGCAGCCCTTGGATCGGAAGACCCCACTCATGAACCCATGCCACTGCGACCTAGCCTCCCAACCCCAGAACACGCAGATTCTTACGGCCTCTCAGCTGGAATCTGCTTAAGCCTACCGAACTCCTGGGGCGAAGGGCGACCAGCACCAGCTGCAGCCGCCTGCTGTCTAAGCCCTTTGAGCTCTTTGGGGGAGGGGCAGCAGCCAGCACTGGGATTCGAAACTGCCTAACATGCTAAGTTCCCTGGGCAGGGGAAGGGTGGCACCCATTTCTATAGCTCCAGGCTGTGATTTTCCCCTGTTGGAGCCAGGGAGGCTGGACGGCCTGAAAACCCAAAAGGCCAGAGTGCATCTTCTCCTCCAAATGATCACGTCTCTCCATCAAGGACACAGAACTGGACGGAGGATCAGATGGACAAATTAACAGAAGTAGGCTTCAGGAGATGGGTAATAAAAAACTACATTCAGCTAAAAAAAAGCACGTTATAACCCAATGCAAAGAAGCTAAGAACCTTGACAAAAGTTTAGGTGAATTGCTAACTAGAATAACCAGTTTAGAGAGGAACATAAATGACCTAATGGAGCTGAAAAACACAGCGCAAGAACTTCATGAAGCATACCCAAGTATCAACAGCTGAATCAACTAAGCAGAAGAATATCAGAGTTTGAAGACCATCTTACTGAAATAAGACATGCACACAATAGAGAAAAGAGTTAAAAGGAATAAACAAAGCCTCCAAGAAATATGGGACTTCATAAAAAGACTGAACCTATGACTGATTAGAGTATCAGAAGGAGATGGGGAGAATGGAAACAAGCTGGAAAACACACTTCAGGATATTATCCAGGAGAACTTCCTCAACCTAGAAAGACAGGCCAACATGCAAATTCAGGAAATACAGAGAACATCATTAGGATACTGCGTGAGAAGATCAACCCCAAGACACATAATCATCAGATTCTCCAAGGTTGAAATGAAGAAAAAATGTTAAGGGTAGCCAGAGAGAAAGGCCAGGTCACCTACAAAGGGAAGCCCATCAGACTAACAGTGCACTTCTCAGCAGAAACTCTACAAGCGTAGGTGATGCTGAGGCTCTTGTTGCAGAGGCAACACTTGCAGATCCGCTGGTTTGGATGCCGCCCTCTCTGCTGAGCAGGTGCGGTGAGAATCCATGCTCATCTTGATTGCTGGTAAAATGGGTGAGTTGAGTCATGAAAACAACAAACCAGCCAAACTCCTTTGCCTCCTTAAACCCTTCTAGGAAGTCCTGAGTTATGGAATTTGGACCATGCCTTGCAGACCTGTGCATCTTCCTGGAGTGCTGGGCTCACGTGCAGGTGCCTGCCTGAGACAGATCCCTCCAGGCACAGAGCATCACTAAGAAAATGCCTCGTGGGCAAGGCAGCGTTTGTCTAGCTGGACTGCATGTCCCAGCAACTCAAGCATTAGAGGTTAAGAACTGCCCTGCATGTGATTCCTCCTCTCATCTCCTGGGGTTCACTCGTCAGCAGGGTAATGCTGATCTGCAAGCATCCGCCTCCTCTTGTGTGTCTTCCTATGGGTTCCAGGGATGAGCAGGGCAAGTGCACATGGAATTCAGCCACAAGTTTCATCACAGTAGCCCAGGGTAGCGTGAAAACCCAGCCACTGATGCATGCACATGCACACACACAGAGACACTCCAACATACCCAGGCACACACACACACACACAGGTATCTATACACACACAGATGTGCACGGACTTACATATACAGACACACATATGCAAACACACACACGCACACAGACACACTTGGACATGCCCAGGCACACACACAGGTATCTATACACACACAGACATGCAAAGACCTACATATACAGACACACAAACACACACACACATGCATGCACAGAGACACACTCAGACATGCCCAGGCACACACACAGGTATCTATATTCAGACAGATGTGCACACACCTCCATTTACAGATACACATATACAAACACACATGCACAGAGACACACTCCAACATGCCCAGGCACACACACAGGTATTTATACACACACAGACAGATGTACACGGATTTAGATATACAGACACATATATACAAACACACATGCACACAGAGACACACTTGGACATGCTCAGGCACACACAGGTATCTGTAACACACAGATACGCACAGATGTACATATACAGACACATATAGACACACGCACACAGACACACTCAGACATGCTCAGGCACACAGGCAGGTATCTATACGCAGACAGATGTGCAGACACCTCCATATACAGATACACATATACATGCACACATGCACACAGAGACACACAAACACAGGCACTCTCAAACACACTCGGATGCATACATAGGTATCTACACACAGACACAGACTTACAAATACAGACACACATATACGAATAGACACATACATGCACACAGGGACACAACATGCTCAGGCACACACAGGTATCTGTAACACACAGATATGCACAGATGTACATATACAGACACATATAGACACACACACGCACACAGAGACACACAGGCAAACAGACACTCTCAGACATGCTTGGGCACATACACAGGTATCTATAAACACACAGAAACACACATACTTACATATACACACATATACAGACACACGAAAACACACTCAGACATGCTCATACACACACACAGGTATCTATACACACACAGACGTACACAGACTTACATATACAGACACCCATACACACACACACACACACAAAGGCACTCAGACATGCCCGGGCACACAGGTATCTATACACACACAGACAGTATGCACAGACTTACATATACAGACAGACACACAGGGAAACATTCAGACAGGCTTGGGCACATACACAGGTATCTATAAACACACAGAAACACACATACTTACATATACACACATATACAAACACATGCAGAGACATATATACACACATGCATATATACACAGACACATATGCAAAACCACAGACATACATAGAACACATATGCACATACTCATCCATACATACAGGCATACACAGAGACACATAAAACACACAGTACACTATCACAGTGCATACTTACCCACAGGCACACATGAATACACACACACATACGTGTGTACACAAATACACAGGACACACATACACAGACACATATGCAGACACACTCAGGCACACACAGGCATCTATATATGCACACACAGAGAACATATATGCACATTCTCATACACACATACATGCATATACACAGACATACATAAAACACACAGTACACCTATCACAATGCACACCGATACACATGAATACATACAATACACACATACACACATGTGCATTCATGCAGACACACAGGACGCAGATACGCATACATGCTCAGAGACATACAGGGGCATATACACAGACATACAGAATACATTCTATACACATACACACGTGTGTATATAGTGTGCAGACACGGAGGCACACAGACACCCACAGCCAGCCACTCACCATCTTTGCTAAGGGGAACAGTACTTTCAGAGTCTTCAGACCTACATACAGCCGTGTCTCTCCTTACATGAACTGGATCCCACATGCCGCTGATACACCCAGCCCTGTGACCATCAGAGACCCTGTCTCCCCTTTCCTGAGGGAGTCACCCCCTACCTGGCTTTCAAACTCATTCTCTACCTGGAAAACATAAGGCTCTTTTATGGCCCTCCACACCATCGTCCAGCAAGCCCACTGGACACACAACCGCACTTTAGCATCCTGCTCCTTCTGGAACCTCCCTAAAGGAATCTAAACAAGGACCACTCCAAGCTGCAGCATGGAAAGCGGCCGTGGTGCTACTCACATGCCACCGTGGTCCGTCTCCCATGTGGCGTCCACAGTCTGTTCAGACTCCGGCAGGAAGCCTCATCCCTGGCGGTAGACAGAGCCTTTTCCCCACGCTTTCATGGCTGCAGACATCCCTCTGCTTGGTGTCCTCCACTCTCTGCTTGGGAGGGAGATGAGAGCCCGGCCAGCGAGCTACCTCACATGGCTCCTGGATCCTGCACGCTAGCCAGGAAAGGAAGCACCTTCATTAAACACACTCTGCACTCATCTGAAATCAGCTTCACACATTCACAGGGAGAAGTCTTCATCAAGAAGAAATCGTGTTTATGCCTGTAGAAGAGCAGCCACTGCCACAACAGCGTACTCAAGTATTTCCTTTTCCGAAAACAAAATAGTTATTTGCACGGAAGGAGAAGAGAGATCTCGGGTGTGGAGACCAAGGTCTGAGCAGAAGTGGATTTAGGAGGAGGAGGAGCTCTGGAGAGAAGAGAATTTCAGAGCTCAACTAGGGCCTGTGGCTTTTGTGTAGGCCACTGAGTCAAATCTTCTAGGAGTACGGACAGATCTGTGCAGCCTAGAGATTGGATGGATTTTTATCAGTTATGCAGAGCTGGGAGCAGGATACACCTCATCCCTGTTTCTGGGCCAAAAATCTCTCTATGAGCCTACTTGCTCTAAATTGACCACACCTGATCTGTCCCACCTGCTTTCAATAGAGCACACCTGATTGACCCTGCCCGCTTTATGTATTCCACACCTGCTTTATCTTATCCCACGTGCTTTTAGATCACCCAACCTGATTGACTCTACGTGCTCTACCTAAACACACCTGATTAATCCCACCTGCTTTCAATAGAGCACACCTGATTGACCCTGCCTGCTTTGGCTAGGCCTCATCGCAGATTCCGCCCGCTTTCAATACACTGCACCTGATTGACCCTGCCTGCATTATGTCGACACATCTGATCAATCCCACTACTTTCAACAGACCACACCTGCTTTATTTCACCTGCTTTAAATACGCCACGCCTGCTTTATCTCAGCTTGTTTAAATAGAGCATACCTAATTGACCTTGCCTGCTTAATGTAGACCACATCTGCTTGAAATCACCCATACCTGATTGACTACATGCGCTACATAAACCATGCCTGATCAATCCCACCTGCTTGAAATCATCATACCTGATTGACTCTACATGCTCTAAATAAACCACACCTGATCAATCCCGTCTGCTTTAAGTAGATCATGCCTGACTGACCCTGCCTGCTTTGAATAGTCCACATCTCAGTGATTCCACCAATATGCCACACCTGATTGATCCTGCCTGCTTTATGCAGACCCCTCTGATCAATCCCACTGCTTTCAATAGACCACGCCTGCTTTATCTCACCTGCTTTAGACCATGCCTGCTTTATCGCATCTACTTTAAATCATCCATAGCTGATTGAGTCTACATAGACTCTGCATCAACCACACCTGAGTAATCCCACCTGCTTTAAATACAACATCCCTGATCGACCCTGCCTACTTTGAATAAGCCACATCTCAATGATTGCACCTGCTTTAAAGGCACCACACCCAATTGACCCTGCCTGGTTTATGTAGACACATCTGATCAATCCCACTGCTTTCAATAGACCATGCCTGCTTTATCTCACCTGCTTTAAATCATCCATACCTGACTCTACGTGCTCTAAATAAACCACATCTGATCAATCCCACTGCTTTCAATAGACCATGCCTGATTGGTACACACCTGGTTTAAATCATCCATACCTGACTCTACGTGCTCTAAATAAACCACATCTGATCAATCCCACTGCTTTCAATAGACCATGCCTGATTGGTACACACCTGGTTTAAAGGCCACACCCAATTGACCCCCACATGCTGTAAATCAACCACAACTGATGAAGCCTACCTGCTTTAAATTGGCCACATCTGATTTATCCCACGTTCTTGGAACCACACCTGATTTATCCCACCTCTTTTAAATAGATCACATCTAATTGACCCTAATGCTCTAAATAAGTGACACCTGATTGACCCCACGTGCTGTAAATAGATCACGCATCATTTATCCCACCAGCTTTAACTGAACTACAGCCACTATGGAAAACAATGTGGAGATCCCTTAAAGAACTGAGAGTAGATCTACCATTTGATCCAGCAATCCCACTCCTGGGTATCTACCCAGAGGAAAAGAAGGCATTATATGAAAAAGACTTGCCCACACATGTTTATAGCAGCACCATTTGCAATTGCAAAAATATGGAACCAACCCAAATGCCCATCAATCAACAGGTGGATAAAGAAAATGTGATATATCTATACCGTGGAATACTACTCAGTCATAAAAAGGAATGAAATAATGGCATTTGCAGCAACCTGGATGGAATTGGAGACCATTATTCTAAGTGAAGTAACTCAGGAATGGAAAACCAAAGATCGTATGTTCTCACTCATAAGTGGCAGCTAAGCTATGAGGACGCAAAAGCATAGGAATGATACAATGGACTTTGGCAACTCAAGGGAAAGGGTGGGAGTGGGGTGAGGGATCAAAGATGACACATTGGGTACAGTGTACACTGCTTGGGTGACGGGTGCACCAAAATCTCAGAAATCACCACTAAAGAACTTATCCATGTACCCAAACACCACCTGCTCACCAATGCCTATTAAAATTAAATAAACTACACCTGATTGAGCACACCTGCTTTAAATCATCTTCCCAAACATACTTAGACATACTCAGCCCTGGTTCTGAAGAGAACAGCTCGAGGGCCCACACAATCTGAAAGGGAACTAGGGAACTCAGTCAGGACTTGTTCTCTTTCCTCGTTAAGGTCATGACGGAAGAACCGCAGCTGAGTCTGCAAGGCAGGTCTGAACACACCGTGCTCTCAAGATAGCTCTAGAAACTCAATCCCACTCTTTTTCTTCCCTCATTAATTATAGTCCATTCTGCATTAAGGAGACAGATGTATTCCCCTAAATCACTGTGCTATGCAAAAAACACTCAATAATAACCACAGGGCTTGTGGAAAAACCATGGTGTGGAGCAGCCCTCAAATATGTTATCACTGATGCAAATAATATACAATTTGTCAATTAAAAATGAATAAATAGGGCTCGGTGCAGTGGCATCCCAGCACTTTCGGAGGCTGAGGTGAGTTGATCACTTGAACCCAGGAGTTTGAGACCAGCCTGGGCAACTTAGCAAAACCCTGTCTCTACAAAAATACATGAAATTAGCCAGGCATATTGGTGCGCACCTGTAGTCCCAACTACTCAGGAGGCAGAGGTGGGAGGATCACCTGAGCCCAGTAGGTCGAAGCTGCAGTGAGCTGAGATCACACCACTGCACTTCAGTCTGGGTGACGGAGCAAGACCCTCTCTCAAAAAGAAAAAGAAAAAGAAAAAGAAAGAAATAAACAAGGAGATAAAAGACTGTTAACATTGTAACATAGTTTTGCATGTGCTAAATTGTTAAGGCATATGTAAACGTTACAATATATGTCAGCAGACCTTACCCAGAAAAAGACCTGATGTTGGCTGGTGCACATGGGCCTCAGAAGGGTAGCCACTTGGGAGATATTGTAAAGTTGAGGAAGGCAGTGCTATGGTCTAAATGTTTGTATCACCCCCAAAATTCCTGTATTGAAACCCTCACCCCAAGGTGCTGGTGTTAGGAGGTGGGCTCTTTGGGAAGTGATGAGGTCGTGAGGGTGAAGCCTCATGGATGGGATTAATGCCCTTATAAAAAACACCCAGAGAGCTCCCTTGTCCCTTCCACCATGTGAGGACAAAGCAAGAAAGCACCATCTATGAACCAAAAAGCCAGTCCTCCCCAGACACTGAATCTGCCACACAGTGATCTTGAACTTCTAGCCTGCAGAACTGTGACCAGTAAACGTCTGTTGTTTAAACCACCCAGACTGTGGTATTTTGTTATATAGCAGCCTGAATGCAGTAAAACAGGCAGAAAAATGGATGTGCATGCTGCTCCTAAGACACCTGTAAACTGAGGAAGTGGGTATATGTTTGAGGTGTGGACGTGTGTGCTTTTTCTTTATTCAGGTGACGCTTTCTGGTGATGCAATTCTCTTTGCTCACCTGTGGGTTTTGTTGTTGTTGTTGTTGTCTTACTTTGTTGTGTGTGGAGAAGATTATGCAAAATCCAACGCAAAATGTGCAGTATGTTCAAGTGTGCCCTCATATGTCAATTGCATTGGAACCCATTTGTGTTTTCCAAACAAATGTTATGGAACAATTGAGTGTTCATTATGTGTGTATGTGTGTGTGTGCATGTGTGTGTGTGCCTGTGAGAGTGAAAGAGAGAGAGAGAGTTAAATCCACCCATTGCTTTTTCTTCCACGTGTCAAGGATAATACTAAGCTTTAACAAGTCAATGCAATACAATAAAATGCAAAATATAATGCCATGAACGAGATAACACAACGTAACACAGCACACTACACTACAGATGATTCCTCCCAGGTTTGAGTGATATTCTCCTTCCCCTACAGTGGGTCTATGCTTGTCTTCTAACTGAGCATGTGTGCACACACACACACGCACACACACATACATGCATTCCCATCCCCCCCCCCAGTGAGAAGATACATTACTTTTCTTCTTCTTTGTTTCTTTGAGATGGAGTCTCACTCTGTCTTCCAGGCTGGAGTACAGTGGCACAATTTCAGCTCACTGCATCCTCTGCCTCCTGGGTTCAAGTGATTCTCCTGCCTCAGCCTCCTATCTGGGATTACAGGTGCCCACCACCACACCTGACTAATTTTTGTATTTTTAGTAGATATGGGGTTTCACCATGTTGGTCAGGCTGGTCTTGAACTCCTGACCTCAGGTGATCTGCCTGCCTTGGCCTCCCAAAGTGCTGGGATTACAGATGTGAGCCACTGTGTCCAGCCACATGACTTTTCTGATACCTTTTCTATTGCTTACATATTTGTTATTTTCATTCAAAAGTGCCTCCCTTTTGCCTGGAGCAGTTAGCTGATGACTAAATAGTTGCAGAATGAAAACGCACTTGAAGGCGTTGTCAGGAAGTCCTACCAAGGCTGTTTTCTTTGGCGGTGACCAATTTTTTCTCCCGGGGAGACAAGCAGGGCCAATAAATCAGGGATATTTTAGGAACTTCAAGGAGAAAACTGAGTGGAAGATGGTGAGAGAATTATTCCTACCCAGAGGGCTTTGGAGAAGGTGAGAATCATGGGACCAGAGCCTGTTGCACAGGAGTGAAGAGTCCTGGGTGGTGTTGAAGTTGGCCAAGTACATGTGTCCTGAAAGTTAAATATTGAGCCAAAAATGCATTAACAGCCACTTCCATTAGGGGTGTGTGTGTGTGTGTGTGTGTGTGTGTGCAGGATTGGTGGAAATTTAAGCAGGATGCATAGGAAGTTGCTGTTTATAAGGGGGCTGTATTCATCTGCTAGGGCTGCCATGACAAAGAGCCACAGACCAGGTGGCTTGAACAACAGAAATTTATTTCCCCACTGTCCTGGAGGCTGAAAGTCTGAGATCGAGGTGTGGGAAGTGCTGGTTCCGCCTGAGGCCTCTCTCCTTGGCTTGCAGACACCATCTTCTCCCTGTGTGCTCACATGGTCCTCCCTCTGTGCAGGTCTGTGTCCAAATCTCCTCTTCTTATGGGAACTCTAGTCTTATTGGATTAGGGCCATTCATAATGACCTCATTGTACTGTAACTATCTTTTTAAATACCCTGTCTCCGAATAAAATCACATTCTAAGATACTGAGACTTAGGGCTTCAGTGTGGACATTTTAGGGGCACATAATTAACTCTGTAACAGAAGATGGAGATATTTTTCCTTCTAAAAAGCTATCATCTGCATTGGGATGTCAGGTTCATACAGACACACTGAAATGTGCACTTTTTAATTTTGTCTCCATCAAGAAAAAAATGCAACCCTTGCTTTTGTAGTTATTATGGGAGAGTGGAAAAATTATTCCACAAATTCCAAATGAAACCAAAAGAATGCTTGCATTTTTCTCTTTTAGCACTTCCAACACAGTCTTTGTCAGCCTCTGTTCATACCAGCAAAGGGAGGGGCAGAAAAAAGCGGGGAAACCCAACTTATGCTCCATGCTCAGGGAAAGGCCTCCTTACATTGTTAGATTCCATTGATCGACTTTGGTGAGCAGCTCCTTTACATCGACTTTCTGGGATGTGGGTCCATGCCTCACCTTCACTCACCCACCTACAAACATGCCCCAGAGATAGAATGGGCTGCAGCCCCCAAGCCTTCAAAACCAAGGCAGGAAATTCCTCCTAGAGCCAATTCACTGCCGGGTAAGTGTTTAATCCAACAGATACATTGTAAGACATGAAGTATGCATGGTGCATATTTAAGATAAGGTGAAACAGCAAAATAAATTATCAATAGAGTAAGAAGAAAACCTACAGAATGGGGAAAACATTTGCAAAGTATGCAGTGGACAAAGGACTAATATCCAGAATCTATAAGGAACTTAAACAAGTCAACAAGAAAAAAAAAAACCAAAACAAATAATCCATTAAAAAGTCAGCAAAGGACATGAACATACAGATTTCAAAAGAAGACATACATGAATCCAACAATCATATGAAAAAAAGCTCGACATCACTGATCATTAGAGAAGTGAAAATCAAAACCACAATGAGAGAGCATCTCACACCAGCAAGAATGGCTTTAAAAAATGAAAAAACAACAGCCAACAACCTGGTGTGTGGCTGGTGTGGCTGCAGAGCAAAGGGAACACTTACACACTGCTGGTGGGAATGTAAATTAGTTAAGCCCCGGTGGGAAGCAGTTTGGAAATTTCTCAAAGATTTAGAAATAGAACTACCATTCCACCCAGCAATTTCATTACTGGGTAGCCACCCAGAGGAAAATAAATCATTCTACCACAGACACACATGCACTTTTATGTTCCTTGCAGCACTATTCACAATAGCAAAGACATGGAGTCAACCTAAGGGCCCATCAATGGTGGACTGGATAAAGAACATTTGGTACATATACACCACGGAATACTACACAGTCATGATAAAGAATGAAATCATGTCCTTTGCAGAAACATGGGTGGAGCTGAAGGCCATTATTCTAAGTGAATTAACACAGCAGCAGAAAATCAAATACCACATGTTCTCACTTATAATTGGGAGCTAGACATTGAGTATACAAGGACACAAAGATAGAAACAGTAGACACTGGGGATTCCAAAAGCAGGAAGGAAGAGAAGAGGAGAAGGGTTGAAAAAGTACTTATTGGGTACCAGGCTCACTACCTGAATGACGGGTTCATTAGGAGCCGCAACCTCAACATCATGCAATATACTCAGGTCAGAAATTTACACATGTACCCCCTGAATCTAAAATAAAATAAGTATCAATAAAAGATAAGGTGAAACTTCAAGGATACCTACACTGGCATGGATTAAAGGGATACTTGGGACTACATTTTCAGATTCCAGGAGAATATAATCTTTCCCTGCTATGTGCATTTGCATACATTGGCTTCTTATGAGATGCCACATATCTTGAACACTTATGTATCCCATTCATGGTTAAGTTTTATCAACTGAAAAACAGGAACTCTATACCCATCTTGCCAATGGCTATGAGAATAAGTGATACTTGCTATGATGCAATTAACCCCAGCCTGACCCATGCCCAGCACTCACTTGGGGGTGGTTATTACTATATTTCTCTCCAAATGGAAAGAAGAATGTGGACCTCTCCTAAATCACTTGGCTTGTCGGTCCTGCCTTCTCATATTAGACTTAAACAGTTATTGAAGCTTTAGCCTAGAATAGAATGATTTTGTATTAGTCCGTTCTCATGCTGCTAATAAAGACATACCCAAGAGTGGGTAATTTATAAAGAAAAAAGATGTCCAATGGACTTACAGTTTCACATGGCTGGGGAGGCCTCACAATCATGGAGGAAAATGAAGGAAGAGCAAAGGGACTTCTTACATGGTGATGGGCAAAAGAGAGAGGAGAGAGGACTTATAAAGAGAGAGGACTTACAAAGAGAGAGGAACTCCTCTTTTAAACCCATCAGATCTTGTGAGACTTATTCACTATCACAAGAGCAGCATGGGAAAGACCTGTGCATATGATCCAATTACTTCCCACCAGGTCCCTTCCATGACACGTGGGAATTGTGGGAACTACAGTTCAAGATGAGATTTGAGTGGGGACACAGGCAAACCAAAACACAGTTCTTTTGCGAAATTTCTTATTCATCGAAGCACTTAAAGAGATTTGGGTCTTAAAATATATTTTTTGAATAATTTCAGTTTAGGGTCAATCACATCGTTTGCTAAGCAAATGGTGCTGAATTAGTTTTCCTACAACAGATGCATTTGTATTCCTAACTGATATCTCTTAAAGTGAGTTGAATTTGGGACTGGTATTGAATTGCTTTTAATGCTTTATTATTATTTCCTCGAGCCTGAAGGATCTGTTTGCAAATGTAGCAGTTTCAAGATAAATGTACAAAGACCATCTTTCCATTGCCTCTCAAATAATTTTTAATACTTTTTAAAAATTAGGGTAAGAATAGTCTGGATTCTTTTCAATACTACTGTTTTTTAGATTATGCATGTTCCTTCAGAATGTTTCATTTTTATCAGATTAGTCAGCAATTGGCAAATGACTAAAATTTGTATCAAAAGCATTTACTCAATGGCTCAGACACATTTTTAAACTACAGGAATATGGTCATCTTTTGTACTGTTTTGTTTTACTTCATGGATTAATGTTCACAGTGTTGAGTGATTCCAGGACATGAAATATGGCGTCCTTCCTCTTCCCGGCTTTTATTCTTCTCTTTCTTCCAGAGTAGACACATTCCTGGAAGTGAGTGGGAGTGAAGCACACAGCATTTTGTATGCTGTGGTGGGGACCTTCCCAGCTACTATCAATAGACTATTTCAGTGTCATCCAATTTCTCTTCTGTAATGACTCATGGAGTCCTTGTGCTGAGCCATGAGCCTCGTTGTCTATAAAGAGGTTTTGTCCACCCCAGTCTATTGGCCAAGACCTACATGGTTTACCATTAGCTCTTTCAAATAGCTTAAAAAAGTATGCTAGTCACAGCCCTTCTGCTTTTCAATTTCCTTCCAGGATAATGTTCATGGATACCATATGACCTGTGTTGGTGTGAGCTAAAATTATCCAGCCATCAAGTTGAACATGGACACCTCAGGTACTTCTCTGTGTATCTTTTTTCCTACCCGGTGCATCTTGCTCAGATAGCTAGAATAGAATTCTCAGGAGATCATTTTTGTCTGTTCAAGATAGTCCCTGTAACAACCTTCCCTTAGTGGTCAGCTCTATTAACTGTTTGCTGCTGTTAGAATGTAATAAGATTATGGAAAACAACTCGTAAAAACCAAACGATTCTCAGACACAGATTCTAGATCCTTCTGATGGCCTCGCAGATCCGGAGACCCTACAATGGATTAGACATAGTGAGAAGCACTACGCGTATGTTATCTCAATGAATCCTTAGGACCTATGATAGTGGCCACTATTCATTTGTGCCACTGCCTGGCCTCTCTAGAAAACAGTACCCTTGGGGAAGTGGTGGGGATTTTGATCTCAGAGAAACAGGAATAAAGGAAGAGGGGAAAGTGCTGGGAAAGAAGGCAAGAAAGCCAGTGGAAGGGAGGGTGCCCTGAGCTGTCCCTGGCTTTGTAGATAATTCAGCTGACTATGTTGTCTCTTGAGAAGACCTTTTGGAATCATGGTGCACCTGTGATGTTCCAACAAACTGGGGTGGAAAGTAGAGTTTTTCCCACCAATTTCCTTCCATCTCCTGCACCATTTGGCCAAAGGTTGCCCTATAGCCAGTTAAGTCCATCCTTTGAGTAGCATCCCCTGGTTCCTCCAGGGACCATTGGGAAAATGAGATTCACGACCCAGGGCTTGGTGCTACATCTGAGTCAAGAGGTGTTGGGAAGAGCCCAGGGCCTCTCCCTGGCTGGGGCCTGTAGGGGCCAAGGGAAAATGTCTCCTTTGCCCTGCGAAGATTCACTGAAAAATCAACAAAGGGCGGCTGAATAGGAGCAAAGGCATACAAATATATTAACTTGCACATGGAGGAGAATCACAGAGTGATGACCCCAATTCCCCAATGAAGTGTAGAAGCTTATACACCATCTTGAAGTTACAGAAAGAAAGGGGTCAAAAAGAGCATGGTCAAAAACAGGTTTTTTTTTACAGAAAGAGCATGGTCAAAAACAGGTTATGGTGGTGAATCAGGTTATGATGGCCAGGCAGGTTATGGGAGAGGGAGAAGAAGAGGTCTGGCTAGCAAAGAGGGTCATGTTATGTAGATGAAACTTCACAGGTAATAGCCCTCAGAGAGAATAAATGGCAAATGTTTCATTCCAACTTGAGAGTATTAGACTCAGTTCATCTTTTTTAGACCCAGACAAGGAAAGGCCTCAGAAGAGGCCTGGTTACATCAATGCAGATTCTCTACAGGTGCAAATCTCCCCACTAAATACAGTTTTGCAGGGCTGCTTCTGTTTGCTGGCCCTCTGACTGCCATCCCAAAATATGCCAAAGAAGTATATTTTGATGTAAAATATTTTTATTTTCTTCAGGCCTCAGCATTAAAACAAGCCTGGCCCATGTGGAATCTGTCAAGCAGTGGCCACTGGGGCAGAATGGTTCTCCAGGGACCCTGAAGACGAGCAAGGCAGGAGGATGGGAGGCCAAACATTAGAACAATCAGATCCAGACTCCCTTTTTCAAATGTGGAAACTAAACAAGTAACAAGCCAACCCTACCAATCATCATTATCATCATCACCATCATCACCGTTACCATCACCATTATAACTCACCATCATCACCATCACCATCATCATCACCATCACCATCACCATCATCACCATCATTATCACCACCATCATTATCACATATCATCATTATCATTACTATCACCATCATCGTTATCACCACCACCATTATCATCATCACCATCATCACCATCACCACCACCACCATCATCACCATTACTATCATCATCACCACCATCACCACCACCATCATCCTCATCACCATGACCATCACCACCACCATTATCATCACCATCATTATCATCACCATCACCACCACCATCATCACTATCATCATCACCATCATCACCATTACTATCATCACCATCACCACCATCACCACCATCATTATCACCATCACTACCATCACTACCATCATCATCACCACCACCATTATCTTCACCATCATCGTCATCACCATCATCACCATCACTGTCATCAACATCATCATCATCACCAACACCACCAGCACTATCATCACCATCATCATCACCATCACCACCATCATTATCACCATCATCACCATCACCACCAGCACTATCATCATCATCACCACCATCACCATGACTATCATCAGCATCATCACCATAACCACCACCATCGTCATCAGCAGCATCACCACCACCACCATCATCACCATCACCAACATCATCATCATCACCATCACAATCATCATCATCATTGGCAAATGGTGACTTGGACTCAGAACTATGTCAGCTGAAGACTCAGCAGTTTCAGAGACCTAATGTAACAAGGTAAAATGATGCCTGAATTTCCTTATATAACTGACCTAGGCACTTGGATTCAGGAACAAAGTATTTCCATTTCCCATTGTAAGGTCTTTAAGGCACTGATTTTAAAAATCCTCTAATTCTTTCTATCTCTCCATCCTCCGTTTCTTTCCATTTCTGTATAGCAGCAGCTTTCCTAAAACTGCCCTGGTTAAGTTGATCCTCCATTATATAGTTATTTATGGCCTACCATGAGATAGTCCCTTCCCATCCCATAAGACAGAAGGAGGGATCCCTGTATCTTTTCCTTCCCTGGGTCAAGCAGCCAATCCCAAATTCACTAGAGTTAATCTAATAAACGCATTTTATTGTATATATTATTGCTCATGGAGTCCCAGCTCTTTTTACTTTATCACAGTAGACCCACATCTTAGCAGATTTGTAACAAAATAGTAAGAGTGACCCATTCATTTAAAACTCATTGTTTCAGAATTTTAGCAGATGCTTTTCAACTTGTTTCATTAACCTTCAACAAAGTTCTGTGAAGTAAATGAAATTGAACAATTATTTCACACATGCACACACACACACATACAGAATGAAGGCACAGAAACTTAGCAAAGATCACGCAGCAAAACATAACAGAAAAACAGAGATGGAAATT
Source organism: Macaca mulatta (assembly GCF_049350105.2). Lineage (NCBI taxonomy): Eukaryota > Metazoa > Chordata > Mammalia > Primates > Cercopithecidae > Macaca > Macaca mulatta. Next base: position 3,036,449 of record NC_133426.1, on the reverse strand, counting down.
CACAGGACTGCATGCCTATTATAGGGACCTTCCAGCAAGCTTAATTCAGGCCCTATAAAGTAATTTTGGAACAAGATATTTATAAAGCTATCACCTACTCTAGCTCCTTAGATTTCTGTACCAGAAATGTTTATAATGATTTGCCCCAATACTGAGCTTATCTGATGCTCACAGTCTTTGAGGCAACTAGACAAATTCGTTTTAGAGCCAGGATCTCTTGACTTGCAAACATGCATGATCAAGTTGGGTTCAGTCTTTTCCTGAGTCTTGAGGTTGGCTTCATCCATGTGGGTTTGGACATGCCTCCAGCCTTAGACAGATAAAGAAAACTCACTCAGATGGAAAGAACAGAACCCGGTCATCTGGCCTTTCTCATCCCTGAGAGTCCCCTAACCACACAGTGCTTATCATGAGTGTTGGGCCTGCCTTCCATTTATGTGCAAAGGCAAAAGCCATTACCTGGTTTCATTTATCATTCTTTCCCCCTGAAAATTCTTGGCTCTGTTCTATCTCACATGCTGACCTTGGAGGAAATTGCTGCAGCCCCTTCATGCCTAAATCTGTCCAAGCTGCAGCACCAGACAGGGCTCGTTGACTTTCGCGTAGACACAAACCCTACTGTTTCCGTGGATGTTGGAAGCCCATCTCTCCTGGGGAGGCCTTTCAGCAAACACACAATTGCCTTTCTAGCTTATAAAAACACACACCCTCGAGGAATGTCAGCTTATATGCTGTTGGTAGGAATGTAAATTAGTACAACCTCTACAAAAAATAGTATGGAGCCATCTCAAAGAACTAAACATAGAAGTACCATTTGATTCAACAATCCCACTACCCAAAGGGGAAAAAAATCATGCCAAAAGATAACCTGCATGCGTGTGTTTATCACAGCACCATTCACAATAGCAAATTCATGGAACCAGCCTAAGTGTCCATCAGTGGATGAGAAGATAAAGAAACTGTGGCATATATATAATACACAATGGACTACTCTTCAGCCACAGGAAGAATGAAGTCATGTCTTTTGAAGTAACATGGATGGAATGAGGGGCGTTATCCTTAGTGAAATGACTCAGAAACAAAATGTCAAATACCGCGTGTTGTCACTTATAAGTAGGAGATAAACAATGTGTACACATGGACATAGAGTGTGGGATAATAGACACTGGAGACTGGGAAAGGTGGGAGGGTCGTGGGTCTCTATAAGTAATGAGAAATTACTTATAGGTACAATGTAGATTATTCAGGTGATCGATGCACTAAAAGCCCTCCTCCACCACTATGTAATATATCCATGCAACATCACTGCACTTGTACTTCCTAAATTTGTATAAATTTTTTTTTCTTGAGACTGAGTCTTGCTCTGTCACCCAGGCTGGAGTGCAGTGGTGCAAATTTGGCTCACTGTATCCTCTGCATCTCTTGTTTAAATGATTCTCATGCCTCAGCCTCCCAAGTAGCTGGGATTACAGGTGTACACCACCATGCCCGGCTAATTTTGGTATTTTGGTATTTTTAGTAGAGACGGGGTTTCACCATGTGTGTCAGGCTGGTCTCAAATTCCTGACCTCAAGTGATCTGCCTGCCTCGGCCTCTCAAAGTGCTGGGATTACAGATGTGAGCCACTGCACCCGGCTCATATTTAATTTTTTTTTTCTTTGAGATGGAGTTTCACTCTTGTCACCCAGGCTGGAGTGCAGTGGTGCTATCTTGGCTCACTGCAACCTCTGCCTCTCAGGTTCAAGTGATTCTCCTGCCTCAGCCTCCCAAGTAGCCAGGATTTCAGGCGCCACCACCATGCCCAGCTAATTTTTATATTTTTAGTAGAGACTGGGTTTTACCATGTTGGCCAGGCTGGTCTCGAACTCCTGACCTCAGGTGAGCCACCAACCTTAGCCTTCCAAAGTGCTGGGATTACAGGCGTGAGCCACTGTGCCTGGCCTAAAAATTGCTGTTTTAATAGATTTGGTTAACATAAAGGACACACTGAAGAGATTTAAGGTTTAGTGTATGCTTATATTAACATATTCAATGCATAATTTATACATACTTTAAGGCAATTTATATGCGGTTTATAAATTATAACACATGCAATTTAATATATAACACATTCTTTCCATACAGAAGAAAGAAGGAAATCGTGTCTTTTGCAGCAACGTAGATGGAACTGGAGGCCATTATCTTAAGTGAAACAATTCAGGTCAAACACCACATGTTCTCACTTATGGGTGCGAGCTGAATAACGAGGCACACACGAACACAGAGAGTGGAATAACAGACAATAAAGACACAGAGGGTTGGGGGGGTGAGGGATGAGAAATTACTTAATGGGTACAACGTTAACTATTCAGTTGGTGGGTTTACTAAAAGCCCAGATTTCTCTACTGTGCAATAAATATATCCATGCAAGAAAACTGCACTTACACCTCTTACATTGTTACCAAAAAGCCAGGGCTTCCTTGAATTTGTAATGTGTGTGGATAAAAACAATATCACTTTGTAACTTCTACCATTCAGACATGAAAGCTTGTGAATGATAAGTTTAAACTCATCTCCCTCACCTCATTTCCACCTGGGCTCCCTGGAGCTCCCCATGGACAGTTTCTGAAGCTACTTTGTGGTTTTTCTGAAATGCAGGATGCTGTATTTATAATATAATATCTCATTACACCAATTATATGACCGAGGAACGCTGACATTTCAGTGGAAATACTCTGCCAAAATGATTCTCTCAGCAGTTGTTCATAAAGTCCAACGTCAGTGCCAAGATTGGGAAAGAGCATTCTCATTGTGTCTTGTTGCTTTTGACCTTCTGCTACGAGCAGATTAAAAAAAAAAAAAAAAGTACTCTTTTCTTTTTGAATTGTAATGCTTTACTAAAAATCTAAATTTAAAATGTTAAGTGTGGATTAAATATATAAAATTATTTCTTTCTTTTTTTTTTTTTTTTGAGATGGAGTCTCACTCTGTTGCCCAGGCTGGAGCGCAGTGGCACGATCTTGGCTCACTGCAATCTCCGCCTCCTGGATTCAAGCCATTTTCATGCCTCAGCCTCCTGAGTACCTGGGAATATAGGTGTGCGCCACGACACTTGACTAATTTTTTATATTTTTGGTAAAGACAGGATTTTGCCATGTTGGCCAGGCTGGTCTCGAACTCTTGACCTCAAGTTATCCACCCACCTCTGCCTCCCAAAGTGCTGGGATTACAGGCATGAGCCACAGCGCCTGGCCTATAAGCGGTGGCTCACACCTATAATCCCATCACTTTGGGAGGTGGGGACAGGCAGATTGCTTGAGCCCAGGAGTTTGAGACCAACCTGGGCAACATGATGAAACCCCGTCTCTACTAAAAATACAAAAAACATGAGCCGGGTGTAGTGGCACGTGGACCTGTGGTCTCAGCCACTCAAGAGGGTGAGGTGGAAGGATTGCTTGAGTCCGGGACATCAAGGCTGCAGTGAACAGTAATCACGCCACTGCACTCTAGCCTGGGCAACAGAGCAAGACTGTCTCAAAAAAAAAAAAAAAAAAAAGTATATTAAATTGCATGTGTTATAATTTATAAAGCATATAATGTCTTAAATATGTATAAATTATGCATTGAATATGTAAATACAGGCATACATGAAACCTTAAATCTCCTCAGTGTACCTTTCTTGTTAACCAAATCTATTAAAATAACAATTTTTTAAAAAATTTTTATAAATGTAGGAGGTACAAGTGCAAAAATCTGCACATAACTGTTGGCTCCCCAAAACTTAACTACTAATAGCCTACTACTGATTGGAAGCCTTACTGATAACATAAGCAGTTGATTGATATGTATTTTGTATGTTATGTTCACTATATACTGCATTCTTTCAATAAAGCAAGCTAGATAAAAGGAAATCATAATGAAGGGAAAGTATATTTGCCATTCATTAAATAGAAATAGATCATCATGTTGCGTGGGCGTATTAGGTAGTGGTAAAGTGTGGGCTTCCAGTGTATCTAGAACCCAAATAATGTACATTGTACCTATAAGTAATTTCTCATCCTTCACCCCGACCTTCCCATCCTTCCCAGGCTCCAGAGTCTATGATTTCACACTCTATGTCCATGTGTACAAATTCTTTATAGCCTACTTATATGTGAGAATGTGCAATATTTGACTCTTCATTTCGGAGTCATTTCCTAAGGATAACAGCCTGCTGTTCCATCCATGTTGCTGCAGATGACAATATTTCATTCTTTTCTTTTTATGGCTGAGTAATTTTCTTTATCTAATCATTCATTGATGGACACTGAGGTTGATTCCACATCTTTGTGATTATGAATAGTGCTGCGATAAATATAGGAGTGCAGGTAACTTTTTGATAGAATTAGTTCTTTTCCTTTGGGTCGATACCGAGTCATGGGACAAAATAACAATTTTTGAACTTGTTCGTTTAGCAATCTATTTTTCCAGCCATCCAAGAAAAGTATTATGATGTTTTAACTTTATGATGTGCTATTTTAAATTCTGTTCTTTTCTTTTTTCTCAAGAAACAAGGTCAAGGTATTCCTTTAAAATAGGAATATGGTGAATTCCTTTCTTTCCAAACAATTATTATCGTGGTGGCTTCATGAGATCTTTGTTGTGCTGTTAAAAATACATTTTTTTTTTTTTTTGAGACAGAGCCTTGCTCTGTCGCCCAGGCTGCAGTGTAGTGGCGTGATGTCGGCTCACTGCAACCTCCACCTCCCAGATTTAAGCAATTCTCTTGCCTCAGCCTCCTGAGTAGCTGGACTTACAGGCGCATGCCACCACGCCTGGCTAATTTTTGTATTTTTAGTAGAGATGGAGTTTCACCATGTTGGCCAGGCTAGTGTTGAACTCCTGGCCTCAAGTGATTTGCCCACCTCAGCCTCCCAAAGTGTTGGGATGACAGGCGTGAGCCACCATGCCCGGCCAAAATACTTCTTATAATGAAAGAGTATCCATGCCCATTCAGACACAGTGTAAATGGAGTCCTTCTAGGTTCCTGACAAACAGAATTTAACAAATGACATTTTAAAATGTATTTCCTCATAGCACAGGCCATGGCTGACATGCTGCACGGCTAACTGGCTGCCCTGTTATCTCCCAGTCTACCCACATGGGACTTGCAGCAATTGCAGCTTCCAAGACCCAGGGTCAGGTTGCAAAACTGCATTCATGCGTGATGTCGTCCTTCTACCTTGTCTCCCAGTGACGAGTATCCTTTAAGATTCTGTGAATGCAATGGCAATGCTTTTCTTTTTACCTGACAACCTTTAGCTGACTCTAGCTCACATCCATCAGCAAAGAAGGGGAAAGCAGAACATCAAGTAAACACCCAGATCAGACTCTTGATGAAAAATTCCTCTTCTCAAACACACACTGTTGCTGGGACTGTAAATTAGTTCAACCATTGTGGAGAGCAGTGTGGTGATTCCTCAAGAGCTAAAAGCAGGCTGGGCACGGTGACTGCTTCCTGTAATCCCAGCACTTTGGGAGGCCGAGGAGGGTGGATCACCTGAGGTCATGAATTCGAGACCAGCCTGGTCAACATGGCAAAATCCCGTCTCTACTCAAAAAATACAAAAATTAGCTGGTCGTGGTGGCGGGTGCCTGTAATCCTAGCTTCTCAGGAGGCCGAGGCATGAGGATTGTTTGAACCCACAAGGCAGAGGTTCGAATGAGCTTAGATCGTGCCACTACACTCTAACCTGGGCAGAGTGAGACTCCGTCTCAAATTAATTAATTAATTAATAGAGCTGAAAGCAGAATTACTATTTGACCCGGCAGTCCCATTACTGTGTATATACGCAGAGGAATTAAAATAATTCTACAATAAAGATACATAAATGCAAATGTTCACTACAACACTTCACAATAGCAAAGACATGGAATCAACCTAAACGTCCATCAATGACAAAGAAAAAGCAGTACATGTACAACATGGAATACTATGCAGCCACAACAAGGAATGAATTCATGTCTTTTGCAGGAACATGGATCTAGCTGGAGGCCATTATCCTTGGCAAACTAACGCAGAAATGGAAAAGCAAATACCGCATGCTCTCACTTAATAAGTGGGAGCTAAATGATGAGAACTTATGAACACAAAGGAGGAAACAACAGACACTGGGATCTACTTGAAGGGGGAGGGTGGGAGGAGGGACAGGAGCAGAAAATGTAATTATTGGGTGCTGAGTTTAATACCTGGGTGATGAAATAATCTGTACAAGAATCCCCCATAGACATGTGTCTACCTATGTAGCAAACCTTCACGTGTACTGAAAATAAGAGTGTTTTTAAAAAGAAAAATAACAGGTTTTTAAATTTTTTTTTTTAAAGAAAAATTCCTCTTCTTTAAAAGAGAGGAATCTGGCGGGGATGTTTTTGAGGTCCTATAGAGAAAACCAAGTGTATTTACAAAGTGTCATCAAACTTTTACTGAGCACTTCTATGTTCTGAAAGCTCTATTAGATACTTGCTATTTACAACAACCCAGGAAGTGTTTTTATTTTCATCCCCATTTTTTCGGGGGGATAAAGGAGTGCAGAAGCTGAGGCTTAACCAGGTAAAACCACACACTTAAGCTGATATAGCTCAGAGGCATTGACCTTTAATACCCAGGAATTCACCTCCAGTATTAACAGCTTCAAGAATTCTCTGTCTGAACCCTTTTTAAAATTTATTTATTTATTTATTTTTAATTTTTTTATTTTAATTTTTTTGAGATAGTCTCACTCTGTGGCCCAGGCTGGAGTGTAGTGGCATGATCTTGGCTTGTTGCAGCCCCGACTTCCCCAGGCTCAGGTGATCCTCCCGCCTCAGCTTCCTGAGTAGCTGGGACTACAGGCACGCACCACCATGTCTGGCTAATTTTTGTATTTTTTGTAGAGATAGGGTTTTGTCATGTTGTCTAGGCTGGTCTCCCACTCCTGGGCTCAAGTGATCTACCCGTCTCAACCCCCCAAAATGCTGGGATTATAGGCATGAGCCACAGCGCCTAGCCTCTATCTGAACTCTTAAAACTAGAAACAGCATGGCAGTGTAAAAATACAAAACAAACATTGACAGGAGGAGTAGAGACAGGAGACCTGTGGAGGTTGTTCTGTCTGCAATGTCTTGCTGTAATATCTGTCTTGCACATGGATAGAAACTCGTAAAATACAAAGATTATAGGTGTAGTATGAGGAGATGTCGTGTGGCCAAGGACGGGGAAGTTCTGTCTTTCCCTTCATTAGTTGGGCTAGAACATAAGAAAGTTCTGTCTTTCCCTTCATTGACTGGGCAGGGGATCAGTGGCCCTAACCCACACATTGTTAGACGGTCAACCAGACTTGCCAATAAAATATTGGCCTTATTTTTCTGTGCACCCAGATGGCTTTTTTCCCCCTAGAACCTGAATTCATGGGTTTTATTTTAGAAAATATATCTAAATAAATGCATGATCTGTTTTGGTTTGCGGAAACTCAGGTTAGAGATAGGAACCTTGCTCATGTTGGAAGAGCTTTAAACATTCTTGGACCCAGTCATCACTCACCTGGCATCTGGGGTTCACCTTCGTACTCCAGGTCATGAAGCAGTTCTGTCCAATGGAACATTCTGCAGTCATGGAAATGTGCTATAATCTGCACAGTTCAATAGCTGGCTAGCTGCTATTGAACACTGAAAACATGGTGGCTAGTGGCGAATAAAGAACTGGATTTTTGATTTTATTTAATGTTAATTCACTTAAGTCACTTAAATCTAAATAGCTACACACAATTAGTGGCTATCCTGTTACACATTGCAATCCTAGGACCTGTGGGTTTCTGAAATCCTATGCAAAGTCTTTGCAAATATGAGGATTCAAAGTATATCCTGGGCTCGTGATCAATGAGGATGTGAGCATCTCCAAAACAGAATGACCCATGCTGGAAACAAGTGCAATGACTTTTTCTGTACAGTTGACCCTTGAACAACATATATTAGATCTGCATAAGTCCACTAATATGTGGATTTTCTTCCACCTCTGCCACTGCTGAGACAGCAAGAACAACCTCTCCTCCTCCTCCTCCTCGTCAACCTACTCAACATGAAGACGTTGATGATAAAGACCTTTATGATGATCCACTTCTATTTAATAAATAGCAAATATACTTTCCCTTCATTATGATTTCCTACTATCTAGCTTGCTTTCTTGAAAGAATATAGCATATAATGAGCATAGCATACAAAATACATGTTAATCAACTGCTTATGTAATCAGTAAGGCTTCCAATCAGTAGTAGGCTATTGGTAGTTAAGTTTTGGGGAGCCAACAGTTATGTGCAGATTTTTGACTGGGCAGGGGATCAGTGGCCCTAACCCACACATTGTTAGAGGGTCAACCATACTTGCCAATAAAATATTGGCCTTATTTTTCTGTGTACCCAGATGGCTTTTTTCCCCCTAGAACCTGAATTCATGGGTTTTATTTTAGAAAATATATCTAATTTTGAAAACTCATGGACAAACTGAAAAATCTCTCTTGTGGAATGCATTGGGAAGATTCAAGAGCAGGAACTATGTTACTGTCTGTATTATGTTCCCAACGTGGACCATGGTGTCTGAGGCATAGTAGAAGCTTGGTAGCTATAGAGGAAAGGAAGGAAGGAAGGAAAGAAGGAAGGAAGGAAGGAAGGAAAGAAGGAAGGAAGGAAGGGAGAAAGGAAAGAAGAAAGGGAAGGAAAAGGGAGAAAGGAAGAAAGGAAGGAAGGAAGAAAGAAAGTAAGTGAAGAAGGAAGAAAGAAAAAAGGAAGGAAGGGAGGAAGGAAGAATGGAAGGGAGGGAGAAAGGAAGGAAGAAAGAGAAGGAGAAAGGGAGGAAGGAAGGAAGGAAGGGAGGGAGGGAGGGAAGGAAATAACAGAGATACAATGAAATAGGCATCTTGATGTGGTGGTTAACTTTTTGCGTCAACTTGACTGAACTACAAGGTGCCCAGAATTCAGTTAAACATTATTTCTGGATGTGTCTGTGAAAATGTCTGCAGATAAGATCAGCAGTTGGTGGACTGTGTGAAGCCGGTTGCCCTCACAGGTGTAGATAGGGGTGATTTAATCCCCTGAAGGTCTAAATATAATAAAAAGAAAAAGGAAGGGAGAATTCACTCTTTCTACCTGACTGCTTGAGCCGGGACATCAGTCTTCTCCTGCTCTCAGACTAAAACTTAAACCATTGGCCCTTCTGGAGGTGAGGCCTCTCCAGTTGGACTGGAACCCACACCTTCAGCTCTCCTGGGTCTCAGGCCTTCAGACTCAGACTAGAACTCACACCCTTGGCTCTCCTGGGTCTCAGGCTTGTCTGTTGTTTAAGCTGCCCAGTCTATGGTATTTTGTTACAGCAGCCTTAAATGGACCAAGACATCTCGTAAGAAGAGGAGATGAGGACACACACATGCACACAGAGGGATGACCACATGAGGACACATGGAGAAGACCGCATCTACAAGCCCAGGAGAGAGGCCTCAGGAGGAACCAGCCCTGCCCACACCTTGATCTTGGACTTCCATCCTCCACGATGATGGGAAAATAAATGTCTATTGTTGAAGCTCCCCAGCCTTGGGTATTTTATTATGATGCCTCAAACAGACTGATAAACCATCCATTGTTTGTGGTCCAGTGGGGATTCCGAGTGATAGTTTCGCATTGTGTAGAATGAAAGAGCCAAGTCCAGGCAGGAAAGTAAATGAGACAATCTCAAGGTCCTAATGGAACATGGGTTCAATTTCTGTCCCATGGAGGGCATGTGTCAGATTTGGGGGGCGGCACAGGATTCTGCTTCTGAGATGGGTTCTGGGTATGGAATCCATGAATGAATGGGTGGAGAAGAAGAGACAGAGTCTGACAGGGCTGACTTGGAACCACTAAAGGAGGCTGGGCTCACCCTTAAGCATCCCTGAGCACTCCAAAAGTTTGTCTGTGAAGGAGACATTTACGCCTACGCTAGCAGACTCGCTGGTCTTAGTGAGATTTAGCTACTGCATCCTGGGAGGAAATATTTACTGTGATTAATCTTTTAATAACACTCCATTTTGATTATACCACCTGAGGCAACTTGCCTCCCAAAACTGTTCTTGTAACCACAGGGTTTATTTATATTTGAAGAATTAAACTAGAATTAAACTAGACAGACTCACACATTCCTGCCTTTGTTGCCTCCTGGATTAAAAATATTCTGAGAGCAAAACTATTTCTCCAAAGACTGGAAATGTCAAAGTTCATGTGCATTCATTTATTGCAAATGGAATCCAAGCACTGGATTTTCATTATTCCTTGCTATTTTTGATTAGTTTTTGGCTTGACTTTACCCCTTTCCTCCCCAACTACCCCAATTTTTTTTTTTTTTTTTTTTTTTTTTTCTGAAGGCATACCCAAAAAGTAAAAGCAGAAAATGATTTAACAAGGTTTCCCTCCTAAGGTATTTTTGTGATCCAAAGTGTCACTGCAGTCATTTTAAATTTATACATTGTCATGAAGAAAAATATATCTTCTTCCATGCATATTAAGATATACTTACAGCTAAATCATAAACTATGTCTGCTCCAAATGCCAGAGGAATGAAGAAAACAGATTCTTCCCTCTCCAGTAATGTACAAATGCATTACATTATTTTTATGACTTCTTTTAGCCAACTTTAAAGTGATGACATGCAAAGGATATTCAAGTTGGGTAATTAAAATTCTAATAGGTTTGAAGTTTATAGAACTCGTGCATGACACCATTAAGTCATCTTTGACCTGCCGAACCCCAAATACGCCTTCTCTTCACTTCTCTCAATTTCTTCCCTGCAGTGATCATACCTACATTTGCTGTCATCACCGTATCTGAAATAGTGGCTTTCAGAATTCACTAAGACTCTGGGTCCTTCCAACTCACTTTCTCTAGGGTCTTCACTGTGCCATCTGGGTGCAGACGCATGGACCAAACCACTTTTAGTTCAATGTCATGGTTGGAAACCACAACACTACCCTGCAAACACCCTTAGTGCTCTGGTACTCTCTCTGATAACAGGATGCAACCTCAATTCTGCTTCAACCCCACCTGCCAACTCACTCGAGCTAGATGTTTCTGGAAAAAATAACATCATCATGCCAATTTGTCCGTAGTATCATTCTCCCCTAGTAAATTTATTTTTCCCACTTTCTAAAATCATTACAGTAGCTCCTTCTTATCCTTGGTTTCGCTTTCCACGGTTTCAGTTACCTGTGGTCAACCACAGTCTAAAAATGTTAAAAGGAATATTCCAGAAATGAACAATGCATAAGTTTTAAATTGAATGCTGTTATGAGAAGCATGATGAAGTTTCACACCATCTTGCTCTGTGACCGCAGGGACAGGAATCATCCCTTTGCCAGCACATCCACACTGTACATGCTACCTCCCTGTTAATCACTTAGGAGCAAGGAGATCACATTCACATAGTGTTCATTACAGCATACGGTTATAATTGTTCCTTTTTATTATGTGTTACCTCTATTAATCTCTCACTGTGCCTAATTTATAAATTAACCTTTATCATAAATATGTATTGTACAGAAAAAAACATAGTATGTAAAGGGTTAGGTACTATCTCCTGGTTCAAGCATACACAGTGGGTTGGGGAAGACGTCTTTGAATGTATCCCACATAGATAAGAGGTGAACTACTGTCTTTACATCTCCTCCGGGTTGGGGTAGAGCTACATTTGCCAGCCCTGGCTCTCACTTCTGGTCTCAGGTATCATTCCTAGTGCTCTCTGACACTCTCCACAGTGTCTTGGTTGGAAACACACATTCCTAGTCCATTCTAGGAAGAGTGGGTCCCTCTGGAAATAGCAGTAGTGAATACAAAACAGAGATGCAGTTGCAAGGAGAGCCATCCTGTGCTCACAAACCGAGACAATCGGCAGCATTAATTGCATTGGCAACCTTCATTCCCCCTTGGTGTCTAACCAAGTCTATTCACATGTTCCAGGGACTGCAACATGCACATCCTTGGTGGGCCTTATTCTGCCTGCCACCAAGCTAAATGCCCTAAGATCTGATGAGTTAAAGATGGAATTACATGCTAAGAAGCACTGCTTTATTTCTGTTTTAACTTTTGTGTTCAGCCCCTGTTTGGTTCCTCTGAGAGACAGAAAAAAAGCTTACCTCAAAACAGGAAGGCTGGGAAAATCTCACTTAATCAGGACATTTATCTCAGTGGTAGACAGAATAACGCTCACGGAGGATGTTGTTTTAGTCTGTTTTCACACTGCTATAAAGAATTGCCTGAGACTGGGTAACTGGTAAAGAAAACAGGTTTAATTGACTCACAGTTGCACATGACTGGGGAGGCCTCGGGAAATTTACAGTCATGGCGAAAGGTGAAGGAGAACCAAGACACGTCTTACATGGCGGCAAGCAAGAGAGAGCCAAAAAGGAGAAAGTGCCACTTATAAGACTGTGAGATCATGAGAGAACCCACTATCACAAGAACAGCACAGGGGAAACCACCCCAAGATCTAATCACATCCCACCAGGTCACTCCCTCAACACCTGGGGATTACAATTCAAGATGAGATCCGGGTGGGAACAAAGAGCCGAGCCATATCAGATGTACACATCACAATCCCTGGAACATATTAATAGACTTGATTAGATGTCAAGGGGAATGAAGGCTGCAGATGGAATAAAAGTTGCTAATTGGCTGACTTTAAAAAGTGGGAGTTTTAGGCCGGGCGCGGTGGCTCACGCCTGTAATCCCAGCACTTTGGGAGGCCGAGGCGGGCAGATCACGAGGTCAGGAGATCGAGACCATCCTGGCTAACACGGTGAAACCCCGTCTCTACTAAAAATACAAAAAATGGCTGGGTGTGGTGGTGGGCGCCTATAGTCCCAGCTACTGGGGAGGCTGAGGCAGGAGAATGGTGTGAACCTGGGAGGCGGAGCTTGCAGTGAGCTGCACTCCAGCCTGGGCAACAGAGTGACACTCCATCTCAAAAAAAAAAAAAAAAAAAGAAGTGGGAGTTTTACCCTGGAATATCCAGGTAGAACCAATGTCATTAAGAGTCCTTAAATGTGGAAAGAGGGAGAAAAAAGAGAGTGCAAAGGAGATGTGACTACCCAAAAAAGACACAGAGAGATGCACCTTGCAGGCTTTGAAGATGGAGGAAGAAGGTCTCTAGAAGCCGAAAAAGGTAAGAAAAAGGATTCTCCCCTAACCTGGAGCACAGCCCTGCTGACACCTTGATTTTAGCCCACTAAGACTCAAGTCAAAATTCTGACCTCCAGAACTGCCAGACTAAATTGGTGTTGTTTTGAACCAGTAAGTTTGTAGTGATTTGTTATAGCGGCAAATAGGATACTTACATACTCACTTTCATTTCCATTTTTGCAGTTGACATCTAAGTGGTCTCTCTGCGTTCTTACATGTTGCTTTGGGTTACATTTTCTTAATGCATGGCCTTTCTTGTTCTCATTCTCAACAACAAAGCAATACAAATCACTTCTGATGGCTTGGCAGGCATAAATGTTCCACAACATTCTTAGCTTGGCATCCAGTGTCCCCAGCCATATTACCATGATCTCCACTTCTAGTGTCATTTCTTACCACTTCCTTGCACATTTTCTGTGTGTTCCTGGCAGACTGGACAATTTTCTATTCCTCAAACCTGCTCAAGTTTCTATAAACCAAAAAGTATTTGACATAGATCCCAATCCGCTTAGAAGTTTATTTTGCCAAGGTTAAGGACGTGCCCAGAAGAAATAAACATGGATTCAGAGAAACAGTCTGTGGTCTGTGCCTTTCTCCAAAGATGATTCTGAAGGCTTCAATGTTTAAAAGGGAGAAGTGGGCTTGAAGGGAAAAAGGGAGGGTATGGTCACATTACTGAATCGAAATTTCAAGAGAAAGGGAGCAAGAGGAGCAATAGTCAAGCATGTATTTGTCTCATGTTTAGGAAATTAGCACTTTGCATAAGGTGAACCTAGCTTATATAGCTACCTGTGGGGATGTTTAACCCTTTATCTGTAGCTATCTGCTTAGGAATGAAAGGAAAGGCATCTTCTTGCATGATTCAACTTTCACCTTGGTTTTTCCTTTTGGAAGAGCGAATTGAGGTCCTGAGTTTTTATGTTTTCTTTCACATTTCATCACGTCCATGTCTATGTCTGTACCTCCTATATGGCTGGTACTGCCTTTGAATTCTCTCTTTTCCTAACAAACATCTATTCATTGATTCATTTCAAGAGGAGCAAAAGGCTATTGTCTCTCACTCTTTTCCAGTAACGGCTGTTGTTTTACCTTGCAGTATAGTGTGTGTACGTGCCTGTGTGTTTATGTACATGCCTGTGGGTTTACGCACGTGTGTTATAATGCCATGCCCATTTGACAGTAAACTCTTATAGGATCCTGGGAGATGCACCAGATATTTAGTAATAAGACACACATGTCAGCTTACATTTTCAAAAGAAGGAAATAAAATGAACATCACATTTCATGTGATGCAATCTTTTTATCCTTAATCCTTGGAAAAAGCCTACCAGCAGATAGAAACATCTCTATTTTCAGAGTGATGAACCCGGCCTCCATAATGTATGTGTACTGTTTAGGACTCATGATCTAGTGAGTGACTAGGTTAAGACTCCAACCCAGTGTTTTGAGTCTGAGCTTTTTGTTGCACCACTTTTTTTACACATACTGAGCCCCAAGGAAATATTCCTACATTGGTTTGTTTCATCATGTAAATCTCAGCCGTTCTGAAAAACTTCAGGGCAAGTTACTGAAAGCCTGTCCTTGTTCTGTCCCCTAGGATTGAGTCAGAAAGGAAAAAAACGGTGATGGGCTAAATTGTATCCCCCTAAAATTCATATATTGAAGTCCTAAACTCCAGGACATCAAAATGTGGCTGTATTTGGAGACAGGGTCTTTAAAGAGGTGATTAAGGTAAAATGATGTCATTAGGGTAAACCCTGATCCAATGTGACTGGTCTCCTCATAAAAGGAGGAGATGAGGACACACACACACACACACAGAGGGACGACCACGTGAGGACACAGGGAGATGATGGCATCTACAAGCCCAGGAGAGAGGCCTCAGGAGGAACCAGCCCTGCCCACACCTTGATCTCCAACTTCCAGCCTCCAGGACTGTGGGAGAATCAATGTCTGTCGTTTAAGCCACCCAGTCTATGCTATTCTGTTATAGCAGCCTGAAATGAACTAAGACATCTCATTAGAAGAGGCAATGAGGACACAGACACACACAAAGAGAGGACCCTGTGAGGGCCCAGAGAGAAGACGGTGTCTGCGAACCAAGGAAAGAAGTCTCAGGAGGAACCAGTCCTGCCCACACCTTGATCTCACACCTGCGGCCTCCAGGACTGTGGGAGAATAAATGTCTGTTTCTTAAGCCCCTTAGTCTGTGGACTTTTGTTATGATGGCCTCAGCTGACTCATACAATGGCCTTGTGTGACCCTGTACTCAGGACAGCTAGGGTTTGTGGTATCTTTACAGAGAGAGAACTGTTTACAGACTGCATAGCAAGTCCTGAACACATTCACTGCTTTACTTAGGTTACTTGCCACTGTCTTTGTTTTGGGAAACAAAAGATCACAGAGGTGACTTTATTCAAACCTCAGTGCAAACTGTTTGCAAATGGTCTCTTACTGGGTGATTGACAGGACTCAGCATAAATGGGAAATAGAAAGTATCTGACCCAAAAGCCACTTGTGGCTAACTTTTCTAGCTCTGGCCATCTGGGAATTCCAGGGGGCATCAGAATTACCTTGGGGAGGGTGCCCTGGTAGAGTAATTGATCCCAAAGTCTTAGCTGGGTCCTGAGAGGCTTTAAAACTGGCAAGCCACCTAGACACAGAATGTTTATTATCACACTGAAAATGGAATTAATTATCAATGGTATGCACTCAAGACATGCTTAGAGTGTCCTTGAATTAGTGGCAAATATTTTGCTTAAATTTCTGTCCAAAACATGGATTGCCTTCTGGAATGTGGAGGGGATGAGAGTTACAAATGCGTAGCTGTGTCCATGCTCCCATCCTACGCAATCATTAGTTGGACAGCCAGAGAATTAGCTTTCCAGACTTCCTAACCTTCTCAATAGGACTCTAAAAATACAGAAAGCCCACATGTATTTTCATTTTTATGGAATGTTACCCTTTTTAAAAGTATTACCCAAGAGTGGAGGAAGCAGAATTACTGATTTCTGGAAGACAGGTGACTCTACAGTGTCATTTTTCATCGACTGTGAATTCTTCATGGCTGCTCTGGCTTCACCTGGAATTCATGGAGAGCCCATGTGACTTTAACTTCACCATCATAAACTATAAGGCACAGAGATCCCTAATGCAATCTTATCACACGGAAAAAGTAACTATGTGAGAGGGTGGATATATTAAATTTGTATTTTAATAATATCAATGTACCCATAACAGCATGTTGTAAACCTCACAA